>NC_048298.1:13960224-13980979 GCF_013100865.1 Trachemys scripta elegans | reverse complement strand
TAGATGGGTTGGGAGTTCTGGGGGGGCTGTCAGGGGGCAGGAGTGTGGAGAGGGATCGGAGCAGTCAGGGGACAGGGAGCAGAGGGGTTTAGATGGGTTGGGAGTTCTGGGGGGGGCTGTCAGGGGGTGGGGAGTGGTTGGATGGGGCGTGGGAGTCCCAGGGGTCTGTCTGGGGGTGGGGGTGTGGATAAGGGTTGGGGCAGTCAGGGGACAAGAGGCAGGGAGGCTTAGATAGGGGGTGGAGTCCTGGGGGGCAGTTATGGGCAGGGGTCCCAGGAGGGGGCAGTCAGGGGACAAGGAACGGGGGGAGGGTTGGGGGTTCTGGGGGGGGGCGGGAAGTGGGAGGGGCAGGGGCGGGGCTAGGCGGGGCTCCTCCCGTCCTCTTTTTTGCTTGCTGAAATATGGTAACCCTACCCCTATCAGCTCCCTGCTCCCCTAAGTTCCCTGTATCAATTGCCCGCAGTTCAGCTGTCCCTCCCCCCACTGCCATGTGCTGCTCCTGCCCTCTGCCTTGGAGCTGCTCCCTGAGACTTCTGCTTGCTGTGCGGGGGGCGGGGGGGAGGGAGGAAGAGGGAGGCTAATGTCAACTTGTCCCCCTCCTCCCTGCACCCCGCTTACCCCATCTTCCATAGAGCAGGGGCAACACAGGACAAGGCTCAGGACGGAGAGAGCTTGCTGGCAGCAGCTGCGGTCTCAACAAACTGATCTAATTAACAAGGCAGTGTACTTAAGAGTAGGGTCAGCGTACTTAAAGGGGAAATGCACATCTCTCTCTCTCTCTCTCTCTCACACACACACACACACACACAGTGTGTCTGTCTGCGATATTGTCTCCCCTCCCTCCATTCCTGCTGCCTTGTAGAGTGAGAGAGTTAACCCTTGAGGGCTTAGACAATTGCTAGTTCATCATTTAGCAGTAAGGCATTCCCTGGGAAATATCCCACTCTCTGACTCCTTCACCTCAACCAAACTTCACAATCATCATCACTGTGTACCAGTATTAAATTGTTTGTTTAAAATTTAGTGTGTGTGTGTGTGGAACCTAACCCCCTCATTTACATTAATTCTTATGAGGAAATTGGATTCGCTTAACATCGTTTCACTTAAAGTCGCATTTTGCAGGAACATAATTACAACGTTAAGTGAGGAGTTACTGTACTGCACACCATTTTGAAGTATGAGTTGACAAGCAGGACTACAAAGATGGACAACTGATTTTGGCAGGAGTTTCTCTTCTCATCACGAACACATGACTCAATGAAGTATTGTTCTGTGCATGGACATATACTGAAATCAGTGCAAATCAAAATAGGAACAAGTCTTTTCTTCAGTATTACCAAGCAATTTCCTGGGTCCTTTGGGCAGAAACTCCCTTTAGGAATCTGACAGGAGAACTTTGCGATATGCTAACATTAAGAGTCAAATTTTTAGACATGTTTTAAACTAAAAAGGACAGAATGAAGAACGTATTTTATATCCTGCTAACACAGTAAGTTTAAACAGGCAGCTAGGTTTTATTCTTCTTATTTTTTTTGTGTGGCGTGGGAGATGTGATGGGGAAATGGAGAGGAGGGGAGAAGAATTTTTTTTTTTTAAAGACTGATTTTTCTCTAAGCAAAAAATACTGAAGTACGTGAATTATGGAGAAACCACAATAATCAAAGCAGGGGCTGTTGCCTATCAGTAAAAACCCTTTTTAGATTATTACATTTAAAATAACCCTTACACTATTCACCGGGATTTTAATCTCATAACACTTTGTTTTGTCAAAGAAAAGCAATTAAATTAGCTATATATCTCAGAATTGTCATGGCAAAGTAAAACTAAAGTTCTTGCTAAGCTGTATACCTTCTAGACCTTGATTCGAGACATTTTTATTTTCTCTACAAACCACTAATAAATACCTATCAAATGAAGAGAACAGCTGAATGTTTGGAAAGGACGTGCATACCGTACCTCTTCCCATATAAATTCCAGCTCATGAAACAGTACCAGGGTGATGCAATGCTGTACTACATCAGGGTGTGCAACTCGACTGCACCAAATTGTACTGCAGAAGCACTCCAATGAGAACTCTGCTACTGCACCAGCCTCCATCAATGCAGTTACTCTCCTCCCACGTCCCAGATACATCAAAGAGTTGATTACAACCAAGTCTGTTAAAACATTTAGGATGTAATCAGTGTTCTTACCCTTGGAGCACTCCAGTTGAGCTTCGGGAAGATGCTGCCCCCCAGGGAAGTGATAGCTTCTTGAACTTTAAGTGCAAACTCAGGGAATTCTGGTGCCTAAATGGAGAACAGAAGGTAATTCACATTCAATCAGGAAAAAGGTTAGCTTTACAAATATAATTAAGGATGTAAATTACAGTTGGCAATAGATTCATATGCAAATCCAGTATTACCATTCAAAAACCATGAGGCAGGCTCCAAAAATCATGAGATTTTAAATAAGTTTTTGTTTTCTGATGCTTAAACCTTTGCAGTTCATGTTTTCAAGCTTTTCTCTGTAATAATGAGGGCTAGACACTTACTTGTTTTTTTTAAATGAAAACAGATTCCTGGGGCTTTAGAAAAAAAAAATCACCACAAGACTGATGATAACATCATGAGAACTAGCCACACTGCGAGTCTAACAAATAAGCAACTTTTAAAGGGACACTTGTAGGTTAAGTCAAGACTATAGATGATAATGAAATAACATTTGACAAGATTAGAATTTTTTTCATGCTGGTTTTAGACATTTCAAACAAATGGTCTTTTTTTGGGGGTGAGGGAGGTTTTTAGACATTCCCCTGAAAAATTTGCAACCCAAATATTGTAGCATTATGCCAAGGTATGAAAGCTAGAAAGTGAAACAATAAACAAAACTGACTGGTCTAATTTCAGTGTTGAAACTGATACAAGTGCAAAAGTAAACAAATCAGTTAAATAACAAGATATGCATCAGATCTTAACACCTCACAAAACTAAAACTTAATTTATTAGGAATATATATGTGTGTATATTTTGCATGTGTATATTATATGTGTGTGTGTATGTGTATGTATATATACATATATACACACACACATATATATAAAAATATACGCACTTTTTAATATTTATCACTTAACATGACAACATCCCTGTAGAGAAGAGCAAATCTTAAAACATCTATATACACAATCCCAGATCCCGATCTCCCAGCTGTTCTGCATCTGAAGTTAATAGGGCTTCATGCAATGTGGCTCCTCCTGATGGGAAACAGCTTGTAGGGCTGGGGCCTTAAAGACACTCTTCAGTAATATGTGTTAACTTGCACCAAGAGAATAGACTGTGCTGGGAATCTTTGGCTTTGAAAAAGAATGTGATGCTTGTTTAAAAATAAGTGATTTACTGTATAGAAGAACACCAAAAATAGAAAAAAAAAAATCCTTCACGATTCTACAAGCACTACTAGTGTGGGTGGCTAGCACAGAGGAAGGAATAAATCTCTGCCCTTCAAAAGAATATCAAAGACTTGTGGACATTTGCCAAAGATTTTTCATCCTGAAGAATAAATAAATGATGTCACAGTAAGCAGTGTTTGGAAAATGCTATTTCCATCAATGTTTATATAAAATGCATCTTAAAAATAACACCTACGTTAAATCTAAGATCTTTCTCCTCCCCTCACACCCCACACTGGAAATAAAATCTTACATCCACAAGAATATTTTATCCTTTTTTAGCTTCTCCCAACACGATTTCCCACCAAACCACTAAAAAAAAAATCCCCACTTAAGTGGAATGATTTAAGTTGTACTTGGCTTCATATGTTTTGAGTTTTTACTTACCGCACTGTTTAGTTTTCAAAAGGAACCACACTTGAAGTTCCTCCCTCCCAACCCTGCCCCCAAAAACCTGAACAAGCAATTTTTTGCACCATCGAGTTACTTTTCAAGGTCCCCTCCGGTGACTTTCACCGAGGGATAGCTGGCAACACTGATGCTCTGTCACTTTGTGGGCATGCAGTCCAATCAGCATGAAGGTGCTGGGAGGTGATGGGACATGCTCAGTGTAGATGGCATCTTCTGAGCATTTAGCAGCCAAAATCTAACGAGTCTCAACTGAGCATGTGCGAACTGCGATTTTCAGAGACTCAGAATGCCAAATTCAGGCAGCAAAGGCCATATTCTGGAACTAGGGCAAAACTGGTCATATTTCATGTCCCTGCTCCAATTCACGGTAATGTTAGAAATTCACAATAAAAATGATTGTACACATTTTGTTTAACATGAGCAAAACACATTAGTCCCTAACCTTGTTGTGAAAAATTGCTGAGCAGTTCCATTGTACTAGACACCATACCAAAACAATACAAAATAAGTCCTTGCCCCAGAGAGCTCACAACCTAGGACAAAATTAGATCATCCAGCATCTTTAAAAGAAATTAGGAACTGATGGACTGAAACCAGCTTCAAAAAATCAACTTTGCAAAGAACTCATGCTGTGCTCTTTGTGCAGAACTCATGCTGTGAACTAGTCAGACACCAAAAGAAGTCTTTTAAACCCATTTTTCCTGTGTTTTCTCAATGTCAGAGCACTCACGCCGCTTTTATAACCATTAGTACAGCATCACTGCCTTGGTCATATAGTCATAGAATTTAAGGCCAGAAGAGACCACTGAATCATCTAGTCTGACCCGATGTATATCACAAGACACCACCACCACCCACACACTAAACCCAACAACTGAAATTAGACCAAAGTACACCTCTATCCCAATATAACGCGACCCGATATAACACGAATCCAGATATAACGCGGTAAAGCAATGCTCCAGGGCAGCCGGGCTGCACACTACGGCGGATCAAAGCAAGTTCGATATAATGTGGTTTCACCTATAACGCAGTAAGATTTTTTGGCTCACGAGGACAGCGTTATATCGGGGTAGAGGTGTATTACAACCCTCAGGGGACTAAACTATTATGTGCCACACGCAGAAAAAAGAAGTGACTCGGGCACACCAGTGCCTGAGGCCCCTGAAATGGCAGGGAATTAAGTGGGAGTGGGATATATCCAGATGATTCTGGCAAGTGACCTGCAGCCACATGCTGCTGAGAAAGGCAGGCCAGTGCTGGGGAAGCTTGTGTTGGCAATGTGCCTGTGCTGTATAGTGCCTGGCCTGTGGACAGAGGACTGAATTCTATCGGGCTGTCAATCTGGCCCCTTTTACCAGCATTCAATTTGATCTTTACGGTCATTAAGTACATGTGAGATGTCTGTCTAGAGCCTTTCCATTTTAATACATCCCTGCTCAAATGGATTTCTTTGTGAGGTTTATGCAGCTGGCTTTTCTATGTAGTTAAATTCTCTGTCACGCATTTCTTAAGTGTTCCTAGTGGCCATGACAGCCACTGCTGCAGGGCACAAAGTAAGGTTCAGAATGTAGATTATGAGCCAAGTAAAGAAGTTATTTTCACTGAATTTGAAAAAAATAGTTTACTTTGTATGTGTGATGGATTTTCTTAGTAGTTTTTCTTTTAAAATACTTTGACATTTGAGAAGGCACTTTGTGTTCTACACATACACTTTGTTTAAAAAACAGACCGACATTATTTCAACACTGTAATTACTAGGGCTATCATGCGATTAAAAAAGTTAATTGCACGATTAAAAAAGTTAATGACGATCACTGCACCTTGGAGGGGCTTGCTGCTGGTCACTAACAAAGCACTGAGAGAGACAGCCAGGATGGAGAGAGTTAAGGGGGCACAGGAGTCCCACAGTCCCAGGCTACATCCTGGGGGGATCCCATCACAGTTTGTCTTACTGATTGGCTGAACAAGAAGTAGGACTGAGTGGACTTGTAGGCTCTGAAGTTTTATATTATTTTGTTTTTGAGTGCAGTTATGTAACAAACAAAGAATCTACATTTGTAAGTTGCACTTTCACAACAAAGAGATTGCACTACAGTACTTGTATGAGGTGAATTGAAAAATATTATTTCTTTTATCAGAGGGGTAGCCGTGTTAGTCTGTATCCACAAAAACAACAAGGAATCCGGTGGCACCTTAAGGACGAACAGATTTATTTGGGCATAAGCTTTCGTAGGTAAGAACCCCACTTCTTCAGATGCATGGAGTGAAAATTACAGATACAAGCATAAATATACTGACACATGAAGAAAATAGCTACCGGCTATTTGGACTCTCTTCCTTCAGACCCTACGCTACCAGCACTCCCAGCTATCTTCGAGACACCACCGACTTCCCGTAGAAACTACGATGCATTGATGAGCTTCCTGAAAACACCATCCTGGCCACCATGGATGTAGAAGCTCTTTACACCAATATTCCACATGAGGATGGACTACAAGCTATCAGGAACAGTATCCCTGATGAGGCCACCGCACACCTGGTGCTGAGCTCTGTGACTTTGTCCTCACCCACAACCATTTCAGATTTGGGGACAACTTATACCTTCAAGTCAGCGGCACTGCTATGAGTACCCACATGGCCCCACAGTATGCCAACATTTTTATGGCTGACTTGGAACAACACTTCCTCAGCTCTCGTCCCCTAGCGCCCCTCCTCTACTTGTGCTACACTGATGACATCTTCATCATATGGACCCACAGGAAGGAAACCCTTGAAGAATTCCACTTGGACTTCAACAATTTCCACCCCACCATCAACCTCAGCCTGGACCAGTCCACACAAGAGATCCACTTCCTGGACACTAAAGTGAAAATAAGTGATGGTCACATAAACACCACCCTATACCGGAAACTACTGACCGCTATACGTACCTACATGCCTCCAGCTTCCATCCAAGACACATCACACGATCCATTGCCTACAGACAAGCCCTAAGATACAACCGCATTTGCTCCAATCCCTCAGACAGAGACAGACACCTACAAGATCTTTATCAAGCATTTTTAAAACTACACTACCCACCTGAGGAAGTGAGGAAACAGATTGACAGAGCGAGACCCAGAAGTCACCTACTGCAGGACAGGCCCAGCCCAACAAGGAAAATAACAGAACACCACTGGCCATCACGTATAGCCCCCAGCTAAAACCTCTCCAGCACATCATCAACAATCTACAACCTATCCTGGAAAACGATCCCTCACTCTCACAGACCTTGGGAGGCAGGCCAGTCCTCGCTTACACACAGCCCCCAAACCTGAAGCAAATACTGACCAGGAACTACACACCACACCACAGAATCACTAACCCAGGAACCAATCCCTGTAACAAACCCCGTTGCCTACTCTGTCCCCATATCTACTCTAGCAACATCATCAGAGGACCCAACCACATCAGCCACACCATCAGGAGCTCATTCACCTGCACATCTACTAATGTGATATATACCATCATGTGCCAGCAATGCCCCTCTGCCATGTACATTGGCCAAACCGGACAGTCTCTACGTAAAAGAATAAATGGACACAAATCAGACATCAGGAATGGTAACATACAAAAGCCAGTAGGAGAACACTTCAATCCCCCTGGACATTCAATAACAGATTTAAAAATAGCCACTCTTCAACAACAACAAAACTTCAAAAACAGACTTCAAAGAGAAACTGCAGAGCTACAATTCATTTGCAAATTTAACACCATTAATTTGGGATTGAATAGGGACTGGGAGTGGCTGGCTCACTACAAAAGCAATTTTCCCTCTCTTGGTATTGACACCTCATCAATAATTGGGAGTGGACCACATCCACCCTGACTGAATTGGCCTTGTCAACACTGGTTCTCCACTTGTAAGGTAACTCCCTTCTCTTCCTGTGCCAGTATATTTATGCTTGTATCTGTAATTTTTACTCCACGCATCTGAAGAAGTGGGTTTTTTACCCACGAAAGCTTATGCCCAAATAAATCTGTTAGTCTTTAAGGTGCCACCAGACTCCTCATTATTTCTTTTGTTTATCATTTTTACAGTGCAAATATTTGTAATAAAAAATAATATACACTGATTTCAATTACAACACAGAATACAATATATATGAAAATCAAGAAAAATATCCAAAATATTTAATATATTTCAGTTGGTATTCTATTGTTTAACAGTGCGATTAAAACTGTGATTAGTCGCAATTAATTTTTTAAGTTAATCGTGCAAGTTAACTGCGATTAATCAACAGTCCTAGTAATTACATCAGAAAGACATATTTTAAAAGAGCATATAAAAATCAGTGATTGGTTCAAGACAAATAAATCTCCTAAACCATCATGAGGGGCAGAGAGGAAAAACAAAAGTATACACATCGGAGGTAAAATCCTGGTCCCACTGAGTTCAATGGAGAATTGCCATTGACTTCAACTGGGCCAGGATTTTACTCACTAAGTTTTCATATAACTCGGATCTTGAACATCCTTAATAAATGTATAAAAATTAATCAGTTTTACTTTAAGTAGCATAAAGAATCATAGTTATACAATCAAAACATCTTAATACTGAAACAGAATAAGCAACATCCAAACCATTAACCCTGCTTCCTCCTATCTCCAGCCTAGGGAAGCTTGCCATTTCTCAAAAACCGGAACACATATAGCTCTTGACCTTTATATAATATAAGCTTTTCTACAAATATTAATCCTCTAATTTATTCTGATGGAGCCTCTTGTAACTGTAACCCAAATAGAGCAACTAAGGTGATGAACTCCAATCCAAAGCCTGGACATGATGCTTAGCTGGTCTAAGCTGGCATAGTTTCAGTGAAGTCAGTGGAGTTACACCAACTTGGATACAGCACTTTTTGAATGTACTTTCTTTGATTGTAAAGTGTCATGTTTTGTTTACAGTGCTGTGCAAATAATGTCTGGCTGTTGAATCAGATCTCATAATTAGAAAGGTAAAATGCAACGAACACCACACAAAATCCCTGGTCTGAACAATTTACAATCTAAGGCACCAATTTGAAAAAGACACAGGTGTGTAAGTAGCTCCACTGAAATCAACAGACACTACTCACAAGTGTAAAGTTAAACACATGTTTAAGTCTCTATAGATTTAAAATGCAAAGCTGTAAACTCTAAGTAAACATATAAGCTACTGAGAGTCCAGGACACGTGTTTGTACAGTGCTTAGTACAATTACTCTTGGGGGGAATTCTGCGTCACTGTGTGCACACATATTTCATGTGCCATGCATATTTTTAATTATTATTATTATTTTACAGAAAATAGCTTCTGCTGAAAAGTTGATGCCCACCAGAGGGCGCTATGGCGCTAGACTACAGCAGCCGCTCCTGGCAAGTCCCAGCTATGATAGGGAAGAGAAAGAGCCTGCGTTCTTCACAGTGCCTGTTGGACCAGGTCAGGAGACAGGAGATATGGGGAGTCACACAGCGTGGGGCTGCTGGGGGGTCAGACAAGGGCTCATAAGGGCTAGTGGGGGAGGACAGACTGGGGCAGGAGCTGAATGGGAGTGGAGGCGCAGGGCCACAGGGAGGAGGTAGATGCAGAGCCACACGGGCAGAGGGGGTGCAGAGCTACAGAGGGAAGGCTCAGTGGGGGCACAGAGACATGGGGACAGGGGGTGCAGGGGCATGTGGGCAGAGGGGGTGCAGAGCTATAGGAGGAAGGGGGATGGCTGTGTGGGGACACAGACACATGGGGACAGGGGGTGCAGGTACACATGTATACGAGGGGAGGGGACTGGCTGAGGGGGGTGCCTGGGACACATGGGCAGAGGGAAGGGGTTGCAGAGCTACAGGGGGAACGGGACTGGCTGAGTGGGGGCACAGAGACACATGGGGACGGGGGTGCACGGACACATGGGGACAGGGGGAGAGAGTGTCTGAGTGGGGGTGGAGGGACACATGGGAGTGCAGGGTCACATGGGGACAGGAGCAGATGTGCCTGACTGAATGGGAGGGGCTAGGGGTCAGCCATGATCTGCCTGGGGGATGCTCCCTAATAATCCCTCCCCACCACCACGCCCAGAAAAATCTGTTCCATACTTTTCCTACCCATACCCAACAAACCTTCAAGGTCATACCCATGCTCCTTCTCAGCAATTACTTCCCTCTCCCTCAGCTCCTCCGATACCTCTGACTCACCCAAGCCTTTGCACTGCTTCTGAGAGGTGCAGAAAATACGGTTCTGTACTGTAGTTTAAATGAATTATTACTCAAAGTTCTGTATTAATATTCCTAGTAAGGACTCTATTTGTCAAAAAACATTTCCTGAATCTTTTTTGTTGTCTATATTGTTAGAGATATACTTTCTGACAGGTACTGATATAATGCGACCCGATATAACACGAATTCGGTTATAATGTGGTAAAGCAGTGCTCCGGGGGGAGGGAGGGAGGGGGAAGAGAGGAAGGCGGCTGCGCACTCTGGCAGATCAAAGCAAGTTCGATATAACACGGTTTCATCTATAATGCAGTAAGATTTTTTGGCTCCCGAGGACAGCATTATATTAGAGTAGAGGTGTATTTAGAAATAAGTTACCAAAATAATTGAAACTGGTGTCAAATAACACAACATAATCACAAATAAAATATGCAGAATTTTAAAATATTGTGTGCAGAATTTTTAATTTTTTGGCGCAGAATCCCCCAGGAGTAAACAATGGAGCCACAAAACTGATCAAAACACTTTGGCTCTACCACATTAATAAGATGGATGGGCATGGCACAGATGATAGGCAAAAAGGGGTGCAACTACATCAATATTTGTGGAATTAATGGACTTTTCAGAAGTGATTTGGAAGAGGAGAGGGAGGGGGCTTGTTTCATGGTAGTCAGGATCCTGTTTCAAGAGCAGGGGGCTGCACAAAAAGGATGCAAAGACAGGAGAAGGAAAAATGACAATTTGAGCAGATCGTAGGAAAGGGACATAGGAGGAAATAATGGCAAAGGTGTAGGAGATTGGAGTTGCGGAGAGCTCTGAAAGCAGAAAGCTACAGGGCCTTCATCTCTTCTGCCTAAGGTTTGATTATGTAATTGGGGACACATGTTGGAAGTGGCAAGAATGAAAGATGGCTATATTTAGTGCTGAACTTCTGTTCATTTCCTATAGCCTGGTGAGAGTCAGATCCTTAAACACTGGCCCATTTTTATTTTTGATTATCCACAAAGGAAGCAATAACTTGATTTTCATATTACAATTTAAATAAGATTCCGGTCACTGGTGTGTTTTGGACAAAAAGTGAGATTCCACCAGGTTCTATAATGAGAAACATCCACCCTGCTACAAATCTGGAATGGCCTGATACATGTTAATTGTAACAATGGGTAAATTTATCCTTCTGAAAATGAGCTTAATTCTCAGGTTACAGAAAGAATAATGTGAACAAAATCCCATGTTTTTAGGTACATAAAGCATCCTTACCGTAAGTGTTGTGGTATTCTCATCATCTGACCACTAAATGAAAGAGGAATAGAACAATTTTTAATGGTTTCTTGGATGTCCTAGCATATTTATTATTTATGTAACACCATAAATCTACATAACATTGTACAATAGGTAAAACATGCCAAACAAATCCAGTTTCTGTCCTGGAGATCTTGTATCATAAAGACGAGAGTGGGTACAGCACCCAACATATAGAGAGGTGCAGTTTTTGTAGACAGAACACTTCACATAAATGAAGATAGCAAATAAGAGCTTGTCTACACAGTGAGTTAGCATGCAGTAAGCCAGAGTGTGAATTTACAGCGCACCAGTATGCTGCACACTAACCTGATGTGTAGGTCCTGCTACAGTGCAGTGAAAGTCCCAGAGCATGCTGGGTTTCTGAGCCACCCCCCGGAACTTTCACTGCGGTGTAACAGAATCGACACAGTGAGTTAGTGTGCAGCAGGCTGTCATGCTGTAGAGTCATACCCCGGCTTGCCACACACTAACTCACTGTGTAGACAAGACCTAATAAAAATAATGGTCTAAAGGAAAAAGGGAGAGGCAGAACAGTTCAGGAAGTATGGGGCTATGAAAAGCCATGCACAGCACAAAACCTTGGGTTTAGCAACAGTATTACCGTCCTTAACTGTAGAAATAAGTCTTGAAGTCGTCTTTGCAAATTACAACCAGAACATGACAGAGAAGCAAGCCAAGGAGAGTAAAGCTTGGCACAGCTCTGTCCCTNGAAGTCGTCTTTGCAAATTACAACCGGAACATGACAGAGAAGCAAGCCAAGGAGATGTGCAGAGTAAAGCTTGGCTCAGCTCTGTCCCTGCCAACATCTTGTCCAATTCCCACCACTTCTCAGTTCTAGACCAATGGTTAGCTAACTTCGCTTCAATTCTTTTTCTCTTCAAGAGCTTACATTGTTTTTCCCAGGGTGCCTCCTTTGCCTGGAATGTCCTCCCTGATCCTGTTTGGTACACAGCCTCTCTTTGTTCCTTCAAATGCCCCCTGTAAAACCCACTTCTTTCCACAGTCTCTCCACTGTTTCCTTCTGAGCCTAACAAAACCAATTAATAAAGAAACTAATAAGATATGTCCTTGTGAGAAACAAATATAATAGCAATATTTTATGCAAACTTTCCTCCCTCCCTGAAGTCGGGATGTATGTAACCCAGGGATTGGCAACCTTTGGCATGAGGCCTATGAGGGAAATCCGCTGGCGGGCCAGGCCGGTTTGTAATACTGGCAGTGTCCGCAGGTTCGGCTAATCGCAGCTCCTACCGCGGCCAGTGGGAGCTGCGATCGGCCAAACCTGCGGACGCTGCAGGTTAACAAACCCTCCCGGCCCGCCAGCGGATTTCCCTCACGGGCCGGGTGCCAAAGGTTGCTGATCCCTGATCTAAACTAAGTTTTAAGTTCCTCACAGCAGGGACCATGTTTTTATTATTCTGTAAAGTGCTATGCCTCCCTATAGATCTCTACAGGTGTGGTAAGTATTAATACATTTACTTTGTAAGAGACTTCACACAAGTTTTATTACATTTTGTACCAACCTGTATTTCCTCTGCCTGATCATCATCACTGTCTTCCTGAGAACATGTTGGGGGATCATCCCTGAAACAAAAGTTAGAGAGGGGGGAAAAAAAGCTCTTAGAAATCTTGAGTATTGAGAGTTTGATTTTGACAGAACACTTTGAACTTCCACCATAACTGCCAGCTAAAGATCTCAAAGTGCTTTTATAAGTGGATGAATTAAGTCTCACAATACACTGTGATGCAGTTACAGTGAGTCAGTGGCAAAGCCAAGAATAGAAGACAGATCTCCCAAGTCCAGTGCCCTAGTCACAAAATCATTCTGCTTTTTTGTCAGCATATCACTTTCACTTCTGAAACCATTCAAACTCATTGAATATTTTGTGACTCATTTTATTCAGATTTTTATACCACACCTATCAACATGGTAAGTGCCTCCCAGCAGTGCATTAAATGAGGTAACTAGAAAACCACAGGATTGATGCTGCTCCTCTCCCCGGGGGAAAACTGGGAGCTTTTAACTTTGCTTGTGTTTTTGTAGGCAAGGTCAAAGAGGCAGGCCTTGCACATGGAGGAGAAGTTGAGGTTTTTAATGGTTCTTAGATATTATTGGAATTGATTCCAGAGTCTCAGACCACCGCTTGAGAAAGTTCTGTCCCCTTACAAACAAGCTGGACTGTTGGTGCTTCGTTGTGCCAAGTGAGTGGAGTGGTTGACCACAATCTTCATCTTAGAGCTTTAGGTGATTTCTTAGGTTCCTTGGCCCATATCACTGAGCACCTCAAGGGAAAGGACCGAGTCCATGACTATGAGTCCATATTCTGTGGGAAGTCAGTGTAGCAAGCAGGACAGGTTTGATGTTTGCCATGCTGCTAGTGAGACAGTGTTACTGGAGAGCAAAAACTGCAAGCAGCTAAGGCCTGGTCTATACCTAAAACTTAGGTCTATCTCGCTACGTTGACTCAGGTGTGTGATTTTTCACCCCCAGAGAGATGTAGTTAAGCCGACTTAAGCCCTGGTATAGACACCATTATGTCAACGGAAGAATTCTTCTGTTGGCCTTGTCACCACCTCTCAAAGGGGTGGATTTACTACAGTGACAGAAAAACCCCTTCCATTGCTGTAGCAAGTATCTACATTGTAGCTGTGCCACTGTAGCACCTGTAGTATAGACAGAGTTTCTGCTGTTCATCAAAGTCATTGACAAAGATACTATGGAGCAAACTACAATTCAGCTCTGCAGATCTAAGATTCAGATGCTGATTCATCCAGGTTTAAAAGCAAAACTAATCGTGATTGAGAGAAGATGATGTCTAAAACACGTGTGTTTGCTTTTTAGAAAATTCACCTTCCAGAAAGACTGGACTTTATACAGGATTGTATGTTTAAAGACACTTAAAAATCATATTATGCAGCAGTATATGACAACCTCTCCACTGACCACAGTAGATGCTGCTCATGTCCAGCGACTGCATAATCAGACCTTGAGTCTTAGATTTTCAGAAACTTGGCCATAAATTGAATAATAGCTGCTAAGTTGATTTACATAATGATGCAGGATCAGAGGGAAGATGCAGGCCCCTCCTAGCCATAAAAGTTTGATGATAACTCTAATTTCCTATACATATCCTTTAGAAAACCTTTCAAAATTGGGGGAAAAAAATAATATGGTTTCGTCTTTTTAAAATATTTTAATTCACATTCCCTCACTGTGACTTTACTCCTGGGGAAATTCTGCAAAATTCTACATATTTTATTTGTCAAAATAACACAATATCATCACACCAGTTACAATTATTTTGGCAATTTATTTCAAAATACCTGTCAGCAAGTATGTCTGTAATAATACAGACAACAACAAAAATTGAGGAAACGTTTTTTGACAAAGATTCCTTACTAGGCTTATTAATACAGAACTCTTGAGTAATAATTCATTTAAACTACAATTACAGGGGCCAGCTTCCTCATTTCCTGGGGGGTGATCAACCCCTGCTCTGCCCCAGGCCACACCCCCACTCCACCCCTTCCCCCAAGGCCCCACCCCTCCCGCCTCTTCCCGCCCCTGAACATGCCCTGCCCTCGTTCTCCCCCCTCCCCCCAGCGTCTCCCACACACCGCTGAACAAATGATCTGCGGAGGGCAGGAGGCACTGGGAGGGAGGGGGAGGAGCCGACTGACATGGACACTGGCGGGCAGGAGGCACTGGTGGGGAGAAGGAGGAAGAGCTGATCGGCGGGCCCCTATGGGTGCTGAGCACCCACTATTTTTTTTCTGTGGGTGCTCCAACGCCAGAGCACCCACGGAGTCGGCGCCTATGACGACAATACAGAAACGTATTTCTCAGACCCCTCAGAAGCAGTGCAAAGATTTGTGGGAGTCAGGAGTAATGGAAGAGCTGAAGGAGAGGGAAACAATTTCTGGGAAGGAGCCTGGGAGTGAACCTGTGGGGTTGTTGGGTATGGGTGAAAGAAATATGGAACAGTGTTTTTTGGCGGGGAAGGGGGATTGTTAGGGAGCCTCCTCCATGCAGAATTTGGCTGAACCCTAGCCTCTCCCATTCAGTCAGGAACATCTGCCCCTGTCCCCATGTGTCCCATACCCCTGCTTCTGTCCTCGTGTGGCCCTGCACTCCCCTGCTCTCCATTCCCATGTGACCCTACACCCCTATTCCCATTCAGCCCCTGCCCCAGTTTGTCCCCCACCACTAGCCCTTCTGAACTCCAGTCTATGTGATCCCCCAGCAGCCCTGTGTGCCCACCCATATCCCATGCCTTCTAACCTGGCCCTGCAGGCTGGGCACTGTGAGCAATGCAGCCAGCTGCTGTTTGCTACTGCTGGTGAGCTAGCTGCTCTCTGTTCTGGTGCCTGAGCAGCCCCTGGTGGGCATAACTGCAGTGCCTCTGGTGGAATGTATTTTTCGCAGAGGGAAAAAAATCTGCGGGAGGCATATGCGCAATGGTGCAGAATTCCCCCAGTAGGATGACTTTCTAAAAATGCACAACTTTCTGATCTACATCTCTTAATCATTAGGTCTGCAACAAAGGCAAAGTACTAACTAGGAAATTATAGAACAAGGACTGACTTCTGAATTTGGGTATTACCAAGATTTATGCATACAATAAATCACTTTACAAAGAAGCAGCAGGGAGAGACTAACAGGAGATCAAGAAGCAAATGTACGTCTCTGCCCATTGTTTCTCTAATATATCTGCTCCATCCTACTCCACCATCAAGTAATCACCATCATGGCATTGACATAGGAGATTGTCTGGTCCATATGCACTATTAGTTCTGCTTAAAGTCAACCTTAATCAGAAGGCAGCCTAAGTAGCCTTATTCTTTTGTGGACTCCCATCTCATACTAAGGGCATGGCTACACTTGCAGATGTAGAGCACTGTGAGTTAAAACAGCCCTCGGAGAGTGCAGTAGGGAAAGCACTGCTGTCTGTCCACACTGACAGCTTCAAGCGTACTGGCGTGGCCACATTTGCAGCAGCATTGAGAGCAGTGCATTATGGGCAGCTATCCCAGCATGCAAGTGACTGCAATGTGCTTTTCAAATGGGGGGGTGGGGTGGGGTAAAGTGTGACAGGGAGTGTGTTCTGTGTATGTAGGGGGGGAGAGAGTGGGTTTTTGGGGTGCTGAGAGTGTCAGCATGCTGTCTTGTAAGTTCAGACCCCCCTCCCCCGCCTCTCTCTCACTCACTCAAAGCAAACAGTAAATGTTTGCTTTTTCTCTGTGCTGATAAGCAGCCAGCTTCTCCGAAACGGAGCTTTGAAAGGGCATTTCCGCTTTCCTGCAGACGATTTCACAACAATGATAAGAGTGGCCACTTGACTTAAGGGGATAATGGGACGTTTCCGGAGGCTGATCACAGCGCAGTAATGCAACACCTCGTTCACATTGGTGCTGCAGCGCTCCACCGGGGGCGCAGCAAACGTTATTCCACTCGCTCAGGTGGAGTACCAGTAGCACTGTAGCCGCGGAGTCAGAGTGCTCTATGTGCCTTGCCAGTGTGGATGGGGAGTGAGCTAGGGTGCCCGGGGCTGCTTTATTGCGCTGTAACTAGCAAGTGTAGCCAAGGCCTAAGTCTCTTTACTACAACTCCTAGGCCTACCAGATCTCCTACTTAATCTGAGCCAGAGAGGGAACAAATTCATGGCCTGATTTCCCCTCTTCCACATGCTTCTCGCCATTTTGGGGAACTATGGCTAGCTGTATATTTAATGGATTCTCCAGTGTTCTGCTCCTTCCAGAGGCAGTCATGCTATCTGATTTCATTACTTTGAATACAACATGATTGGATTAACCTAAAGGCTTAGCTGGAAGAGCAATGACCTGCTGTGTGGAAAACTCATTCTTGTGCCTCAGGAGAGGCAACATTCCCAACTTCTGCAGGGGAGGGTGTAGCACCCTTTGTTCCTCCCTATCAGGATGGAAATTAAATTAAAGCAACTGAAATCACTGATTTTAATCATGATTTAAATTAGCAACCAGGAAACTTTTACTGAAATAATTGTTTTAATTGTGTTTTATATTTGTATTTTTAAGTTATTTTCCTAAAGGAAGGTTGATTCTCATTAGTTGGTAACCATTAAACTACGTTATTTGCAACTTGCCTTTACACAAATGTGTTACTTCTTTGTGCCAAACAAGAGGATACAATATCAATGCACATTTATTTATGAATAAAGGTAACTTAAGATATATAGTTGCTTATTCTTAATTTTTACATTTTTATATTAGAAAATGATAAATTATACATTTCTTATTTACTAAATGATTGATTTTTCACTTGTGATTTGAGTCAAGCTTATTTTGGACAGATATTCAAATGTAATTCAGAATACACAAAAGAGCATTTCATTTTTGTGCTGGACATACAAGAAAAAAATAATCAAAATATGTTTTTCATATAAAATCAACTGATTTAGTAAAAAAGGAATTAGGATCTATAATTAGTGAATTTAACTGTTTCTGGTCCCCATGTCCTTCAAGATTTTAGAACTAGATAATGTCATCCTCTGAATCCTAGTTTTTATTTATAGATCAGAAGAGTTTCCTGCTTCTTCCAACTCCCAATTGGTTTCTTAATTTTGAATTAACTAGTCATTTAACTAAATTAGTTGAATAAAGTAAAATGAAGAAAATATTCTCTCTAAACTTGCAAAAGAGGCTACTGTTGTCAAAAGTTGGTTTAGCACTTCCAACTCTAGTTCCAGGTGCTTAACCAGTAACTTCCACTGGTTCAGAGGTCTGACTTTCTTTAAAAAGTAACAGCAAACAAGTACTACTTAATTTAAATGATTTTAACAGATTATATAATAAATTTAGGTCTGAATATAGGTTGGCATTTTTTCAAATTTAATTTTAAAAGGGTTTATTAAAAAAATAAACCTGTATTTAATTGAGTTTCATCCACCCTATATTATCAAATATATGCAGATGAACTACGTATAGGGAGACAAAATTTAATATTTGAAAAATACTTATTTTTACCTTCCTGAAACTACCAGAGTTCCATCATCCAGCAAATAATCCTTCACATTCTGTGGCAGTGGAAGTATAGCACTGAACAAACAAAAGGCAGAAAAATTATTAGAACAATTAAGGCTAAAGAAAATAAAAAATCCCAACAACATTCCATGTCCCTTTAATTCTGTGGAAGAAACACACACAGAAACACACGGACATGAACACAGTTGTTGTGTTCTATCCCAATCTTATGCTCCCCCCCCCCTCCCAAAATCAAACCAACACACAAAAATACTTTTTCTTGGGGGGGGGGGCAAAGAGGAGAATAAAGAGGAGAATAAAAGTGCACAAAGGGTTTCTTTAAATGAAACATTTGTTATGCAATTAATTTTGTAACTGTATTCCTCAACCATGAAAAGGTGTAAGCTCCATGTCCTGCCTCCACACCCTCCCTAGCCCTCAGTGCTCTCCCCTACACTTTCACCGCAGCCCCCATGCACTCTTCTCATACCAGTCTCTCTCAATAGGTGTTCCTAACCCTCCAACTGCCAGATGCTAGAACTGGAGGACAGGGGATGGATCATTGGATACATTGCCCTGTCCTGTTCATTTCCTTTGAAACATTGGACACTAGCAACCACTGTCAGAAGACGGGATACTGGGCTAGATGGACCATTGGTCTAACCCAGAATAGCCATCCTTGGGCACATGCCCTCCCCATCCACCCCAGCCCAGCTCCTCCGTGCCCTGCCCCCACACCAGCTTCTGCATGTTCTCGCCCTCAGCCCAGCTCTCCCAATCCTGCTCCCCGCCAGCCCCTCCAGGCCCTGCCCCCACACCCCCTCCCCCGGCCCAGCCCCTCCAGGCCCTGCCCTGCCCCCACACCCCGTCCCCCGGCCCAGCCCCTCCAGGCCCTGCCCCCACGCCCGCTCCACTCCCACCTGCGGATGGTGAGGGCCCGGAAGCGCGGGTACCACGCCGAGAACTGGCAGTGCACAACCTGCTCCTTCTTCATCGTCGCTGCTCCGAGTCCGCTCCAGCGCCCGGAACCCTCCGCCCAGGCCCAGCGGAGCCGCCCGGAACTCGCTCCCGCTGCACCAGGCAGGGGACCCGGCGGGAGGTGCCAGCCGATGCACAGGGGCGGAAGGAGCGGCAGCCGAGACCCGGAAGGGAAATCGGCGAGGGTGGAAGGTTGGGGGTTAAGCGATCCCTGCGCGAGGCTGGGAGCGGGCAGTGAGCGCGGAGGAGCAGCTGGGGAGGGTCCCGGCCAGCCAGTCACCGCGCAGAGGGTAACGGTCAGAGGCGGCTGGAGGGAGGGGCCACGCCGTGTGGAGAGCGGGTGCGGCTAGGGCTCGGGATAGGGCGGCAGGAGACGGGGGTGGCGTCATGGGGGGCAATGGGGCTGCAGGGATGGGGGTTGCATAACGTGGGCAGGGGCAATGGGACAGTAGGGATGGGGGGCATAGAGGGGGGCAGGGGAAATGGGGCGGTGTCACAGGGGGAATGAGGCAGTAGGGATTTGGGTTGCATAACGTGGGCAGGGGCAATGGGGCAATAGGGATGGGGGGCAGGGGGAATGGGGTGGTGGTATGGTGGGAATGGGGCAGTAGTGTTACCAGCTTTGCCTCTGTTGCTTTTTACAGCTTTGCCTGTTACTTTGGGGTATGCTCATTTATTAAGTTTACTCTTCTTGGGAAGGGAGGGTGTTCTGTATTTCTATCAATGTACTACTTGTGTTTTCATATGGAGCTCTACTTCTCCCAAGTTCCCTCCCAGTGGAGCTATCCTGCAGGGCCTAGGTTCTCCAGGGCTGGGTTCTTCTAGCCCAGGGGTGGCCAACCTGTGGCTCCGGCGTCACATGCGGCTCCTTGTATAGGCTAGTTTCAGAGTAACAGCCGTGTTAGTCTGTATCCGCAAAAAGAAGAACCGGAGTACTTGTGGCACCTTAGAGACTAACAAATTTATTAGAGCATAAGCTTTCGTGGACTAGTCCACGAAAGCTTATGCTCTAATAAATTTGTTAGTCTCTAAGGTGCCACAAGTACTCCTGTTCTTCTTTTTGCGGATACAGACTAACACGGCTGCTACTCTGAAACCTCTCACCTAATGAGAGTTTAGTGGGGATGCTGTAGATACATGTTCCCCATCAATCATTCTGAGCTATGAAATTCAGGGAGTTCACTGTGATTTGCACCAGAACACCAAGAGGCTGTTTCCTTCTTCTTACTTTGGGAGCTCATGCAGAAAGGAGTCATGGCAGGGAGGGGGGAAGATTTTGTGGAGAAGTGATTCTTTAATATACATGGCTTTTCTCTGATCTGTTAATGTCCTGGCCTTTGACAGGTAAAATGCCACTAATAGGGGTAAGGCATTAGTTAGAATGGGAGGAAAGGGAGCCTGAATAGAC
>NC_048298.1:13926490-13960074 GCF_013100865.1 Trachemys scripta elegans | reverse complement strand
GCGCCTTGGCTTAGAGACTAACAAATTTATTAGAGCATAAGCTTTCGTGGACTAGTCCACGAAAGCTTATGCTCTAATAAATTTGTTAGTCTCTAAGGTGCCACAAGTACTCCTGTTCTTCTTTTTGTATAGGCTAGGCACCGATCTGGAGCTAGAGCTATAGGTGGGAGGCGCTGGCAGTGGCAGGGAGTTGATGGGGGGCTGCTGATGTATTACTGTGGCTCTTTGGCAATGTACATTAGTAAATTCTGGCTACTTCTCAGGATGGCCACTCCTGTTCTAGCCCCAGAATCAGACACACACACACATACGTTAACAGAGTATCAGGCGGTAGCCGTGTTAGTCTGTATCTACAAAAACAACAAGGAGTCTGGTGGCACCTTAAAGACTAACAGATTTATTTGGGCATAAGCTTTCGTGGGTAAAAACCACTTCTTCAGATGCATAACTATGCTTATGCCCAAATAAATCTATTAGTCTTTAAGGTGCCACCAGGCTCCTTGTTGTTTTTATACATTAACAGAGCGTGTCTGAGAGGACCGGGTTAATCAGCACTCCCAAGCTGACCCCTTATATGTCCCTGGACTCAGTAGGCTGGGTCGAGCAGCATTTCCAAGCTATCACCCTCGTATGCCATGGGCACCGCATCAGAATAAAGTACGCCTGAGCAGGCTGGGTTGAGCAGCACTTCAAAGCTGCCACCCTCATATGTTCTAGGTTCAGCACTATCCCCACTTTCACGTTACAGTTGTTCTGGTAGTAATCGGCTTGATGAGCAAACCACATAGGATTTTTGGGCACTGCAGGGATCTTTTAGCTTAGGTAGGGGGAGCATTGCTGCAAAGCGAATGAGGAAACCAAAAAACACCCATGAGGGGCAGGGGGATAAAGAAGCAACAAGCTTAATAATGAAAGTTATTTATTGCCAGGTAATAACCATAGGGGAGCCAAACAAACAAAACAGTTATCGTATTAAATCCAACTTAAACTTGATTATAGAAGTCAGGTTTAGAAAACTATAACTGATCACACAAGTCAGGGTCAGAAGGCTATACTGAGAGAGAGAGCTGGGTTCTCACCACTCCATGAAGCTTGAATTGATGGGGGGAAGGGGGTCCCAGGTGGTGGTGGTAGCTGAGGGTCCAGAGTGCTGGAGACAGGCAGAGCCCCTAGCATGATCAGTTTGGAGAAGATGAAATCCTAATGGAACCGATGCAGATTTTGGATCCAGGCATCAGAACACTTACTTGAGCATGGGTAAGGTTTTTTTGTAGAGAAACAGTAATGGTTCAAGGGAGAACACTAGCTTTGTTTGTGCAAACTGGTGGCTCAAGGGAGAATACCAAAGTTGTTTTGTTCAGGCTAGACAATAGGAACTGATCATTCCTGGCTTTGGGCGGTGTTTCTTGGCGGGAGCTCACAACGCAATTAGGGAGCTTCGCTATTTTGGATACCCATAAAGGATTTATTACTAGAATTAGTCTGATAATTAATGAGCTGGGTGTGTGCAGGTGTAGGTTCGTTACCATCTGGAGCAGAGATTCCCCATGATGCAGTGCTTCTCTGCTTCTATGTTCCCATAGTTCCTTGCGGTTCTTGCCTTGGAATCTCTGTTCCCCATTCTGTATGCTAATGTAGATGCCTCCTTGTCCCATTTCCGATGCAGATGAGGCTAGGGGAGTTTCCTTAATCCTGTCATCCTTATCCCAGAGGTTTAGGTGTCTCTCTCCCTGCCTTTTCATTGCTTTTTGTAAGTCTGTCTTCTGATCAATTTTGATTCAAGCAGAGGCTCGGGGGGGAGGTCTTTTGTGAGTCAGGCACGCTGGGTACTACACCCTGGTTTCCCAAGAACACAGACCTGACGGGTAACAGTAGGGATGGACATGGCATAACGGGGGGCAGGAGCAATGGGGCAATGTTACAGGGGGAATGGGTCAGTAGGGACAGGGATGGCATAAGGGGGGCAGGGGAAATGGGGCAGAGTCTGGGGGGATGGGGCACTAGGGATGGGGTGGCATAAGGGGGTGCAGGAGGTACATGGCTTCTCCTCCTCCTTTGGGGATGATTCCTCATTGCCAGGACATCATATCAGTTTTCCATTACCATGGTGGATGGGTTGGAGGCAGGGGTGGAGAAGTAACCAGCTGCCAGTGTCCTCCCTGGGACACAGCCATATGCTCTTCCCCCCGGCGGTGTGGGTGGGTGGCCCATTTCAAACAGTTGACAAGTTGTGTAATGACCCATCCACTCCCAGTCTTTATTCAGGCCTAGTTTGATAGTGTCAAATTAGGAGTGGATGGGTCATTACACAAACTAAAAACTATTTTCCCATCCTAATTTTTCCCCCTACTGTTACTCGCACCTTCTTGTCAACTGTTTGAAATGGGCCACCCTGATTACCACTACAAAAGTGATTTTTCCTCCTGCTAATGGCCCACTTTAATTGAATTGTCCCGTTAGAATTGGTAAGGCAACCCCCATCTTTTCATGTACTCTGTGTATATATAGCTTCTGACTGTATTTTCCACTTCATGCATCTGATGAAGTGGGTTTTATGCCCAAATAAATCTGTTAGTCTGTAAGGTGCCACAAGTACTCCTCATTGTTCTCCCCTTTTGTGTCTCTCTTCATGCCTTTTACACTGTAGCCCTTTGCACTCAGAACTACCCTTGCAGAAGGTGCACAAAATTATTATACTCCCTTAGTTCAGATTCTTCTAAATTGGGCTAACTCACCTAAATCCTCACCTGTCCATTAACTGAAACAGACTTTGTAATAATAATTGCAATGTTTTGATAACCACCCTCTGGCTATCTAAAGCAGTTTTTCTTTCTCTCCATTTAGAACATAACCCCAATGAGGCAAGGACCATTTATTCCTCGATATCCTGTACAGTGCTCAGTAGGCATTCAGTGCTAATAAACATCAGAGCAGAAATGTAACATTGTCATCCTGATACTTGGCAACCATTGATTTCTTTTCCTTTTGGCTGTTATTTTCATGTTCTTTCTCAGTGCTCAAGTTAGTGCACTATTTGCCTTCTTTAGTTTTTTTAGGCTGGGTCTACACTCTACAGTACCAACTTGTGTTGGTATAACTATGTCACTCAGGGGCATGGATTTTCCACACTCCTGAGCAACGTAGTTATACTGACCTAACCCCTAGTGTAGACAGTGCTATGTCACTCATTGACATAGCTGCTGCTCTTGGGAAAGTGAAGTTCCTACGCTGACAGAAGCGTTCCTGTCAGCATAGGTAGCGTCTTCACTAAGCGCTACAACAGCGCAGCTGCAACACTAAGGGTATGTCTTCACTACCCACCGGATTGGCGGGCAGTGATTGATCCAGCGGGATCGATTTATCGCGTCTAGTCTAGATGCGATAAATCGACTCCTGAGCGCTCGCCCGTCGACTCCTGTACTCCAGCTCGGCAAGAGGCGAAAGCAGACTCACCGCGTGAAGGTACCACGGTAAGTCGATCTAAGTACATCGACTTCTGCTACGTTATTCACATAGCTGAAGTTGCATAACTTAAATCGATTCTCCTCCCCCACCCCCAGTGTAGACCAGGGCTAAGTGTAGACAAGCCCTTAGCCTCATTAGTGATGTTGGCACAGTTCAACAAATGAAGCTGGACTTGGGCTGCTAGCTGCTTCTAGCAGCAAATCCATATGCATTTGTGCAATGCAAATGCAGTGGCTATTGGTGGCAGATCAGTGGATTTAAAAGATTATTTAGAATCTGGAGGACAAATCATTGCAAATATACCCATCAAGGTGCTGTAGGAAAAAATTTGTACTTAAACTACTTGACAGTATCCCCTGAGAGCATTTTTTGAAAGACATCCTAGAGTGGTAAGAAACCTGGATATTTAGTTTAGTCCTGAGCTTGTTTCTGAACAGCATACTCAAGCTGCTGCTAAATCTGGTTGCTATCAATTGGGAAACATAGCTGGGATCAGATCATGCCTTTTGAAGACTGATTTAGGGAAGCTTATCCATGTTTTATTACATCTTGGATAGCTTATTGTAATGTTCTTGCAGCAGGACTAACCTCTAAGCTGATTTGTAGGCTTTAGTTGGCTCAATTCTGAATTGCTTCAAGGATAAGTTTAAAAACTGATTTGTGTGTGTGTGTGTGGGGGGGGGGGGGGGGGGTTGGGAGGTTACCTTCAAGAGAGGTCTGATCAGAATGTAGAATTAACAGTGAGACCAAACTCACTCCTCAGGCCAGCAGGTCTGAATTGAGCCCCAGGAGAGGTGAGTGGAGCAGATAGTGTGACAAATTTAGTGTCCTATATTACTAGCCCTAAGAGGCAAGTGGACAGGACTAGGTGGACCTAAGTTTCTGCCCACGTTTACAAGTACGTATCAGCTGTTAGGCTGAGAATGCAAGCGAAAACGGAATTCACAATTTTGATGATTTTTTTTTAACTGAAATCAGGGTTTTAAAATTGCACTGCTAGCCATAAAGCATTACATTAATGGCGTTCATCTAATCCTGATACAGGACTACACATTGTTGTAGGTGATAGTACAAGAGAACATCCTGTTCCAGGGCTTTGGTATGATGTGTGTCCATAGATCTGATGCACAAATACAATGCAGCTTTAGACCAGCTTATTTTCCATTGCAGTTAATTTTGTTTATTAATCTTTAACTGTGTTGCGGCTCTCAAATTATGACAGCGTATGAATCATAACCGTCAATGAGCCAAATTATATTTCAGTGTTTTGACACCTGAAAGTCCTGGTTCCATGCCATCTGCAGAATGTGGAAATCTGACACTTTTCAAAAACCTTGTCTAAATGTCACTCAGAGTTATTGCACCAACTAGTGGAAAATATCAAAACTGCTGAAGCAGAGATACTGACCTGAAGAAAACCTCGGTGTAAGCTCAAAACTTGTCTCTCTCACCAACAGAAGTTGGTCCAGTAAAAGATATTACACTTCACCTACCTTGTCTCTCTAATATCCTGGGACAGACATGGTTACAGCAACACTGCGTATGTCTAATCTCTATCATTGTCTCTTTCTGAAATGGTTGTGAAATAGACGGAGGTATTTTCTGTCTATTTTGGATTCTGATATTACTAACCATTCAAACTTAGTTTATTATAGAACGTATGTGACAAATTTTCCTTGTATCTCTTTGTTGCAGGTCTAACTTAACAATAACTTTAAAGTCTGAGTCTTCTTTGTGAAAGATGCTTTGGCTTCATCCTGCAGTCATTAAGCTGGCAAGGACTCTGTCATGGGATACACTCACTGCTAGGATGGTGCCTCCTCCTGGCTACTCTGGGGATTAGCTCCCTCCAGCTCTGATGCCCTCTTCCATCATCCCACCCTCACAACAGCCCCACTTGCTCTATGGGATTCTATGCAACTTCTGTTTGTAACTCAGCCCTCCAACCACCTCACTATAGGGTCCTCCCCTTCCAGGGTAACAAAGTCTCTCCCGACCAACTGTCCGGCTGCCTTTCCAGGCCATCCTCTAATCTAAGACTATGCCACTATCCCAGTGGGTGATGGGGAACCCAGGCCCACCCACTACTCCAGGTTCCAGCACAGCAATCCTCTGTCTCATGGTCTGCTTATTCTAAGATCCCATTGCTATTGCCCTCTGCTCTTTCCTACTTCCCTTCTCTTTCTCTGTGTTCTCTGGGGTTCAATTCAAGTGCCCAATTCTCAGGGAAAGACTGTCGCCTACAGCCCACTTCTGTTCTCAGCTTGCTGGCTTTGTACAGGCCCGCCTAACCTGCTCAGCTGAGCTTCATCTTCTGTTAGGGCTTGCCTATCTAATTCTTCCCCAAGTGCAGCCTGGTATGTTAATTAGCCCCTTCCTAGCAACCTTAACCCTTTCAGGTGAAGTGTGGCATGAAAACTCCATCACAGACCCATAAGACCTATGAGTCTCTCTGGCCTGAGTATGGATTGTAGATTTGGGCCTGTAATAAATTTGTTGTGTTTCTGAAGTAGTATTGTATAGCGTCCTCCAGAATATGTAACATGCCTTGTCTTCGTAAGACGGTGCTAGGGGAGATGTGCCACCGTGCATATACCCAAGAAAGCTGAGATAAGCACATGTCCAGTACTTTAAAAATATAGAATGGATTTTGTGAAAGAACAAGCTGAAGTCAGATGTACAGCAAGCAAGTGCTGTGCAAGTTTCCCCACCCGTTGGTCATTTCTCATGATCATTATCCAACGCATCCTGAAGTTGGGGGAAAGACTCCTATTGGCTTCGCTGAGAGTTGGTGTAGGCTCATAAACAGTAAATAAAAAGCTATTAGGTCATTTCTTCCACCTCATTGCCAATGTTGGATTGTTCTCCAGTGGGTTTTTTCCTCCCCTTCTGCTTTGTCCTGTCTGTTATCTCATTTCAGTAGTAACCCTGGGCTTCCTTTGAAGAGCAGCTTCTGTACTAAACCTATATAATAGTTTTGTGATGTAGACAAAGCACCAACCATTTCACTGACTTGAACCCAAGATTTTAGTGGTAAAAATGCACAGCTCTGCATCAGTGTGCTGCCTGGCATGTCTTCTACTTTAGAATTAGACAGGACAAATTCATTGGAAAATGGATAATCCTGCAGTGCCTCTTGAGTGGGAAAGGGACTGAATGACCTAAATGATTTTTTTTTCTAGTCTAATTGCTGAGATTCCTCATTCTCAGCAGTGGTGGTTTTCACTCTGAATTCCCTTTGATATTTGGGGTTAATTCCTTAACCTGACCTGTGTCATGCTTTGTCCTCTAGGCCAGTTCGCATGCTGTGGCAATAGTGTATTGAGCTAAGATTCCATTGAGAGCAAAGTAGCACTGTGACTTAAAATGGGCAACCCTAGTCGTGCACCCTGCCATGCATGGCCTATAAATACCGTGGGGCAGCTCCTCAGCTGGTGCAAATTGCACTAGCTCTTTTGCAGTCAGTGAAGCCATGAGAATTTATATCCTCTGAAGATCTACCCCCATATATCTTAGCAGCATCCATGATGTTTGCAAGCTGATGAGTGTGTGACCTTAAGTGTTAATGAAGCGTGTTTAGGAGAATGATTTGTTAATTCAGAATGCATGGATGAATGGTTTGACTTTACTCTGAAGGTAAATGTTCTTTAATTCTCTGTTTTGTAGTAGTGTGGACTTGGTGCAGGAGACATCCCTGAAAATGGAAAACAACACAACCACAGAGATTCTGAAATCTACCAGACCATCCATCCTTAAAGAAGAGGTATAAAGCATTTATTTTTGTCATGTTTATATTTTTTAACAACTAATTTTAACATTTATTTAAGGCTGCTATTGAATGTTGGAGTGCAGAGTGAGAGAACCTTACGCTATGTAGCGTGGTAGATGTATGAAGATAGGGCTTTTGTCCTGAAGTCATTACAGTCGAAGTAGGTGACATGCAGATGAAAGATAAGGAACTTTCACCTTAAAACAATCATAGAAATTACACAAAGGTTATCTAGTGCATCTCCCCTCTCCCTCAGACCCGCCCTCCCCAGGCACAGTTGTTCCCGACAATACTTCCTAGGCTGTTCAGGGTAGTTTTGAATGTCTGAAATAATGGGACTTTCACCACTTCCCTGGAGAGATCATTCCACTGTAACTGAATTCACTGCTTTCTGATATTCAGCCTACATTTTCCTTTCCTTAAAGATGACCTGCAAAGGACTTTTAAAAATTGTGTGTGCGCCCTTTTTTTGCTGCTTTATGGTATATAAAGGGCACCTGAAAAAAAACCTAAAAACCAAAAACTTTTCAACAGTTTGTTCTTGTTCCTATCTTAGCACTATTGGAAATATCAGATCTAGTCCTCTCTGGTTATAGTGGTGGTGTCCTGGGAGTATTGTGGACGTTTACTCTGAGCTTGTGCACCTTAACTGAAGCTGCAGGAGTATTGAGTCTTTAAACAATGAAATCCTTTCTCTAAAGTGTTTGTTAGCCTTTGGAGTTAAATGGTTGTTTAAAAAAGGACTTTTAAACTGTCGTATTAAAAATCTCTTCCCCTTTCAGTTGGTCAGCTTTCATTCTCTTGATGCTTTTGGTGTCATAATTTCATTAGATCTCCAGTCACTATAGTTTTCCATGGCAGAAAAGACCCAAATTTCTTACGTAAATAAGCAAGTAGGAAAACTTTAACATTTCAGAGGTTTTAATTTTTCAATGAAGCAAAACTGGGCACAAGTCTTTTCAGGCTTCTTTAATTTCAGCCTATTACTCCTCAATCCCTTTTGCTATTCTAAATGATTCTTCTTCTGCTTTGTCTTTTGCACCCTCCAAATAGTGGTAGCAGGTTGTAGCCAGCTCTAGTATATTTCAGGTCATTTGTGTTTCCCTGTGCCATGCTGGTTTTCACCAGACTTCTTGTGGCATTGTTTGAGAATAGAAGTCACAGCCCCTCTGCCCACGACCTTTTACTAAAGCAATTGTGTATTTCTGATTCTGAGTCACCTAACATTGGAGTAGAGTTTCTCTCTAAGGCACCTGCTGGTTGTGCCCTCTAACTGTTTCTGCAGTCAGGTTATGTTGGAGAGGAGCAGATTTTATTGGCACATAACCGCAATAGAGAGAAGTCACAAATAGAAGGTGATTCAAACTGAACATGCTTAGCTCAACGTTATGTGAAGCGTCGTTAGCTAAGATCTAAGCAAAGGATTTGTCTCTCACAGCGTAAAGCTTTCTCTCTCTATCAGCTGGCACAGAGTTTGACCATGCATCCAACCAGGCATGTGACAGCAAAGATTCTTTTTTCTAGGTAACACTGAGGGCTTTGTAGTTCTCCACTAGCATGTAATTTACCTGGGCTTTGGGGTGGATTCTGGAGCATTTAAATAACAACCACTCACAGGAGGTGCTGGATGACCTATACCCTGTTAACTATTACACTGGATTGCCTCTTAATTGCAGCTTTTGGCCTCTGTTGGTATACCAGACATTCTTATGACAGGTATCCTGTTTTACTACATACATGGCATTCCCTTTTGCCGCCTCCTTTCTCAGGTTTGGATGTGGTCCAATTCCTGGTAAATTTAGTCATTTCTTCCTCCCTCACGCTTTCTTGGAGCTGACTGATATGGTTCTGACTTCCGCCATTCTCCCCTTTGCTATTTAACAATGCCGAGATAGATACTGGGGTAATGATTTGCCGGGTTTGCTGCCTATGCAACATTGTTGGGCCACAATCAGTAATCCAGGCCTTTATATCTTCTGCGAAGTTTAAAAATAATTGTTCAATCCCCATTAACTCAAAGGCGCAGAAATCTTGTTTTTTGTTTTTGTTTTTTTTTAATTAAAATATATAATTCCCTTGGTTTGGGCTGCAACTGCAACATGATTTTCATCTCTTCCTATTTTGGGTCTCATGCAGTTTATTCCCTGTATGCCTTAGGAGTTAATTCAAAGCAATAAAATATACCTGGGTGCTTGCAATCCAGTCTTATATAAGTCTGAATGCTTCCTACATGTTACACCTTGGCAAAGGAATTAGAAACTTCACCTTCTCCATTCCTGCTACACTGTTGTGACCACAGATCATCCAAAAGCCCTTGGAAAGTATTTCTGTCTAACTGTAATTCAAGGATAACTTAGGACAACCTTGCAAAATAACCATGTAAATTTCCAGGCACAAAATCTACTTGGCCACCTTTACCATGGTGATGGAAAAGCGGTTGATATTTTATTTGCCCCTCAAAATAACTGACTTGTCCCAGGCAAGTGGACAAGTAGAATGCTGTAAGATGGACTTAGAATTGGTGTTAGGGATGAAGTGAGATGATCCATTTTCATAGTCAGTTACTGAATTCTTAGATTACTGGTGGCTCAGTCTCTGTCTCTTCATTCTGTGCTTGTTTTTCTCTCTTCACATGCTCTAGATGTTGCTGTTCTTTTTGGGGCTGTATTCTTTTTCTCTTTCTAGCAGGAGTTTCTCCAATTTCATGACCTTTGTGGCCAGATGTCCCATATACTCCCAGGCCTGGTCTACACTACAGAAATTTGATGCACTAGCCACCTGAGACTACACTGCATCACCCTGCTGATGTAACCTATCCCCAAGCCTCCTATTCCTGTGCAGGATGTCAAAAACAAGTCTTCTGCCTGCCCTCCCAGCAGCCATTTAATTAGCAAAGACTACTGCACCCTTACAGTGCAAGCCATAATAAATGAGAGAAACAGCAAAACTAACATCTAGTTCCACCTCTCCTCAAGGGACCACACACGAATGGGCAAAACACTAGGTGGAGGGAAGTTAAGAATACCTCTGCTCAGCCAAAAAGCCCACAGGCATCTGGGTGGCCATGGAGTTGATAGTAATGATAATGCATAGAGCTTTTCATTGGTAGAGCTCCAAAGACCTTCAAATCAGGTAAGAATCACTATCCCTATGTTACAGATGGGGAGAATGGTGACAGTCCCAAAGTGAGTCAGTGGCAGAGTTGGGAATAGAACCAATTCTCCTGACTCCCAGATCTCAGATAACTGGGCAGTCACAACCCCCATCATGGCTAAAGCCCATATAGGCAAATTCTCCATACCCCTTTTTCACACAGCTGAAACCAGCCCCCTGCTAGGGGCAAGGCATTGCCTTCCTGTTTTATTTTAAAGATTAGGGCTGAGACTTTCAAAGCAGCCCAAAGGAGTTGGGCACCCAAATCCCACCAAATTTCATTGAAACTCCTTTGAAAATCCCAGCCTAGCTGTACATACATCACATGAGTTATTTTCAATTCCTATTTCAAGAACTCCTCTGCATGCATTTACACGCTAGTATTACAGCTTCCCACACACACTGGATTTGCAGCTTGTCTTTCCAAAACAATAACAAAATTGCCCAGCAAATTTCCATGGGGACAATGCCCCAACTTGTTTAATTTATTATTCTTTGTTAGGCAATCGCAGAAAGAAAATGGGTGAAGCTTGAACAGACGACCTATGTTGATCCCTCAGGTAAAACCAGGTAATTTCCTTGCTGAGACATTTTAAAATTCTTGTAGTTCTTCCCAGTTTCTCTGTCTGAACCAGCCAAAGGCTGTGGAATGTGAGCACCTATAAACCAATTACTTGACATACTGGGCTAGATTACCCCTTTGACATTAATGCAGTTATTCTGAGGAAGAATTTGACCTTTTTTGTTGTTGGAATATGTGTTAGCAGATATACTTTGTCCTGTAGCTTAATACCTTGGATTTGGTCCATGTGTTTTTCTTGCGGTTCCAGTCATTTGCAAAGATGCTGTGCAGACCTAATGCTGCAAGGTTTTAACATGCAAACAGATGATTATCAAGCGCTCCCTTTGGTTTTTCTGGTCCTTCCCAAAGAACTCCCTTTCCCCTGTTGATGGCATGATGTCTGAGACTGTGCAGGGTCTTGCATACTGTTGGGATGCTATTGTTTGGAGTAGGGGTGGTCTTGCCTGTTTCTTACGCTTTCATTCATATTCTCGGGCCTGTCTAATTCTCTTCATGTGTCAGATAAATCTATCTTTTTAATTAGTCATGATGACTGGAGATGACAGTGCTACCTTATTTTCCTTCTTCCTAGAGCATTGGGGTCCTTTCTGATTGCTCTCTCTAAAGTCTCCTTCCCCTGTAAGAATAGCCTCAAGAAGTGGCAGTGATTGAGGCCTGTGTGAAAGGTTTATTTTTTGTGTCAGTCCCATCACTTACTTTTGATTTGCAAGAGAGGCTGTGTCATTTTTTGACTTCCAGTTACTAACAGGAATGGGTAACTGAGCTAGGAGCTTTCAGAGTAATCTGCTTTTATTTTCACGTAATGATTGTTATGCATGAGGCAGACGGAATGTAAGTATTTGCTTATTGCTTTTTCCGGGCAAAATTAGTCAGTCTATAAAACCTGTCCCTTCTATTTTATGTTGCAGCTCTTCAAAATAACCATTCTAAATACATTGACCTGCTGACTTAATTTCACCTCTGTGCTTCAGTTTCCCCATCTGTAAAATGGGGATAATGATACTTGTCTTCCTTTGTAAAGTGCTTTGAGATCCATGGATGCAAAATGCTATATAAGAACTAAATATGATGAGGGCTGTCAATCGCAGTTAACTCATGTGATTAACTCAAAAAATCACGATTAATTGTAGTTTTAATTGCACTGTTAAATGATAGAATACCAATTGAAATTTATTAAATATTTTTGGATGTTTTTCTACATTTTCAAATATATTGATTTCAATTACAACACTGAATACAAAGTGTATAGTGCTCCCTTTATATTTATTTTTATTACAAATATTTGCACTGTAAAAATTAAACAAAAGAAATAGTATTTTTCAATTCACCTCATTCAAGTACTGTAGTGCAAACTCTATTGTGAAAGTGCAACTTACAAATGTAGGATTTTTGTTGTTGTTACATAACTGCACTAAATAATAAAACAGTGTAAAACTTTAGAGCTTACAAGTCCGCTCAGTCCTACTTTTTGTTCAGCCGGTCGCTAAGACAAACAAGTTTCTTTACATTTACGGGAGATAATGCTGCCCGCTTCTTATTTACAATGTCACCTGAAAGTGAGAACAGGTATTTGCATGGCACTTTTGTAGCCGGCGTTGCAAGGTATTTGTGCCAGATATACTAAACATTCGTATGCCCCTTCATTCTTCGGCCACAATTCTAGAGGACATGCTTCCATGCTGATGACGCTCGTTAAAAAACGTATACATTAATTAAATTTGTGACTCAACTCCTTGGGGGGAATTGTATGTCTCCTGTTCTGTTTTACCTGCATTCTGCCATATATTTCATGTTATAGCAGTCTTGGATGGTGACCCAGCACATGATGTTCGTTTTAAGAACACTTTCACTGCAGATTTGACAAAACGCAAAGAAGGAACCCATGTGAGATTTCTAAAGATAGTTACAGCACGCAACCCAAGGTTTAAAACTCTGAAGTGCCTTCCAAAATCTGAGAGGGATGAAGTGTGAAGCATGCTTTTAGAAGTCTTAAAAGAGCAACATTCCAATTAGGAAACTACAAAACCCAAACAAGAAAACAACCTTCTGCTGGTGGCATCTGACTCAGATGATGAAAATGAACATGCGTCGATCCGCACTGCTTTGGATCATTATCGAGCAGAACCCATTATTAGCATGGACACAGGACCTCTGGAACGGTGGTTGAAGCATGAAGGGACATACGAATCTATAGTACATCTAGCATGTAAATATCTTGTGATGGCAGTTATGACGGTGCCATGCAAATGCCTGTTCTCATTTTCAGGTGACATTGTAAATAAGAAGCGGGCAGCATTATCTCCTGCAAATGTAAACAAACTTGTTTGTCTGAATGATTGGCTGAATAAGAAGTGGGACACAGTGGACTTGTAGGCTCTAAAGTTTTACATTGTTTTATTTTTGAATGTAGTTATTTTTTGTACATAATTCTGCATTTGTAAGTTCAATTTCATGATAGAGACTGCACTACAGTACTTGTATTTTTCAATTCACCTAATGCTATTTCTTATGTTTTTTACAGTGCAAATATTTGTAATCAAAAATAAAAAGTGAGCATTGTATTCTGTTGTAATTGAAATCAATATATTTGAAAATGTAGAAAACATCCAAAAATATTTAAATAAATGGTATTCTATTATTGACAGCGTGATTAATCATGCGATGAATCAAGATTACTTTTTTTTTTATTGTCCTAAGCAACCACCAAAAATCATTTGCTAGCAAGACTCTCTCTCTAACTAAAGGTGAAACAAAATTGAGACTGAGACCTTATGGATACTTTACAGTAATCACTTAGTATAGTGGCTTGCCTCTTGGCAGTTGCTAATCAGTACGATTCTCACTGTATGTTTGCATGTTTTGCTTTTGAATGAAGGTAGCAAAGTTCCAAGTTGGCTATTTGTGTGGAAAGCAGGTATATTTAGAACACTTCCTTTTTTAGGATTAACACATCCACTTTCTCTTCTTCTTACCCAACAGAATTTGGGAAACCGTAAAGCGTACTACCAAGAAAGAGGACAGTTCAGCTGATGGTATGGCAACAGTTACATTTTTGTGCATAACTTCTTCTAATATTAATAATGATGAGGTGGTCTGCTTCCATAAATGGCGACAACTGACACAATAAAAAGGTGCAGAGAATAGGAGTAAAATAAAATGAATAGTGTAAATCATGTAGAAGTATGGGCTGGATAAATGGACTATAAAGTGGATAGAAAGCTGGCTAGATCGTCGGGCTCAACAGGTAGTGATCAATGGGTCCATGTCTAGTTGGCAGCCGGTATCAAGCGGAGTGCCCAAGGGTCGGTCCTGGGGCCGGTTTTGTTCAATATCTTCATTAATGATCTAGAGGATGGTGTGGACTGCACCCTCAGCAAGTTTGCAGATGACACTTAACTGGGAGGAGTGGTGGATACGCTGGGAGGAGTGGTGGATACGCTGGAGGGTAAGGATAGGATACAGAGGGACCTAGACAAATTAGAGGATTGGGCCAAAAAAAAAATCTGATGAGGTTCAACAAGGACAAATGCAGAGTCCTGCACTTAAAATGGAAGAATCCCATGCACTGCTATAGACTAGGGACCAAGTGGCTAGGCAGCAGTTCTGCAGAAAAGGACCTAGGGGTTGCAGGGGACAAGAAGCTGGGTATGAGTCAACAGTGTGCCCTTGTTGCCAAGAAGGCTAACAGCATTTTGGGCTGTATAAGTAGGGGCATTGCCAGCAGATTGAGGGACATGATCATTCGGCATTGGTGCGGCCTCATCTGGAGTACTGTGTCCAGTTTTGGGCCCCACACTACAAGGAGGATGTGGAAAAATTGGAAAGAGTCCAGCAGAGGGCAACGAAAATTATTAGGGGCCTCTGAGGCACATGACTTATGAGGAGAGGCTGAGGGAACTGGGATTATTTAGTCTGCAGAAGAGAAGAATGAGGGGGGATTTGATAGCTGCTTTCAACTGCCCAAAAGGGGGTTCCAAAGAGGATGGATCTAGACTGTTCTCTGTGGTACCAGACGACAGAACAAGGAGTAATGGTCTCAAGTTGCAGTGGGGGAGGTTTAGGTTGGATATTAGGAAAATCTTTTTCACTAGGAGGGTGGTGAAGCACTGGAATGGGTTACCTAGGGAGGTGGAATCTCCTTCCTTAGAGGTTTTTAAGATCAGGCTTGACAAAGCCCTGGCTGGGATGATTTAGTTGGGGTTTGGTCCTGCTTTGAGCAGGGGGTTGGACTAGATGACCTCCTGATATTCTATGTATATAGTGCCATAGGGCATGTATGGTGCTGTACTGTTGATCAAGTGTAGCTTAGGAGTAGAGCCTCTGCCCCAAGGAGCTTACAAATCAGTACCCTTTGTAATCACATTGATGCCATTGTGATGGCTGGAGTAAGAACTGCTTGCATGACTAAGAGTTGCAGGATTAGGCCTTACAGTAAAATATTGCCAGAAAATGGATCCGTGGTCTGGGGAAAATCAGTGTCTGAACAAATATATTTGATTTGATCACTTTTCCAATGGGAAGTCAGTTATGGTCCTGGGCAGTCAAAGGATCTGCAGCTTCCGGTTTGGAACCTGTTTGGACAAGGGTGTGGGGGACCAAATTCAAGTGGGAAGACTGTTAAGATTGTAGTAGCAGAGGGAAGACTCTAGGGTACCTGATTGGAGCTGTTGCTTTCAGACCCAGAGTTCCTGATGGCTATTAGGGTTTAAATGGAGTTGAGATCATCCAGCAGAGAGCAATACATTAGTCATCTTTAGCTCTTTCAGTGCAATTTTATTTTTCAAAGTCAGTGGAAGTTGAGGGTGCTCACAATACATAAATGTCAATGTTTGAACTACTCACATGCTGTGTTTTCGTTGCTCTTTTCTTTATGCTGGCAGGTGTATCAGTTATACCTGTGTTACAAAGAACTCTCCACTATGATTGCATTGTTCTAGTGAAACAATTCAGGCCTCCAATGGGAGGGTATTGCTTGGAATTCCCTGCAGGTAGGTAACAAAAATATGAAGATGAAATACACAGAATGTATGTGTAGTTTACTCTGTCCATCTTGCTGAGGCTTGTAGATTTCAGTGTGTTGTGTCTTTCAGATTCCAAGATCAGTGGTGGTTTCTGTACTAGAATACAGGCTGTTGAGAGAGAGGGATATGTAGTAATGAAAAAAATGTGAAATAGCACCCTGTCAGATTTTATTTGTAGAATCTGTTCAACCCAGTTTTTTTTCCCCCTTTCCCTCCCATCTTCCACTTCCAAAAGAGGGAAAACCCTTTGAGCTTGGCATTGGCATTCTCATTGTGAGAGTTGTAATTCCTTTTGGAGGGAGACAGCATGATTTAGAGGATAGGAGGCAGGAGTCCTGGGTTCTGTTCCTGGATCTGACACTGACCTTCTTGACCTCCCAGTGCCAGTTACCCCATCTGTAAAATAGGGCTGCTGATACTTTACCTTCCATTGTAAAGCTCCCTTAGATCTAAGGATGGACAATGCTGTAAAAGAGCTCAATTTTAACTATTATTTTTAATGTAACGTTTACACCGCAGGCCTCATTGAGGGAAATGAAAGCCCAGAAAGCGCTGCCTTGCGAGAGTTGGAGGAAGAAACGGGGTACAAAGGGGATATCGTTGAATGTTCTCCAGGTCTTTGTTGTTTCTTGACTACCTGACTCAGAGCCAATCCTGCCCCTCTTCATGGTCACAGAATGCCCTAAATTCAATGGATCTACGATGGGTCCGCTGTTCAGGATGGGAAGGGCACAGCGAGGGAGTGTGCACTCCCACAGTACCATATGGCAGTGCCCCAGGACAACACCAAGGAGCAATAGACATAGTCTGTGTGTCTATGACAGATGCGGATCCACTGGATAAAACTCAATACAGAGGGTTATAGAAACAGCTTCACTGTTGCTCTGAGGCATGTGGGGGAATGATTCTGCTCTTAAGGAAGATCCTCATTTACTCATGCTCTGCTCATGGGGCCAAGATTTGGTACTTGGTACAAAAAGTTCAGTAACTTAAAGGTCTGGCGTCTTGTAATTAAAAGGTCTAGATGCCTGGACTTGATTTGACTTCTTCTCCAATAGGTTTAAGTGGCTCTCTTGAACCTACCTACTGAATGAATAGCAGTTGCATCATGCAATCTCTGTGCAAGTCGTCCTCATTTCAGCTGTGCAAAGGAAGGAGAACTCAGGTTCTCAGAGCTGATTAGCAGGAATGGGGAAGAAGGAAGTGCTGCCTGACATCAAAGTCCCCAAATCCTTTGCAGCCAGCATCTGTATTTAAATATTGTGTGCTGCCTGCCACAGAGCAGAGGCAAAACTGGGATTTAAGGAGAACCTTTATAAAGGGGGAAATGCTAGGGAAGAAATGGGAAATCTGGACTATGGATTCGAGCATGTTGCTATTAAGATTGAACTTTGCCCTTCAGACTATGGAAATTGTGCAAAAGTAGGAGTGTTGTGTATGTAACTGATGGCAAAACTGGGCTCTTAGTATAGTTTGACTAGGAGCCTGCAGTTTAATCTTTGACGTACAGTGAACGAGGAGAATGCTTCTACTGCAGTGACAAACAATCAGTAGGTACTAACACAAATATGAAAAAGAATCTGTGTATTTAGAAGAGGAGACCATTGTGGGAAGAAGCACTTGTAAGTAGAGCTGGGTGAATGACTAGTTTTTTGGTTCAATGGCAGTTCTGAGGGGGATTGGGGGGAAGAATCAGTTCAGATTGAAGCACATCTGAATAGTTTTTGGAATTTTCAGTCAACTGAAAAAAATCATTTTGGGTCTGTCCAGAGCAGGGATTTGAACCTAGGTCTCCTACTTCAAGTGCACGCCTCAACTGGACTAACAGGATGCAGCAGCACAACTACTAGCTCCTTCTCCTCTGGCTGTTTTGTGAATGGCCAAAACTGCGTGTGAATCTCACAAATAGTTTTGGGTTGACCAAAACTGCATTTTGTGGCAAATAAACTTTGTCCAAAACATTTTGCCCAGCTCGCCTTGTACGAACAAATAACTAACCCAGACTTTTTGCCTGGTTTTGTGATGCATGCTGGTGAAGCTGCCTGCTGAATAAGTTTTCTCTCATTGCAGCAAAGAGTCCTGTGGCACCTTATAGACCAGGGGTCGGCAACCTTTCAGAAGTGGTGTGACAGTCTTCATTTAGTCACTCTAATTTAAGGTTTCGTGTGCCAGTAATACATTTTAACATTTTTAGAAGGTCTCTTTCTATAAGTCCATTTAAATTAAAAAGCAGAGCCCCTCAGACCAGTGGCCAGGACCCGGGCAGTGTGAGTGCCACTGAAAATAAGCTCACGTGCTGCCTTTGGCACGTGTGCCATAGGTTGCCTACCCCTGTTATAGACTAACAGACGTATTGGAACATGAGCTTTCGTGGGTGACATGCATCCAACGAAGTGGGTATTCACCCACGAAAGCTCATGCTCCAATACGTCTGTTAGTCTATAAGGTGCCACAGGACTCTTTGCTGCTTTTACAGATCCAGACTAACACGGCTATCCCTCTGATACTTTTCTCTTATTGTATCAAATAGATCTGGGTGAAAGTCATGGTGTTAAAATGTCCAGTAGTATAGTCTCTTTCTCATAATGAACATCCTTTACTTTGTAGCTGTTTGCTTGGACCCTGGTTTGACAAACTGCACAACGCACATTGTGACAGTCACCATTAATGGAGATGATGCTTGTAATACAAGACCCATGCAAAAGCCTGGTGAGTCCAGGACATGTACAATATTTAATTTTTATCTGTCTCATTAGAGGGACTGTCCTCTCTAAATATGCTTGGAAACTGTTGAAGGCAACAGCAATACAGGATTCTAATAACGTCACTGACGTTCGTGGGTGTTAGAGCAGGAGCAGGCACTAAGCTCCAATGTGTGTCCAAACTTAGTTTTCTTTGTGTTAACACTTTGTTTTTCTTCTTGTCTTTACAGAGGAAGGAGGTATGTTGCTCACTTAACTTCACTGTGGCTCGGAGCACAGCAAGTATGCTTCAGCTATACCGGATGTCACCCTGCACTCTGCTCTTCTCTGTGGTCAGGAGATATTTTCTCAACATCATTAGGATCACAGTCCTGATGGTGACACACTGTATGGGCTCCACTGACTTCGGCGCTCTTTAAATCAAACTTGAAATTCCCAAACACTTGTACCACAGCCTGGTTTAAGGAGGGAAAATTTCAGTTGAAATGGTCTCCATGACCTATCTAGGATCAGTTCCTCAGCTGGTGTAAATTGGTGTAGCTGTATTGAAGCCTGTGGATCTGGCCCCTAGACTGAAACTCTGCAATTGTAAATCCAAATAGGGGGAACTGCTTGGGTAGTTATAGGCAAATAAGCAATATCTTGCATTCCTCAAGCATGTCTGCCCTTGCGTGGCAGGCAACATGTCAAGAATGAGCCCTCAGTTCTCAGATGTCTGTCATTCTTCCTCCACTCTGAAGTTAAACCTTTGTGGTCTCTTACCATACCAAGTATGCAGGCCCAGGTTACATTAACATTTCAACAGTGAAATATCTGATCAGATGGACCAAATAGGGGAAAGGGATAGCTCAGTGGTTTGAGCATTGGCCTGTTAAGGATTGAACTCACAACCCTGGGTTTAAGGGGGCCATTTCGGGATCTGAGGCAAAAATCTGTCTGGGGATTGGTCCTGCTTTGAGCATTGGGTTGGACTAGATGACCTCCTGAGGTCCCTTCCAACTCTGGTATTCTATGAAATCGGGGGAAGGAGAATAGTGTCTGACCTTGAAGTACGGTGGTTCCTGTCCCTAATGTCACCATTCTCCAAGCTAGTTCTGTAGTTATTTCCCAAATTACTGCCTCAAAACTGCATTTCAAAGGCACCTTTGATCTTGCCTGTGTCTTAATCGCTGAGCTTGGCCGTGTGCCTGGCTGATGATGGTCTCTGGCTGAAGGTGAACCTGAATCCAGTTCCTTGTCTGCCTTCCATCTGAGTATAAAAAGATGGGAATGAAATATAATGTTCTCTCAACATTAACTGAACTCTATATCACATATGACTTGACAGATTAAAGACAATCCTTGTAAAATACACAAATTATCTATTTAATTTTTTTTGCTAGAATTTGTGGAAGTTGTTTCACTACCAAAGAATGATCTACTGCAGAGAATTGAAGGTAAGAGCACTTATTTTCTCTTGCACATTAAGCCAGTTAATAAAAACTTTGAAAATTTCTTAGCTTCTTCACACTTACTGTAAATCAACTCACTTCTTAGCCCCTGTATTCAAGTTTCTCTGGAGATCTCTGTCTGGGAGATTTATAACCATTTTTAAAACCAAAACCATCTACTTTCTTAATTCTGTAATCTGGAAAACTTGCATATAACATGCCATGTATCAGGTGAACCTTCAAAATGAGGTTTGTCTTCCAGAAAGGAATGTTCATTAACACAATCTATCCAGCTGCGGTCTTGTTAGAAGCAATTACCAATGCAATGCCTGTTCCAGATAGCTTCCTACATCGGGTAGCTACCCATTTCCACCCCGAGGCTTATCCTATGTGCTTCAAGTCAGTTCATATGGTTTTTTTAATTCACTACTACTAAATTAGTTAGTAATAAGGCTCCAGGGGACTAACATGTCACAAGATTTTAAAGGACTAATGTGTTATAAAAGAAATATGGCAAAGCCTCCAAAAATTTTTAAACATGGCCTGGATTTGTGCTGATACTTCACGCATTCATGCTACTTGTCAGTCTCTGTCTGAAGTCTTCAGAAGTTTGTTTTTAGTTTCTTACCCATAGTATGAATATGAACTTGCATCTGCCCCTGTTATGTCTGTCCTGTCCATGCCTTTCTGTTTGGAATTCATTATTATTGGTTGGTTTGGGTGTTTTGCAGAGCTAGTGGCAGAAGACCATATTTTAGTGGATGCCAGAGTTTACGCCTATGCATTGGCACTGAAGCATGCAACACAAAAACCCCTCCAAGTGCCTTTTATGAAGTTCTAAGGCTGCATCTGTACCCTCGTTGAATAGTGCCAGGATGGAGTCAAATGGTCAATATAGACTTGGAAGCTGTATGTTTTCTGACAATAAAAGGTCCTGTAGATTACACACAGTATTAAGCAATCATAGTTCCAGAAAAGATTGCTTGAACTACTTGTACTATATAAAGCCTTTCTCTAACTCTGAATGGAATTTTATCCTTTGCAGAAGAATAAAAAATCATGGCCTGTTAAGAGATCACATCTTTTCCTTGCTCCTGCCTCTTAAAGTATTCTTTTATTGTTGAGCACTTCAGTTATGCTGAAACTATACACAGGGGTCACTTAATCCACCATTAAAGTGGAGCTGCTTCCCTGGTATAACACCCTTGGATTAAGGTAAGGGGAGGTAACTTACCAAACTGCCCTACACTAAACCTAGCTGCACAGAATACACCACAAAGCTTGAAGCCTTGGCTGTGCTAAGTATATACACTTTGAAATGGGGTCAGACCAGTGGCATTAACAACATTATGAAAAATGCCATGTAATCACCTGTCACAAAAAGAAATCAAGCCTTTTGGTTTTTATGTCTTCATCAGAGATATCAGCCAAAGTTTTCAAAACTGTCAGTCCCTTACAGGTGTCATGTTGGGTACCCAAAAATCACTAGTCCCTCTTGAAAACTTTGGCTGGTATCTTTGAGGAAGATATAAAAACAAAGGGCTTGATCTCTTCTGGTCACTAGCGATTCCATGGCATTTTTCATAGTGGTAACTGCATTGGATTGACCCATTTCCAAACTACTACTGTGTAAATCCTATGGTTGCTTAGCATGTAAGATTTCATGGTCTTCAGCCTTAGTGAGGGGGGAAACTATTTAGGTTCTTTTAATATCATGCTTGGTTGAAATTCTTCTGTGCCACCCATATAATGTCTAAGGCTAAATATACACAGTGCTCTACTTCTCATTTCAGTGCTATAACAAAAGGGGTTTAGTAAATTCCCTAAAATAAATGATGGGGGAGGGAGATAAGTGCATAAGCAGTCAGTAAGTAACTAAACTTTCATGAGAGTGGCTTTGGTGTGACGAGTCGCACCGCTGTAGCTCTGACAGAGCTTTTATAGATGTAGCTTTCAAGTTTTCTAGAGGCAGAACGTCAAGCTATAGACTCATGCAATCTTTCTTTCCTAAAGCTGATGGAATTAATACTATAGTGAGTCAAACCCAGTTCAAAGGTAGGATTCAGCTCATGGAATGCTACACCTGATAAACAACTCTTCTCTGCTACTGTTATTCTGCTCTTTCGATGTGCTTTTGGGTGTGCTGTATCCTACCATCTTCACAAGAGCAGCACCGGTTGGTTAGCCGGTGAGGGTGAAGGAAAGTAAGTCCAGTTGCAGTTCCAAATTCACATTGAACCTATGCTTGGGTGCCTCCTACTGTAACTGAGTAAACATTTGTTCAGGGAGTGTTTCTGCCAAATGTATTTTGTATCAACATCCCACCCATGGACATACATGTCACCAAAACAATCTTCAAACATACTAAATGAGAATCTGTACATTCATACACTTTGGCTATCTTATGATTTAAGTCTATTACTACTATGCAATATGTGCATGGGGGGGAACACTGCAGACATTAAAGGAAACTAAATGGAGGATAGTGATATCAAAACATGTCTAACAACTCTGTTCATACACATTTTTTGTATAGTACTGGATGTTTTCGACCCCATGTTCTGTATAAAATAGCACGAGGTGCATAGAGGTAGTGTAAAATTCAATTAGTACTTACCCATTCTACAAAAATGGTTAAAGGGAGTCCCATGAAAAGTGCAGTCTGTTTATCACTCATCATCCACCCAGTATCATCTGGCCATTGGTTAGGAGCTAGGGATAAGAGCATACTTCCAGACCTGAGGCAGTACCTATTTTCAGTTTCTCCAAGAGACTTCTCATCCTGGACTACCATTTTCCTGTTTGAATCCCCTATTAACTTAGACATTGCCACACAAACCACCTCAACTTCCACAGGCAGCACACTGACTATGAGGTGATGTGCTGGTCAGTGGTTTAAAAAGTCAGCTGGTTAACTTTTAGGAAATTAAATTAACAAAGTTAGGATCCAAGACTTAGAGTTGTCTACACTTGAAACACTACAGCAGCACTACTAAAACTGTACCAATTTAGTGCTGCTGTGTAGACACTACCTATGCTTAAGGGAAGGATTCTCCCATCAGCATAGATAATCTACCTCCCTGAGAGACAGTAGCTAGGTTGATGGAAGAATTCTTCCATTAACACCACTGTCTACACTGAAAGTTAGGCTGGCTTAACTATATTGCTTAGGGGTGTGGATTTTTCACCCCCCCGAACAACATAGCTGATAACTTTTCAGTGTAGACCAGACCTTAGCTTGTATTTAACACAATACAAACTACTCTTAACAGATCTTACTTTGAAATACCATCAAGGATAATTAAGGTATTTTAAATCTCATTTTAAGTAATTTCGCCATGATGAAATCATTTAAGCAAACAGGTTTTTTTTTACAAAAGAAAAAACTCTTATAAGACAAGAACAGAATTTAATTAAATAAGTTTATTGTCTAATGTTTATACTTGTTACATTGCCGTTGTAAACTACGACAACATAAATAATTTTTCAACAGGAATTGCTCATTTCCCCCATCTCCCGATTCCAAACACTGCTTTAGGAAGCAGGCCTCTGTCCTTCAGAATCACAAAAGCAAAGTGGACATGAAGTTTCAGTGGCACAGTTTTCACAAGTACTTGTTAAATACAAAAGGTATAGGCCAACCTGGTGGCATGACTGCACCTACATGCGGGAAGCCCAGGGCTGAGAATGGAAGTGCTCTCTGGGCCTTGCACATACAGCAGAACCAATTCACAGGTGAGATGAGTAGCAATCTCAGGTAAAATGTTCGTCCACCCTCATGGCTAGGAGTTGGGTGCCCAAGTGGAGACAACACAAATGAATAGGTAATGCTGAAGCACAATGATGGGGAAATGCACGTTAAAAAAGTATAAAAAGTAATTTATGCAAAATATAGATTACATACAAATTCGGTCAAGAACTTATTTAATAAGCTCAAGAATATTGGCATGTGGCAATCTGCACTCTGGTATTTGTTTCTGACTAAAAATGGGAAAATCAATTTAAGATCTTAACGCTGTGTGCAAAATGTTTACTAATAATCAATCTCTTACATTTTACCATCTCACTGTAGTGTCTGAACAGCAAAGTAGATGCATTGATTTCCAGCATTACAGGCAACACTAGATCTACTTAAACAAGATAATGTAAACTTTATTCTTAAGGCAGCTGGTACTGATGCTGCACACAGGCATTGCTCAATGCCCATTATGATAATGGGACTTAGCACTTGAAAACAAAGAAAAAGAAGACAGCATTATTGGACTGACTGAGGCATGTTGTCAAGATACTTTCCCTTTCAAGCAAATCGTGAAATATTTGGACATTTAGAAAAATAAAGCACCCACTCCTCCAACTTCAGCCTGTTCTTTTACAAATATTTCAAAATACTGATAAATAATGGTGACCGCAAGCAGGATGCCAGTGCCTGATCCAATGGCTCCAAGAAAGTCTGCTAATACTGAGAGGGCACCAATGCACAAGCCACCAAATGCAGCTGCTGTAGGGATGTACCTGAAACAGAAAGTTTTCACAATTAAACTTTTCAATCCAAAGGTCTTGTTTAGCTTGTGCTGTATCACTGTGTGCGACCAACTGAGGGAGCGACAGGAATGAGTGGATTCAGGCATTAGGAACTTCAGAGTTCCAGTCCGACTCTGCCAGTGGCTACTGTGCTGTGGGTAAGTTGTCACCTATCTGTGTCAGTTTCTCCAACTATACAAAGTTAAACAAAAAATATTTGTCTACTTTACAGCACTGTGGTGAGGACTAGCATTTGTAAAAAAAATATATATATATACATACATATATATTGGAATTGGAAAAGGTTCAGAAAAGGGCAACAAAAATGATTAAGGGTATAGAACGGCTTCCGTATGAGGACAGATTAATAAGACTGAGACTGTTCAGTTTTGAAGAGAGGCGACTAAGTGGGGATATGATAGAGGTTTATAAAATCATGAGTGGTATAGAGATATTTACTCCTCATAATACAAGAACAAGAGGCCACCAAATGAAATTAATAGGTAGCAGGTTTAAAACAAACAAGAAAGTATTTTTTCATGCAACGCACTGTCAACCTCTGAAACGCCTTACCAGAGGGTGTTATGAAGGCCAGCACTATAACTGGGTTCAAAAGGGAGCTAGATAGATTCATGGAAGATAGGTCCATCAATGGCATCCCTAGCCTCTTTGCCAGAAGCTGGGATTGGGTGACAGGGCACGGATCACTTGATGATAATCTGTCTGTTCATTCCCTTTGGGGCACCTGCCATTGGCCACTGTCAGAGGACGGGATACTGGGCTTGATGGACCTCTGGTCTGACCCAGTATGGCTGTTCTTATGTTCTTAAAGTAGTCTGAACACATAGAATGCTACGTACGTGCTAAGTAACTGCTGGGAGGCTAAAGAGACCAAAGACTGCTGCTTTTCAGTAGTTAAGCATGCTATTGATTTTGGGGCAAATTCTGCCCTTAGATACAAATGTAAAGTCCACACCTGAGGGTAAAGTTTTTCTCTAAATTTTAAGGAAACAGTTAATTTGAGTCATTTTAATGTGTGAGCTTCGATAGAGCAAAAACTCACTCATCCAGCAAAGAGAGTCACTTTTTAACTATTAGGGAACAAGAACATTGTTTCTTTTGCACCAGATCTCACTCTGAAAGAGGAGGAAGAGGCAAGATTACAATGAGAGTCATCAGCAAGAGGGCACAGTAATTAGCTGCCAATTCCCTCCAATCAAGTACCTGCCAGCAGAAACACCCACAGATTGTGCTGCCACAGACCCAATCAGAAAAAACAAGGCTGGGGTATAACTAAAAGGTTTACAAAACATACATGAACACTGTATAATGTGATTAACAAAATGCCTTCCACTTCTATTTCCAGCACATTAATGGTCTTTACAATAATAGCAGCACCACTGAGCATTATCCAGCCTTTATCCAATGTAGTTTTCAAATATGCTTCCACACATTTGAGTATTTAATAACTACACAAACCACTGTTAAAGCATGGAAGAAACTAATGATCTTTCCAGTTACTCTGAATGAATGTAGCTTTCAACACCAATACCTTTCTAGAAAACATTCCACAACCCAACTAACTGTAATGCAAGTTGGTTACTTCAATCCATGAGCCCATTCAGACAATGCTGCCAAATCTGCATGATGGAGGGAGCCCCTCACCCCCACATCAGGGACAAGGTATAATGTTTATTGCTTGGGCTCCAATGCCACATACTGAGGAGGAAGAGCTGCTTCATGATGTCAGAGCTCTGTAGTGATAATTTGAACAGCTGCGAAATCAGGTTGTCTCCCTTTTAATAAAGCCACGCATGGGACTCATCCCAAATTCCCCATTCTCCTGTTTAAACAGGAAGCCTCCCTTCATCTATTTTTTCCCAACTCTTCCATAAACACCTTGTCCCTCCTGTCTGCCTGGGCCCTATCCTTCCCCAACTAACATGACAGCATAGTATGGAACACGTGAGGAGAGTGAAAAAGTAAGTTGCATCTGCATCTTGCACTGGGCACAAATCTGAGTGGCTTTGCAGGGGACCCCACCTTTGGTTGACCCAATGTATTAAAGGTGTTAATTACATTCTACTGTAGCGAACTGCTGCAGAGAGCCAGCATTTCCTTACCTATTAAGCTCATGAACCATCGATGTATCCCTGTGGCCTCTCATCACCATTTGCTGTTCTTTCAGTTGCTTAGCAACCTGCAGACACACATTTCTATCAGACTTCTGCAGTGTTTTATAACCAGCTGATAGTCACACAGAACAATAGCTGTCATCTGTTAGAAGCTAGTTATCTAGATTAGAGGCAGGATTTTAAAACACAGTATTTTAGAGCAGTTATCAGAACACTTACATCTTTTGCTGATGAACCAGACACCTCAATCCATGTCTTGGAGAAGAATGCACAGGATCCCAACATAAAAATGATGTAAACAATTACGTGGACAGGATCCTCAAATATAGCACCCATGGATTCTGGGGGAGATAGGTAATAGCAGAGACCACCAACTGGGTAAGAGCGAGCAGGGCCACCACCACTGACATCCTACATGGGAGGAAGAAAAGGCAACTCATTATCTCTGGGACTCTCCACCTTACCCCTTTTATGGAGGTTTCAGATTCCTTTAGTTAAGACTGTAGATACATGAACTTTAAAGAAAATTAGTATTTAAACTTCCCACTTGTTAAATACTTGTTATCAAAGTTATTTTAGAAGTGATAGATACTTACTGCCCACTGTCCTAGTAAGTTTACTAAGAAGTTGCCACTAAATCGAACAGACAACATCTGGGAAATGACATAGAGGTTTGAAACTAAGGCAGACTGAAGAATGATGGGAATGTTGGAGGTATAGAAGAGCTTGATGGGATAACTACTGTACTGTCCACGGTATCGAGCAGACTTGATAGGTAAATCAACACGAAATCCCTAAGAGAGAATTAAGGAAGTGTTAAATTTATTTCTAAACCCAAAGGCATGTCACAACAGCACTGTTAATAAGATAGAGTATTCACTAAATAACCTAGAATGCAAGGACTGAAATAAACAGCCTTTGGACTAGCTTGTTTGTTTGTTTTCCCATAATAATGAACAGAACAGTGGTCTGGAATCTTCCTTGGATTGAGCCAAATATTTACACTGTCATGTTTATGCATTTAAGTCATATGACTGTTCTATTTAGTATGCCATTTCTCCTAGAATTTTCATTCACCTAAACAGACTACAGGTTAAAAATCACTTACTAAGAGACAAAAAACGTTCTTAACACCTTAAATTAGTTATCATTTATGCCATTTTGCTTGACTTGGAATGTTAAAAAAAAATGGATGAGTTTCATGTTCTGAATTTCACTTGTTCACACAGTGCTATAATTGTTGTGCTACTTGTAATGAGGGGAATTGGATTATAAATTCTTTGGGTCAGACAGAGATTGTTTGATCAGGAGCTAGTACAATGGAGCTCCGAAACTAGTAATGTCTCTAGGTGCTACTGCAAATATAATGTTTAAGACTGATTTAAATAAAACCTTAAGGATATTTAGAATGTCTTATTGCTGGGTTCCATAAAACCTCTTGTACACAACCCTTTCCCAATCTAAACCCAACAGCACCCTTTTAAAATGCACTCATTTTGTATAGGATTTGGGAAAACAAAACAAAACAAAAAACTTACCAGCTTTTAATGCAGAAGCCTAACCAACCTCCAAAGATAGTTGCAAGCAGAGCATTCTGCTGTTTTCTGGTTATAGCTAATCTCCTAGACTGAACAGGCACGCTATTGTTTAGGAACCAGAGATTTCAGTCCTTACATCTTGGATCACACTTATTCCACATGGGGGCATTCTTTTAAAACCGATCTCTCACAGAAACCCAATCATAAGTGTCCAATTTTTAAATATACATAAAAAGGCATATTGCATAGCTGGACATTTAGAGAAAACTTACAGGACAAAAGCTATGCATCAGTTCCGAGATTCTGGAACAAACTGCACCAGTCATGTCACAGAGAAGTATGGCTCTCTGGCTGAGACTGAATCAGGGCTGGCTGCAGGCACCAGCCTACCAAGCATGTGCTTGGGGCGGCAGCTGGAGGGGGGCGGCGCTCACCCAGGGAGAGCGGAGCTGCAGCGGGCTCGCCGCCCTCCTCCGGCGCTGCAGCCGGCTGGCCGGGTAGAGCAGGCCCCCGGCTGGGCTCGCCGCCCTTCTCCCGCCGCTCCCGCCGGCCGGGGAGAGTGGGCCCGCGGCCGGGCTCACCGCCCTCCTCCCGGTGCTCCGGCTGGCCGGGGAGAGCGGGGTGGCGGCCGCGCTCCCCGGCGGGGCGGCGGGAGGCTTTTTTGCCAGAACTGGCCCTGGACTGAATATATTCTTTCAAGAGCTGACCATGAAAACAAACTGTGCTGTATTAAGTGTATTCTGTACACTGTAAAACCACTAAGATTTGCAGCAAAATTATTTTTAGTTTCCAGAACATGAAAATACTTCAACTGAAAACATTAGTGTGTGTGGCATTTAATGGCAATGCTAAAGATCTCACAAGTAACTAATGTAATTAGTAGTAGCATTTATCATTGTTATTGTCATAGTGCCTAGGAACCCCAATTATAGACCAGGACCCCACTGCACTAGGCACTGTACAAACACAGAACCAAAATGTATCTGAGTATCAGCCACAGGTCATTTTGGATATAAAATTAAATAGCTGTAATGTCAAATGTCTGTTAGTGAAATGACAATATTAGAAAAAAAATTCTTACTTTGTTACTCCCTGAAGTTATAAGACAAATACTTTAGTTGTTCCATTTTAACTTTTGTAATTACACCTCTACCCCGATATAACGTGACCCAATATAACATGAATTCGGATATAACGTGGTAAAGCAGCGCCCCGGGGGGGGGTGGGGGGGGAAGGGGCGCTGCACGCTCCGGCGGATCAAAGCAAGTCTGATATAACGCAGTTTCACCTATAACGTGGTAAGATTTTTTAGCTCCCGAGGACAGCATTATATCAGTGTATTGTATTTCTTTCAATACAAGACTAATAAATTAAGAGTCTGGATCCTTCTTCCTTTTGTAATTAAGTAATTGCCCTATAGCTGTAGATTGCACTTTCTATTTACCTGAAAATATATGACCACAGCAAACACAAATACTGTAGCAATCAGATTCATGAGATTGGGCAAGTTCTGTCGGTAGAAAGCCTCACGCAAAGCACGGACTTTGTCAGTTCGTGTAGCCAGAAGATGGAATAATGCAATCACCGCACCCTCAAACTCCGTTCCTATATAAAGCAAAACAGAGTAAACCACTCCATCTTTTTTTTTAATTTTAAAGTAAAAAATTAGTGTGAATTTCTAATTAACAAGGTCTGGTATTAATTTATATTTGAAAAAGTGCTGTATACGTGTTATGAGATATGTTGTACTGTAGTCCTATTAGAACATGTATGTCATAATGTAAGATTCCCTTTCCAGCCTGCAGAATACCAGGACATTCAGGACACTGCCTTTGTGATAAAACCTATAGTTCTCAACCATGTGACAAAAACAATTCCCCCCTTTTTTTTAAATGGAGGGGGGAGAAGTGGGGGAAAAAGAGAAAAGGAGTGGTAGAAAGGAGCAGCAAGCAAGCACAGTAAATAAAAATGCCAGAAACTGGAGATGCAATCAATCAAGGTAAAATTTGGTTTAGGATTTGGAGTTTACACATAAGCTATCTGATAACCTCTCAGCATAGATAGAAGCAGCATTTCTCTTTGGCCAAGGCTGGTCTCACAGTGCAGCCATGGGCACTGAGGGCATGATACAGAACTGAAGGTGGGATTCCCATTCTCCAAAATGTCAAACATACTTCAGAGTGTAATGGGGAGACACTAAATACAGGAATGTCTTATTCATACACTGTAATTGTACCACAAACATCTCCTTTGAAAATACTAAATCCACTTCCTTTTCTATGTCTGTGCACCACAGTGTGCTAAAAATAAGACACAGGATTCAGACTAGGAAATCCAGATTCCTGAGGTCAAGGAAGGATTAGGGGTATGAGAAAAAATGTCTCCACTGCAACCACTAGAATTTAAAGCGGCAGAGGCAAACTTTTGGATTGTTATTCTTGATAAAGTTACTCTTACGGATCTGGCAGTGTTTAGTCTCCATTTTTGGACAATGACTGTTAAAAGCTAATCAGCACTTCACTAAACCAACAATTCTATAGTTAACTGCTACTCTGTAGTACAATAAAGTTAATTTCCAGCACGTATCAAGTGAAACTTGTGCTGTTATAGTTATCTGTGCAATGTACCTCTGCCAGTGTTAATGGTAGTGGGACTAAAGGCCTTCCAGACAATGGTTTCACAGATGTTGGTAGCAATAAAGAGGGAAATACCAGACCCCAAGCCGTAACCCTTCTGCAGCAGCTCATCTAACAGCAGCACAATCAAACCAGCAACAAACAACTGTGGGGAAAGAAATGCGAGTAAGCAGAAACAAGAATAAATCAGTCAAGAATTTAAGTATTAAAAATATTACTGATTATATTTTCATTATAATGTGGGATTATTCAATATTAAATGTAGATGTCCTGTTCCCTTGTAACCTCCCAACACTGATTTAAAGTCAGCAGGTCAGGAATTTAAGAGCAGGAGTCTTCTTGCTATATTTACATAACTTTTCAGTATTGACAATAAGAGTCACGTTGTTTAATAAATAATGTTTTCTACACAGAAGTGATGTGTTGGTTTCTTACATTGTGCATGGACTGCTTTGATAAGATTTGCACCTTTTAATCAGAAATGTCCTAAATACAGTGTCCACTGCTTTCAAAGCCGTCTACTCCTGTTTTAATACTTAACAGCTTTGACAAATGGGATCAAACATGACCCACTTATCTGGAACATCTTGAGCATATGTAACCACTGGATGTATCTTTGTCCTTCTGGGAAATTTTATGCCTTTCACATATATGCATTACATACATTTAGGATGCGCTGTTTACAATGTTAAGAACACTTAGGAAAAGAGAAGAAAGCCAATGGATTGTTAGGGGAAGTAGGAGAAGGGTCAGGATTTTCAATCCATCTATACTATATCTGAAATGTCACAGAAGTGCTTATTCACAGAAGAATTAATTATGTACCTGAATTATGATAAGGAGACAAATTCCAGCACCCATTTCAGCAGGATCTCCATACATCCCAGTCATGACGTACACAATGGCCTGCCCAATGGTTATAATCATCCCGAACACTGAAACAAAAAGAAAGCAACGCTCATTTATAGACAGCTGCTGAGTTAGTATACTACGGATGCCTTGTATCTAGCATTTTAGTTATACACATTGGTTTGCCAAGAATAGAAATGTTTAGTAATTTTAATCAGAATAATGCTCACATTTCTGGGCTCCATTGAAAAGAGCTCTGTCTTTTGGTGTATCACCAACTTCAATGATCTTGGCACCAGCTAACAGCTGCATGATCAAACCAGATGTCACAATGGGCGAGATACCCAACTCCATCAAAGTCCCTGAAGAGGAAGAAAAATTATTAAACCACATCCCAAAACCCCCACACCTCTAAGGATCAGGCCTTTAGAAAGGTTCTGACCTGCAATAAAAAAAACAAAACAAAACTATCCTTCATATCCTTTCAAACACTTTCCAGTCTAGTGATGTTTCAAGCTGCTGTCAAAGAAAAAGATTCATAGATTCATAGATTATAGGACTGGAAGGGACCTCGAGAGGTCATCGAGTCCAGTCCCCTGCCCGCATGGCAGGACCAAATACTGTCTAGACCATCCCTGATAGACATTTATCTAACCTACTCTTAAATATCTCCAGAGACGGAGATTCCACAACCTCCCTAGGCAATTTGTTCCAGTGTTTAACCACCCTGACAGTTAGGAACTTTTTCCTAATGTCCAACCTAGACCTCCCTTGCTGCAGTTTAAACCCATTGTTTCTGGTTCTATCCTTAGAGGCTAAGGTGAACAAGTTCTCTCCCTCCTCCTTATGACACCCTTTTAGATACCTGTAAACTGCTATCATGTCCCCTCTCAGTCTTCTCTTTTCCAAACTAAACAAACCCAATTCTTTCAGCCTTCCTTCATAGGTCATGTTCTCAAGACCTTTAATCATTCTTGTTGCTCTTCTTTGGACCCTTTCCAATTTCTCCACATCTTTTTTAAAATGCGGCGCCCAGAACTGGACACAATACTCCAGCTGAGGCCTAACCAGAGCAGAGTACAGCGGAAGAATGACTTCTCGTGTCTTGCTCACAACACACCTGTTAATACATCCCAGAATCATGTTTGCTTTTTTTGCAACAGCATCACACTGTTGACTCATATTTAGCTTGTGGTCCACTATAACCCCTAGATCCCTTTCTGCCGTACTCCTACCTAGACAGTCTTTTCCCATTCTGTATGTGTGAAATTGATTTTTCCTTCCTAAGTGGTCACTATCTCCTCCAAAACAAAGACTGCTGTGTCACAATCTGAGGTTTTGAAGGCAATGTGGGAGAAATATGTGTATTCAAACATTTTTGTGAAACAACACTACAATCCAAAGCTGATGTGTACAGGGGCTGAACAGGATATGTAGTTAGTTCTCCAGTATTTCACAATACTGAACTCTTCACTGGGGAAAGTCTTCCCCTGGATTCTCCTCTCATGTCAGCCCTATCACTCAATTGCTTGGTCCATTTTGTGGACCATCAGAAAGGTCTCAGAAGGCCACTGTGGTTTATCACTCACCAATCAGAGAATCACTGAATTTCCAGCTGAAGGTGCAGGAGGCATTTAGGAAGGCAGAATGTAATTACCCACATTAGAATTTGATGAGGACAGCAGGATTAAATTAAAAAGAACAGGAGTACTTGTGGCACGTTAGAGACTAACAAATTTATTAGAGCATAAGCTTTCGTGGACTACAGCCCACTTCTTCGGA
>NC_048298.1:13812187-13926163 GCF_013100865.1 Trachemys scripta elegans | reverse complement strand
GCAAAAAGAACAGGAGTACTTGTGGCACCTTAGAGACTAACAAATTCTTCCGAAGAAGTGGGCTGTAGTCCACGAAAGCTTATGCTCTAATAAATTTGTTAGTCTCTAAGGTGCCACAAGTACTCCTGTTCTTTTTGCGGATACAGACTAACACGGCTGCTACTCTGAAACCAGGATTAAATGGACACTTTTAAGAAACAAGTCATGGGGCTATTAAAATGTTCTGATTTTTGTATCATCTACTAGCACCATGCTCCTAGCTCTCTGCTAGGCTATTGGTTCAGTATCAGCTCTGAGGGTAAGATGCTACCTATTGAAATAATACCTCCTGAGATATAGATATCTGCAGTGTAGCCTGTAACAGTTCAGGGCAACTGCTCCTGAAACTACTTTTAGCCTTCCAGCTGTGAGTTCTCCTGGGTAGAGAACCATGTCTCTCCCCATCCTGACCGGGGTTTTTCCAGACTGCACAGTTCCCTGCTTACAATGTGAGTTACCCAGCAAGTCAGACTGCATGAGCTGGCCTGTTTTGCTTTCTCCTCCAAGGCTATACACAGCACAATTGCACACAGTTAGAAGTTACCACACAGCCCTTTCTAAGTGAGCACATTTATAAGTAAGGTGAAAGCATTACAGAGAAAACATTAAAAACAATAAAAGGACCTAAACACATGCTAATAAGCTTACTAGAGATCACCCCGACTCCATCAAGGGGTCTGGCAGGTGATCAGTCCTTCAAACCCCACCACAGGGTTTTTCTGGGGTTACAAGTTCATAACAGCTGTTAGCTCATTCATCCTTTCCTTTATACAGTTTGGGCCTTTGATATCATCCTCATGTCTGCCGATCACCTGTTACAAAGGGTGATCCTCTCCTCAGGGTGAAGCTTCAAAAGGATGAGTTCTTACATAACCAGCAGGGGTACATACACCTCCCCCCAGAGATTTCCTGGGAAATCCCTTTTAACTTCGTTGTCCCAAAAATTCATTCTTCTCTGGCGCATTGTGTAAAACAATCCTTTGAAACTCATAACACTTCCCAGGGTTTACTGCATTTATAATACAGTGGATTCCAAAGCTATTAAAACATAATTCAATAAGATCTCCCAAAGATATTGCATATTTGGTCCTAAGCCAGCATTATAAATGTTGACTTTTTGAAGGTTTATCCATCCTTCAGTGAATCATAGGAAAGTCTCTCCATTCCGAGCATGTTGCAAGTTTAACTGTTTGGTCCAAATGCTCAATGTTTCAAAGAACTAAAATTAGTATGCGGCCAGTTCAACATTTTATATTATTTTCATAGTCAGAATCTTACCTAAAGGAAGAACAAACAAATTTACCATTTTGATTCAAATAGGCCATATCAAGTCAGAGAGAGAGAGAGTGTGTGTGTGTGTAAAGTGATTAAAAGGAGATAATATTCTGAAAAATATATATATGCAAGCCAAATATTTACACTGCAGTATCATTTAGAGGTATCACTTGGGGCTCAGGACAGCATTAGTTCAGGCACTGTGCAAATGAGAAACAAAGACAGCCCCAACAAGTTTGATTACCCTTCTTTCACTTGCAATGAATTAATATACTGTCACATAAAACTATTAGCAAAGTTAATTTAAAAAATAATAAGGGACCTAATCTGCTGCAGACGGAGAACAGATACAGATCAACTAAAACATAACAAGAATTAGCAATAGAGGCAGCATGATCTGATAATCTGAGAGAAGGACTAAGAGCTAGGAGTTCTAATCCCAGCTCTGTCACAGGTGCACTGTGATGCTGAGCAAGGCTCTTAACTTCTCTATCTTCAGTTTCCAGACCTGTGAAATTATTTGCTCATCTACTCTGTAGTTGTGCTGTGTGGCTTAATTCACTAGGATTTATAAATCATCTTCTACTCCAAGCATCTCAAAGTGTAAACTAGTATTATCAGTAAGTGGGAATCATTAATGTGCCCCATGTATTCATATGGCAGGTTACCTGTCATACATATTTGAGATGCTCTACTTCTGGAAAGAATATCAAGCTGAATTTCATTTGCTCCTCAGATGATGCCAAATTCCTATGCTATTTTCAAAATAGAAGATACTTGTATTGGCTTTTGAAAAATGTTATGAATTTAGAGTATTACATCTGTCCTAAACACTCACAAAGTACTTAACTCTGACTCCTAGATTCCATGAAATCAAATATTTGAAAATCAATCTATCAATTGTCAATTATACCTGTTTAAATTAATGCAATACCAGAGAGAAAAAGAGTGAAGAGAGATGACTAATCTACTAACCTCTGTTTGATGCAAGAATGACTCTCATCCAATAGAAAGGATCTGCAGAGTCTGATGACATGATTCCGAACAAAGGGATCTGTAAAGATATGTGTACTATTAAATGTCTAGACTTCTCTGTAAAGCTAGACTGCAGAAAGTACAAACAAATACATACTATAAAGAGTAATTGTGAACTGGTTTCAGGTTACAGATATGTTGTTTAGAATAATTTATTCCAATATTCTTCATGTTTCGGACATTAAAACTAGAGCATAAAGTTTATATGACAAGCAATATAATCCTCTGAAGAAAACCCCAAGCACAATATGAGAGAGACATATTTAATAACCTGTACAAATTTAATATGCTGGTCTTCATGTATTCCGAAGACAATAAAATAGTAAATTCTATTGGTTTTGTATTTCACTGACATTTTTGCATCAGAGTGTTTGAGCTTTGGATGAATATATATAAAAAAAAGTTTTCAGATTTGAAAATGAAAACAGAAAGCATTCAATTGCTAACTTAACTTTACCTTTGGGTCCTAATATTGCATTTCTTTGCAGTTAAGAGAGATAGCAGAAAACGTAATATGAATATTTTTGCCAATGATTAATTCCCCAACCACAGAAATTAAATATTTAAAATCTTTTAACTATGAAAAGTACCATAAATGGAAACAATCACAAATTTAAGTCAATAAAAGCCTGCATGAAAATTAACTTCATCTTTCGGGTTTTGATACCATATATCAAACAGACCAGAAGAAAAGAAGAACGGCCATACTGGGTCAGACCAAAGATCCATCTATCCCAGTATCTTGTCTTCCAACAGTGGCCAATGCCAAGTACCCGAGAGGGAATCAACAGACCAGGTAATCATCAAGTGATCCATTCCTTTTCGCCCATTCCCAGCTTCTGGCAAACAGAGGCTAGGGACACCATCCCTGCCCATCCTGGCTAATAGCCATTGATGAACCTATCCTCCATGAATTTATCTAGTTCTCTTTTGAATCCTGTTATAGACTTGGCCTTCACAACATCCTCTGGCAAGGAGATCCACAGGTTGACTGTGTGTTGTGTGAAAAAATACTTCATTTTGTTTGTTTTAAAGCCGCTGCCTATTAATTTCATTTAGTGACCCCTAGTTCTTGTGTTATGAGTAAATAACACTTCCTTATTTACTTTGTCCACACCAGTCATGATTTTATAGACCTCAATCATATCCCACCTTAGTCGTCTCTTTCCCAAACTGAAGAGTCCTAGTCTTATAAATCTCTCCTCATATGGCAGCCATTCCATACCCCTAATCATTTTTGTTGCCCTTTTCTGAACCTTTTCCAGTTCAAATATACCTTTTTTGAGATGAGGCAACCACATCTGCAAGCAGTATTCAAGATGTGGGTGTACCATGCAATTATATAGAGGCAATATGATATTTTCTGTCTTATTATCTATTCCTTTCTTAATGATTTCCAACATTCTGTTCACTTTTTTTGACTGCCGCTGCACATTGAGTGAATGTTTTCAGAGAACTATCCACAATGTCTCCAAGATCTCTTTCTTGACAGGTAACAGCTAATTTAGACCCCAACATTTTATATGTATAACTGGGATTATGTTTTCCAATGTGAATTTCATCTGCCATTTTGTTGCCCAGTCAACCTGTTTTGAGAGAAGGCATACTCTCTTGCTTCTGTTTTAACAGTGCAGGCCAGGAACTCTTGACGTAGGTTAGAATTTTGTTCTACAGTTTTTTATTGGTTCAGATTATCTTATTCTAAAAGCATCATGAACAATGATTACTCCTTTTTTAACTCCACTTACTTTCCAGACTGTACAGGGAGCTCCGTTGGTTTATACACCTTCACCATGTACTGTTACTTGTTCTCTCTACAGTCTTGATACCATATGAATGCAGGATTTCTGCATATATCATTAGGTCCCTACAGATACTAGGAAACAGTTTTAAGTTTTGACTACAGTAGAACCTCAGAGTTATGGATACCTCGAGAATGGAGGTTATCCATAACTCTGAAATGGTCCATAACTCTCAACAAGACGTTATGGACTTCAGCTGGGGAGTTGGGACTGCAGCCACAGGGCTGAGAGGTGTGGGGGGCAGGATTCAGTGAGGGGGGGCAGGGGTTGGGGGCTTCTGACCCTAGGGGCCACCATGGCTCCTGGCAGGGGGCTCAGGGCTTCAGCCCCATGTCTCTCTTCTGACTTCAACCCCATAGGAGACGCTGGGATCTGGGCTTCAGCCCCGCAGCTCCGCTCCTGGTTTCAGCTGGGGGGGCAGAGGGGACTCAGGGCTTTAGCTACAGGGAGAGCGCTGGGGCCGAAACCCAGCTGCAGCCCAACCCCTCAGTGGCTGAAGCCCTGACGCAGTACAATATTTGCTCTTTTTTTGGAGTCTGTGCTGCTGCCTGATTGAGGACTTCCAGTTTCATAGGGTGTCTGGTAGACCAGTAAGTCCATAACTCTGGAGTTCGTTATCTTTGAGGTTCCACTGTACATACAAGTTTCGCGTAATTCTCTATGATGGAGACCTGCATGCGTCATCAAATCTTCTAAAGCTTAACAGATAAAAATCATCTGTTCCTGATTGGTTTGTTGGTTCAGAAGTCATGCTTTTTCTCTTATGCTACTCTTTGAAAGCAGTTCTTTAACCCTTGATGAGTAGGGCCCTACCAAATTCATGGCCGTGAAATCTGGTCTTTCATGTACTTTTACCCTATACTACACAGATTTCATGGGGAAGACTAGTGTTTCTGAAACTGGGGGTCCCAACCCAAAAGGGGATCGTGGTGGGGGTCACAAGGTTATGGTACGACGGTCGCAGTATTGCCATCCTCACTTCTGTGCTGCCTTCAGAGCTGGGTGGCCAGAGAGCAGCGGCTGCTGGCCAGGCGCCCAGCTCTGAAGGCCGCGCCTCGCGAGCAGCAGCACAGAAGTAAGGGTGGCAATACCATACCATGCCACCCTTATTTCTGCGCTGCTGCTGGTGGCGGCAGCAGGGCTGCCTTCAGAGCTGGGCTCCTGGCCAACAGCTGCCACTCTCCCGCCACCCAGTTCTAAAGGCAGCGCTGCTGCAGAAGCGGCGCAGAAGGATGGCAATACCACAACCCCCTTATAATAGCCTTGAGACCCCCTACAGTCCCTTTTTGGGTCAGGATCCCTACAGTTACAACACTGTGAAATTTCAGATTTAAATATCTGAAATCATGACATTTATGATTTTTAAAATCCTATGACTGTGAAATTGACCAAAATAGACCATGAATTTAGTAGGGCACTATTGATGAGGTATTAGCTCTTTTGGAACTTACCTCAATTATGGAAAAAATGTGTCCCAGGAATCTTGTCAGGTTGAAATCTACATTTTTCTAAACTAAACTACTTACTGAAAATTCAGTCTATACTTGTTTCTTCCCTATTTTACTACTGTAATCCTTGTAAAGCTTCCACTATTCAATACACATTTAACAGCTACACAGTGCTGAAATAGTATGTTCTTCCCTCTCAGATAAACATTTTAATGGCTCCCCAAAAGAAAACAAGCCGATTTTAAAAGACTTCCTTCGGCCTCTAAATAGCCTTTCACTGTTCAAAAACTTACAGATTGTATTTTGTGGATCACCTGAATATACACATTACTCAGTGGCTCTAGAATGGTTATTTTATACACTACAATTTCAAGAATCAGTGTTTTAAAGTGCAATTTAAAAGCTCTGCAAAACCATTTAAAAAGGGGTTTTAATGGCCATTTATATTAACTTCGTGCAATGAGATGTTGTCGGGCTAATTTAGGCCCCAGATTTAGGTTTTAATAATTCTTGGCACTATGTTTTACAAACATTACGTAAATTTGTAAAAGCTTGCTTTTTAGTAACTAACATCTCTATCCATATTTCCATTAAAAAAAATTATATTTAAACTGAAACAGTATTTAAAGGATGTGTTACCTACGGAGGTGGTGGAATCTTCCTTAGAGGTTTTTAAGGTCAGGCTTGACAAAGCCCTGGCTGGGATGATTTAGTTGGGAATTGGTCCTACACTGAGCAGGGGGTTGGACTAGATGACCTCCTGAGATCCCTTCCAATCCTGATATTCTATGATTCTATGAACTATTTCCTTGCAGAGTTTGCAACCCATACACTGTGCCATCTTGTCAAAAGCATGGCTAATTTAAAACAATCACACTTCTATTTTTTTTAAAGTTATTGTTACAACTAACATCTTAGTTATAAGATTAAAAAGACAAATATATTTTTCAGTTTGTTTACTGTGTGAATTTGGCAGCACTTTGTATATAGTGTCACTGTTTACTCTAATATCAGTGTCCCCCATTTGTATGGGTCTTTCACACACAGTAACAAAAGGAGAGAAATATATATAGTTGTTAAATAAAGAGGAAAGATTATATAGTAAAATCAAAGAAATTTTAGAGGAAATCAGGGGTAGGTGTGAAACCTAAAACTACTTTTAACTTCTTTTTCAAACGAGACTAGATTTCAAGTTGACAACTCCCTTCTAAGGTCTGAAATGTAGGAGGTGTAGCAAGAAGTTAATTTTTGGGGGGGGGGGAACAGTATGAATTTTAGCAAAAGACACTTCACAAGAGTAAGTTTCATTGACAGAACTACTTAAATGTTTAATGTAAAATTATAAAATAACTGAACTGGTACAGATATACAAGGAATCCTCACTGCTCCAACATTAAAAACAAACATTATATCCTCTTGCATGTCTTACAGAAAGGGGTATGCGTGTTTGTGTGTGTGCATGCACATGTAAAGAGGTACATACCTGACAGCACACTAAGAAAATGAATAGTGTGATAGCTGTCCATAGTACTTTCTCTCTGAACTGGATCTATAAAATAGAATTTAGAAGAAGTGGATTAATCACAAACCTGTGTTAACACTACATATTTAGAGATCATAATAATATTCTATGACATAAAATGCTACATCATGTAGAGTTCAGAGCCAGAGTATTCAACCATAACAATAGATTTCTAACACTGACTGATGTTTAACACTGATTATCTGATATATCTAATATGACAGTAGTGAAGTTCCTATGTAATAATTGAAGAATACTGATATGTAAACTAGCTGTTGAGTTACACAATCTAACTTACACTGGCATTAGTGGAATGTTTATTATACATCTATAATACATTAATTCAAGAGGGACTGGGGCAGAAAAGCAACACAATGGCCTCAAAAAAGAACAACCAAGGACACACCTTCCAGAACATACCTGAAAAACAATGGGGAAAATTATTAGCTTCAAGGATCCTACCACCTTTTCCAATAGTTTAGGGTAGTCCTCCATCTTTTTTGCACTCATATTTTAAGGCACCTCCTGTGATAACTAAAATCCATTTTCCCTCTGGCTCTACAAGACTATGGTGACACTTCAGTATCAAAGAAAACACAGCTTTGTGTCATCCAGTACACCCTCAAGCCACAAAAGTAAGAAAAGTTTCTTTAGCTGTGGTCTGACACTAAAGGAAAAAGGAAATGAGCTTTCTGAGGCCATAGGCCAGACACAGAAAAAGGTCATCCAGGTACTACCGCCAGAAACAACAACCAGTATTGAAATAACACGCAGTTATCTGATCAGATATGCCTGGACACTTCACTCCTTTGACATTTTCTCACCTAGAATTGGTGCAAAATGAGTGCCCTAAGTGTCCTCCTCACAGTGTTTTCAGTCTGTTCAAGTTCTTAGTTTAGAAAACATCCTGTTCAAACAGATTTTAGCTATGCATACCAGGGGAATATGAACCACAGCTATCTGTTTACAACTAGTAGTAATTACTTCCAATATTAACATATCCAACCAAGACTCACAGATGATGCTTTTTCATAAGAGAGAAAAGCATAGAAAAACACATTTCTTGCTCTCATGGAATACAATGGGAAAACTGATTTAAATGGGAGGAGGATTGGATGCAACTTTCACACATATTAGAAACTGATCAATGACCTGGAAGAAAACAAAATCCTTACTGATAAAGTTTGCAGATGACACAAAGATTGGGGGGTAGTAAATAATGAAGAGGCACTGATAGAGAACAATCTGGATCACTGGCCCAGCTTGACAAAACCTTGGATGGGATGATTTAGTTGGGGTTGGTCCTGCTTTCAGGAGGGGGTTGGACTAGATGACCTCCTGAAGTATCTTCCAACCCTAACCTTGTATGATTCTATGATACTTGGCAAACTGGATGAGGGTAAACAATATGCATTTTAATGTGGTCAAACGTAAAGTACTACATCTAGGAGCAAAGAAATGTAGGCCATATTTACCAGATGGGGGACTCTATTCTGGGAACCAAGACTTGGGGGTCATAGGGATAATCAGCTGAACACGAGCTCCCAGTGCAATGTTGTGGCCAAAAGGGTGAATACAACCATTGGTTATATAAACAGGAGAATATTGAGTACGGGTAGGGAGGTTATATTACCTCTTATTTGACACTGGTGTGACCCCTACTGGAATACTGCATCCTGTTCAGGTGTCCACAATGCAAGAAGGATGTTGATAAATTGGAGAGGGTTCAGAGAAAAGAGTCATGAGAATTATTAAAGGAAAACATGCCTTATACGTGAGAGACTCAAGGAGTTTGATCTGCTTTGCTTAAAAAACAGAATTTAAGGGTTGATTTGATCAACTTGATAATAGAAGGTGCCAGATTCAGTGGAGTGCCCCCTCTCTGACACTTATTAGACTGCTGAGAGGGAACCCAGCCGCTGAGTTTCTGGACATTTTAAGCCTCCAGTGCCCAGCCACTGCTACAGTTTTTTGAGTCCCTAGGAACACTCTTGGGACACAGACCTTCTGTGACACTGCACACCAAATTATTCACAGTGATGTTATTATGATACAATTATAGCATAATTCTGATGTATTTTATGCAAGATAAGTCATGTGAGGTGTCACTGGGCAAGTTATAATTTGCTGAATATGATTATCCTATTTGTAGGCATATATCATTTTTGTGTCTGAAGTTATGAATGTTGACTATGTAACTGTATTTCAAATGTAGTTACACCTGGGTCATGCCCACTAGACAAGATGCTTTCAGTCTAGATAGTGGGTGAGGAAGGGCGTATTCAGGGCAATGGGCCATTAGGGAAAAAACAACAGGCCTTAGGAGAAGCTTATCTCCCACCTGGGGAGCCTTCCTGAAAACATTACAGACCGCCTCCGAGTAATGGCTGCTATGACTCTACAGGATATGTGATGAGACCACACGTCTCTAGACTTCATCTTGGGATGTCAGTATTTTTCCATCGACTGGTCTGGGAACCAAGCTTTGAAACGAAGAGTTCCTGCCATATGTAAAAGCTATATAAGACAGGGAGTGACATCATTTGGTGTTCTTCACTCCCCACCCAAGAAGACTCCTGGAAACTCCTGAGGGACAAAGACTGAACTGGGGGAAGTGCTGGACCCAGACTAAAGGTATTTCTAGCCTGTGAGTGAAACACATGGGGATTCCAAGCTATAAAACAAGTGCAGCTTGCCCCTTAAGAATCTGCAGCCTGCTTGTATCATGTCTTAAGGTGAGAAGCTGCTATTCGCATCCAATCTATTTAGTATATTAAGCTTAGTTTGCATTTTTTGTTTATTTGCTAGGTAAGCTGCTTTGATCTGTGCTATCACTTAAAATCTATCTTTTGTAGTTGTTAAACTTGTTTTTGCTTTATCTAAACCAGTGAGTTGGAGTGAAATGGGTGGGAATCATAACTCAGGGGCAAAGGCTGCTGCATATTCCTCTCCACATTGAGGGAGGGGGCAAATTTTATGAGCTTATGCTGTACAGTTCCCTGTGCAGCGCAAGACGGTATAATTTTGGATTTATGCTCCAGAGGGAGTGCACACCTGGGGAGCTGGGAGTTGCCTTAACTGTAGCCTTCCTATGGAGGGGCTAGTCAGAGAGCCTGCATGTAACTGTAGCTGGGTATGGTCCTACCTATATGTATGCTGGTAACAGTGCAGGCTGGAGGGCTCTGCAGCTTGTCACAGCAGTACAGTGTAAGAGGGAGCCCAGGGTCAGGGGGTTCAGTGGTACCCCAGCTCCCAAGACTGTACCCCAGGGGTTCCCTCCTAACAGCTGGAACCCGCTGTCCAGCCCTTGGGCTCAATACAGACCATTTATACTCCCTCATAGCTTAAATTCACCAACTCCTAGAATTACACCCAAAGGTGAGAGACTTCTGGTTTACGTATTCCAGGGGCCAAGTGGTAAGTGTAAAACATACAACACACACAGACACTGACAATTTATGTATTCTGTGTGAGATTATGAAGTCTTTGCAAGCACCTATATCAGACTGCACACTTCATTTGATAGTAAGGCTGGTCTTACCATCTTTACATTCCCACTGTCTTTTAACCTCCATCTTGAACTATAATTCCTGAGATGTGCTGGCATACAGCTATCAACAGACTTGTTAAATTTTGAGGATTGTCCATCTACATGACAAAGAGATGGCTGCTACCCAGGGCAAACCATTTTTTCAAGTCTGAACTCAAAGGCAGAGGTAGCCTGGCCACAAACCTAGTAAGGGTTTCTGGTCACCTGTTGAGGCTGACGAGGGGCACACCCAACAGAATAGACTGGAAGATTACAAAAAAGGAGCATCTTTGGTGACAATTTTCTCCAGCTCAAGAGGAGGGAGAAGCAACCCAACATATAGGGGGCTGATGAGGCTAGGGAACCTGACTACCTCCCTGAATACTGAGGAACCACAAGGACTCTCTAGGGAAAGGTGAGCTAGAGAGCGACACTGCTAAATTATCTGTACTCACATACTTTATCTGTTAAGTAAAAGAGCAATGGTATTAGATCCTGTACAAAGTGTCTGTTACCTGCTTTATACTTGCCACAGGCCTCCTTGCACAGTTAAACAATAACCCAGAAGGCTCACACCTTTGGGTGGAGTTCTGGAAGTGGGTATGCTTAACCTATGGAACAGTCTGAATGGTCAGCACTGAGCCCAGGGCCTAAACATCTGATTCCAGCTCTCAGGAGGGGGTGCTAGACAGAAGGTTTGCACCCCAAGCACATACTTAAGGATCCCAAGGATGGGGTATTGGCTCAGCTCTATTCAGGCTCTGGAGGCTTAAAATACCCAGGGACCCAGTGGCTGAGTCCCCTCACAACTGTTTACTGAGTGACTGGGGGGGGGGGGGGGATATATGACAGAGGGCTCTTCAGCCTAACAGATAAAAGTGTAACAAGATCCATTGGCTGGAAGTTGAAGCTAGACAAATTCAGACTAGAACTAAGGTGCAAAATTTTAACAGGGATAATAATTAACCACTGGAACAATTTACCAAGGGTTGTGTGAATTCCCCATGACTGGAAATTTTAAAATTAACATAAGATGTTTTTCTAAAAGATATGCCATAGTTCAGAAAGGAATTAATTTGTGGAAGTCTCAGATGATCACAATGATCCCTATAATAATCTATGAATTCACCCAATACAAGCAAAAAATCAAATGCAGCACTAACCTTTCTTTCAGGCTTCTGGATTTCAGGTAAAACTGCACAGAAAGGCTTAATAACTTCTAAAAATTTAACTGTTTAAAGAAAAAAAGAAATAAAATAAGTTTTTCAAGCAGACTAATAGTAATACTTATTACAGCACTCACTTTCTTACCGAGGATTCAGCCCTTTAAATATGCACATTAACTACTTGTCTGACATTCAAAAATATGAGTTAGGTAAATACAGAGACAAGATGTTGATTTATAACAACACTAAAATATGCATAGAGAAAAAAATCATCCTAAATCATATAATAGAATGGAATTTCCCAAAGTAGTTACTCAAAAAGAAACACCTGTGATTTTAAGCCCTCTAAAACACTAGATGTAATCAGAGCAGTGTGGGATTTTAGTTCCTTTAACATTTGATGTGGTTCTGCCTAATATTTCTATCTGAGAAAGAGTGAACAAGTTAGATAGTATGATCCCTTTAACTGGAACAAATTCCAGAACAAAGAATGATTTTTTTGTTTGGCCTCCAAAATATGTGCATTATAACAAGACACATTAGGTATGAATATCAGCAAAGATCCAGTCACCAATCCACCCCCACACAAATATGCAGGCAGAACTGAGATGATCCCTTTTCTTATTTTCTAATCTATTGGGCTATATTTTTACAGTTTAATACTTGGTACCATGAAATAATAAGACAGATCATTAAAAAACATGTTTGGTTTATAAAGCTGAAATGACTCCATTGTTGGTAAACCAAGGCCAGAAAATCCTACAAAAATCCAACAAATTAGCTGGATTATCTTGGCCTGACAGCGAACAGAAATTTGGAAATTAAACAGTCAGAATGAGATTTCAATTTTCGAACCATATTCTTCTCTCAATTTGTTGCTTCAGCCTGTTCAGTGCATATAAACACACAATACACACAGAGCGAGGCCACAGCTCCCATAGAGGGGATCTCAGCCAGTCTTATTGTACAGGCATGGTGTCACTATGGCAGGCATGGCCTCACCTGGCCATGGGTGGCACTTCAGCAGGCAAGGGCAAAGCCTAACTCAGGCTAGTGTGGTCAAAGCCTCCTGTCCTGCACAGAACAAGCAAGCTGGACAAACCCACAGAAAGATCCACAGACCTGATGGTTCGTTTTCCCTTGCCTGGGGCAGGAATGTTCCATAAAGCATATTCCCCAGTGCTTTAGCCAGGCAGAGTCACACCCTCATGGGCATGGTCACCAACAACTTCTCCCAGCACATTCTACAGTCACCCATGGGCCAATCCTCCCACACCTCCCTTACAAGTCACAGTCTCAGTCTCACCCTCACCTGCCACAACTCCCCTGTACTATCTCCCTACAGCCAAGGCTTGTTCCTCCCCCTGGATTGCCCCATGCGCCTCAGCCTAGTGTCTCTGTCATCCAGATTGCCCGTCACCCCAGCCTAGAGTCTGTCAGTCTGCCCCCTTCCGGTCGTCCCGTGCCCTCAGCCTGGTGTCCCTATCTCAGGCCGCCTCAGATGCCTAGCCCGGGGAGCTGTCGGTCGGTCCGTCCGTCCCTTCGACAGGTCGCCCCCAGATGCCCAGCCCAGGGAGCTGTCCATCCCTCCAACAGGACGGCCCCAGACGCCCAGCCCGGGGAGCTGTCCGTCCCTCCCTCAGGTCGGCCCCAGACGCCCAGCCCGGGGAGCTGTCCATTCCTCTCTTCCTCCCTCCTTTCCTCCCTCCCTCAGGTCGCCCACAGACTCCCAGCCCGGGAAGCTGTCCATCCCTCTCTTCCTCCCTCGGTTGCCCCAGACGCCCAGCCCTGGGAGCTGTCCCTCCCCCCCTCAGGTCACCCCCAGACGCCCAGCCCAGGAGGCTGTCCATCCATCCCTCAGGTCGCCCCAGACGCCCAGCCCAGGGAGCTGTCCATCCCTCTCTTCCTGCCTCAGATCACCCCCAGATGCCCAGCCCGGGAAGCTGTCCGTCCCTCCCTCAGGTCACCCCCAGACACCCAGCCCGGGAAGCTGTCCGTCCCTCCCTCAGATCACCCCCAGCCACCCAACCTGGGGAGCTGTCCATCCCTCCCTCCCTCAGGTCGCCCCCAATTCCCAGCCCAGGGAGCTGTCCATCCCTCTCTTCCTCCCTCAGATCACCCCCAGACGCCCAGCCCGGGGAACTGTCCTTCCCTCAGGCCGCCCCAACACCCAGCCTGGTGTCCGTGTCCCCCGTAGCACCTTCCCCCAGCCTCCTCTGTCACCACCTCTCGGTTCCCGCTTCTCCGCCCGATACTCACTGCCCATGGCGGCGGGGCCGGCCGGCCTGGCCAAGGGGAGTCCGGGCTTCCCCTCCCCCTGCAGCCTCCTCCTCGCTCCGAGGCGCCGGCCGCTGCCAGTCACGTGACTGCCGGCCCTGTTCCGCGACGCAGGTACAATCAGGACCCCTTCCCTCTACCGGTCCGGTAACGGATCAGGCAGCGCCGGGGCCACCCACTTGCTGAGCAGTGTACGTGTGGGAATCTGGGAGAGGTGCGGGACCCGGGACAACAGGCACCATTCCCCTTTCCGGGAGGAACCCTTCACCCCGCGAAAATGACCCCATTCCTTGACCCGTTAAGCGGACCAGAGCAGAGGGCTCAGGCGCGGGAAAGTCGCCTAAACACGTGAAAGGACCCAAAGCATCACCCCGGCGGCTGAGCCGTAGCGGGTCAGAGGTCAAGGTCTGCGCCCTCTTCAGGCGGGGAGCGTCCACGGGGGGTCCCATGATGGGGGCGTGCACAGAAATTTAACTTTGACCCCAGAAGGAGCCCCCCCCCATCCCCGGCCGGGGCTCGCTTTTCCCTCCCCCTCCTCGTTCCAGCGGGAGCTCGCTCTCTCCTGTGCCCCCGCCGACTCTTGGGGGGGGGAGAAGGGCCTGTGCCCCTGCTTGCCCCCTCCCCCCTCGGGCCCGCTCAGGGGGAGGCTGGAGAGGCACCACCCGGTTCCCCGTGTCAGGAGGCCGGGGGAGACGCTGATATTTACAGTCTTTACGCTTCACCTGAAGCCGTTCACACTGAAGCCTCCCGGCCTGTGCTCCCCCTGCTGGAGGCTGGCCCTGGGGCACAGGTGCTAGGCTGGGAACTGGGAGCGAGAGCTGTTTGCGTTGTTACACCGGGCTCACTTCCCTGCTCTGCCGCAGCCGCCCTAGAGGAGCTTGGACCGCACGGGGATGCTGTGAGAATAAATACAGTAAAGAGACCCCGGCTCTGTCTGCACTACAGGCGGGGGTGATGTCCTTGCTCAGGTACGCGTCCCCCCACTGGCTCTTATGGAGGTAGTAGGAATATAAATTGCAGCATAAGCACAGTTTTAAGGGCGGGAGCTACCAACGCAGCCCGGCTCAGCCTTACCTCCACTGCAGTTAAACTGCTATTTATATTCTCAGTAGCTCATGAGATGTAGCGCTAGACATACCCGAGCCAGGAGTCATAGTCCTAGAAAGAGACAGCCCCCGTTCTAGAGTTAAGGTGCAGATGATGGCTTTTCTATGCTATAATGAAACCTGGTTGTAAGGGTAGAGTCTCATCCTCAAACCTTGTTGCCATAATAAGCACGACCAGACTTGATTTCTTTCAACAGGGACCAAGAATTTTTCAGCACTGCCCTCTGGGTGGTGGAGTTTCTAGACCTACCTCAACTTCCTGGTGTTTAGATTTCTGCTACAACATTAAGGAAATATAATACAAATCCCCCCATCATTTCCTGCTTGGAAACACAAACCCAGCTATTACTCCTCCTACTTTAATGAATATAAGAGCAAAAGTGCCCAACTACCATTGAATTTTAACAGGATGGGGGAGCTTAACCCTAGGCTTCTTTAAAAAAAAAAAAAAAAAAAACACACCTAGCCTACATGCTGTGGGACAATACCAGGGTTTGCAAACTCTTTTTGCTGTGGCCACATAACACTCATTTCTCCAATGTCATTCTGACAGCAGCTCCTAAGAGCCTTAGCCCTACTTAATGGGGGATGATGGGGCAGGTAGAGGAGGGCTTGAAAATCCCACAAAACTCAGCCACAGTAGAAAGGAAGAAAAGGGTTAAACACTTTAACTATAAAAAGCATAAATAATTAGGGCAGAACTATAACGTGACAAAGAACAAATGGGCTCAAGTTTAATTCAAAGACAGGATTCCAGCAAATGCAAATGGGCACAATAGGACAAAATATACATATAAATTGAAAACCAATTTGGGAGGGGGAAAAGGGGTTGTATTCCATTCTCTTCTCTCATTTTGATGTCTATTTTGTCAAACACTGAGCTTTTCAAGGAAGAGAGAGTTGTCTTTATGTGTTTGTAGAGTACTAACATGTAACAGTGCCTACACAGGTTTAAACACAACTATCAACCTACATCACAGCAGTAGTACTGAAGCTTTAGAGCTACCACCCAACAGGGATAGAAAATAAGAACATATCCTCTTCATTCCACTGAAATGGACAGAACTAAGATTTCTGGGAGGAAAGTGTAGGAAGATGGTCAATAAAAAGAGACTGTTCCCCCAAGGAGAAGTGCAGGGACTTAGGCATAGCTCGGTTTAGACTTCATGCATGCAACTGTCTGCAAGTTTGTTATTGACAAGACATCACTGTCAACTTGGTAGAGGAAGGAGACTATGTAGAGCCCGCTTGGGGGAGGGAGGAAGGACAGGTGAGTAAGAGCTATACTGATGCAGTATTAATAGAGGAGAGCAAAGAAAGCAGGGGAGTAAGGGGTAATGTACCACAGGGCTGAACGCTGAAGTGCCTCACTTCAAATAGGGTTTGCTGAGTGAAGGCAGTAGGTTAGTACACACACTGCATTTGGTCCCAGCTGTGGACAATGAGTAGATGCCAGCAGACTACATAGCACTGGAGACTCACTGGTCCAGCTATGACTTCCAAGAAAAAACAGGAGCTCATTTACTAAGATAGGCTCTGGAGAACTTTAGGCATAACAGATAGAGAACGTAAAGAACACTAGATGTGGCTGCTTACACTGACTGTATTATAACTAGCGAAAGCCTGAGATCTGCTGTTGCATTACTGTATGCAGCATACCTAAAGACGACTGGAAAGGCCAATGCTATTGTTGCTATTAACCTCAGGAAAATGCAACACAATGTTCCACAAGTACTCCCCCCAGGAAGACAAAGCATCACATAAGCTCCTGCTGCACTCCGTCAGCCAGAGTAACATGTTAAGCAACTGTTGACAAAGGTACAGTCTGGACACAAATTCCAGCATACTATTCCCTGCCTTGCTACAGACTCCCTCTGTGGAGTTAGGCAGGGTCACTTAACTTCTATGAAATGGAAGAAAAACCTGCCTCACACAGAAGTGTTCTGAAAATTAGTTTGTGATGCTTGTTTAAGATAAAAGCACTTTAATTATGTTAGTGCCCACCAGCGTAAGGGCTCTACAATCTAGTCCACTGAACAGAAAAAAAAAAGTTTCAGTGAAAACAAAAGTTTAAAATCTAAATCCCTGCTTGGAGCGGTTAACCTCTCCCCACCATGTATATCTTAGCCCTACAGAGTACCGTCCAAGGGCTTGGGTGGCAAGTATACAATCGAGGACCATCCCACTATCCACATGAAAAGGGTGAGATCCATGTGCAGTTTGGGGGATTATGATCTGGTCCAACATCTCTTATGTTTGTGTGCACTTTATACTTAGTACATACGATGTCACTGATTGAAGATTTCTCTCCATGTCCTAGGAGCTCACTTTTAAGAGAATTTCTACTGAAAAATACATTTTACATAAGTTAGTGACAGCTGGAAAAAAAAAACCATGTTAAAATGAACTTCTTATGCAACTTTCATAACTTGTGTCACGGTGCTGAAGAGCTCAACAAAATATTGCTATAGCATTATTTATGTGACACTTTTTTAAGTGCCAGCCAAAAAAGCCAAAGGTCGTCATTTAACCTTTACATTAAAAAAAAGAACTGCTGTATTCAATGTTCCAAATGCTAGATATCAAATAATCCTATTACACAGCATGTATTTCTGCCATTCAAATCTTTCTCAAAAAGCCAAGACAAGAGTTAAACTAATGAACTGCAGCAACATTTCTCGTCCACTAAGACCAGACAGCTGCACCTTAGAGATGTGTTATCTCAGATTGCAATAGTTACAGAATTCAGCACAGAAAAGGGCTTGGAAATGGAAATATAGGGTGAAAAATTAGTATTGTATTACAGTAATATATGCACTAAATGATGTCTGATGTTTCATATTCAAGAGTGTTGGGATATGAGCAACAGAAATGAACAAGGTAAACAGCCATTTTGATACATCACATCTCAGAAAGCAATGGCTAATTCTTTAAAAATGAGTGAGTGAATTTTTTGTTGAAGAAAGGTGCTGGTTTCAGAGTCCTGGAGGCTAGAGCTCTCCATTTATCCTCAGAATAAACACAACACAGGCAGCCAGTACCGCCATCTTCCTGTACACTGCCCAGCCATTGTGCCTCAACCCTGACAAAAAGGCATTGCTCAGGGGTGAGAAGATAATTGTGTCCATGGCTCATTCAATTCTCTGCTGAAATTGTCAATCAGGGAACCCAAGTGTAGTGGTATTTTCCCCCACCCCTGCCCACTCAGAGAGGAAGGGACTGAGACCCATCAAACCTGGTTCTCAAAGGCCAATGCAAAACACTTTATTGTTATAGAAATGCCATAGTTGAAGGCATTACTCAATTCTTAAACATCCACTGAGGTTTAAAAAAAATCTAAATTTAAAGTCAAGGGAAAACTGTTCCCACAAATGAACAATACCAAAGAACTATGGATTTGAACTGCTATGTGGGATAATGCTTTATAAATGAAACATTTGATTTCCCAGTTAACTGACTCATCTCACTGCAGATCTGTTTTTATATAATGAAAAAAAAATACAAAAAAGGACAGTGAGAATTATCCTCTGCATAATACACACAGGCAGAGATCATTATGGGTTTTGTTGCATCCGTACATTTAAAGAACTGTCCGCTCTTTCCAGAACAGTTCCTCATTTGTTCTTCCTTTTTAGGATGAAAAGGCCAAGGGGTTTTCCTTGTAAGGCATTTACAAATATTATAAGAAACTGGTTTCCAAGTAGAAAGGTCTTAGACAAAAGTTTTGGCAAGGAGGTCTTCCTGTTGCTGCTGGTGTAGTGTTCCAATGCCCACTGCTGGGGCTGGTAAGGGAGGTCTACTCACAAGATGGAGCTGCAATTAAAGTTCAAGAAGGGGGGGGGGGGGGAGAAAGTGATTTAGACTGATGTCTGATTAAGATTGATTTTACTCGTTTAACTAACATGATTCTATGCCATTATCACCATGGCACTTGAGTGCCTCAAAATAAACGAAACACAAACATTGGATCCTCGAGTCCCACATATACATGATTCAGAAAGCTCAAAAAGTATCTGCTTCACCCTAACTCAACAATGGGATGACTGCCTGAGTAAACTATGCCCCCAAGACCAAAATATTAAAGGTGACAGTCCACCCAAAGGAGATTTCACAGTGGAGGACCCTGAAAAGTTCAGTTCCAAGAATGAAAGCAAAAGTGCCTCAACAGATCTTAACCACCCCGCTCACTCCATCCCCTCCTTCCATCACTTGCTCTCACCCCCACCCTCACTCACTTTCACCAGGCTGGGCGAGGGTGTGGGCTCTGGCCTGGGGCTGTGAGGTTCAGAGTGTGGGAGAGGCTCTGGTCTGGGGCAGGGGGTTGGGGATGCAGAAGGGAGTGCAGGGAGCAGGCTCTGGGAGGAAGTTTGGGTGCGGGAGAGGGTTCAGGGCTGGGGCAGGGAGCGAGGTCTGGGATGGGGAGGGGAGCGGGCTCCAGCCAGGTGGCACTTAACTCAGGCGGCTCCCAGTCAGTGGCGCAGTGGGGCTAAGGCAGACTCCCTGCCTACCCTGACCCCGCTCCTGGAAGCGGCCGGCATGTCCCTGCAGCCCGTGGGGGGAGTAGTTACTTTCACCCCTGGCCCTGCTGGACTTTTAGCTGCCTAAAATCTCTGTTTGGCTTCAGTAGCCTCCTGGAGATCGAGCCTGATTCCAGGAGACTCCTGGCGAAACTGGGAGGGTTGGCAACCCCATGGAGGGGTGGGCACAACTTCATCTGGCCATTCTATATGGGTTTAGGCATGCTTTTTATTGGATCAGGCCCCGAAGGCAAGACAGATGGGGGAACACCTCGTTTGTGCATCCCGCTTGGGCACTGAGCTGCTGGGAGATGTCAGGAGTTAGGCACCTGTGCACAGGCCCAGCAGGGCCTCAGGGACTGCAGAGGTGGAAACTTAGGGGGTCTACATGGCTAGGTAGCAGCTGCGCAGCAGTTTTGTGAATGCCAGTGGTACCTAAATGTTGGACTTAGGCACCTAAAGTGAAGACCTATGCCCTTACTACTTGGGGCCTGTTTATCTTGTCTATTTATATCGTAAACTCTTTGGGGCAGGGTTTCTCACTGTAGAGCACCTCACACAACAGGGCCCCAATTCTGGCTGTGACCACTAGATACTACTCTTACATATATAATAGCTTAAGTTGGACTATTACACTTATATGAGGGTTTTTACGTTTATGAACATTAAACTAAATCACTACTAATTCCTGGTAGCAAAATATATATAGTATCTAAAGACTCAAACATCAATTTAAAAGATTACTATAAACCTTACCTTACATGCCAACTGCTTCTCAAACCTTGGTGACACAAAGGCCCAGGGACCCATGTTTTGTGGCTCCTCCTGACTCCAAATAAAATCTGTAGGAAAGATGAGACCATGTGTTTGTATATTCCATATACACCAACTGATCTTCCCACTGAATCCAGAAACACGTATTAATGAGTCTCTAAGCTAGTTTTCTTAGCTGTATATTCCCATTCCATCTACAATGGTCCTGCTATGACAGCAAAGGCACCACCTTTCAGTCTGAGGATTACTAGACTGGACTGACTTTGTTACCACACAATGCTGTCGCCAGGGGTGAAAATAAATGAGGATGAAAATTCATATTTTAAGAACAAATTATTCTTCATTTCTTTTTGTTCCTCTACCTTCCATTACAGAGAACACTTCCTCACTTCCATGTGCTTTGCAGGATCTCCCAAGATCAAGGGATCCAACAGTGGTGATCAATAGGAAAAATATCAATTAACTGATCTGCAATATTTGTTTAAATGTGTGTATTGTAAAATTAAGCCATTGTATCGATAAGCTGTTTAGGGCAAGGATTGTCTCTTAGTCTGTTTGTACAGGGCCTAGCACAATGGGAACCCAACCTCAATTGGGCTCCCAAGTTCTATTGCATTACTAACAAGATGTAAATTTACCACAGCCATCTGCTGGATAGATTCAGAACTGCTTATCTGCATCATAGGTTCCATACTAGTATATTCCCCTATGGTGCAAGTGATAAGGACTTGTGTTTCTAAAGCAGCATATCTGAAGTTGTATTGGGGGGGCAGGACGGACAACAAAATCAAACCAAGTCTAGACCTTTTAATCCTAAAAGGAAAGAACAATGTGGAGCAGCAACAAGTGGAGTTCCTAGATGGCCATGGATTTGTTTCAATATTTTAAAAGAGGTTAAATGCAAAGTATAACAATCTGCCTGACCTTTGGCATTTTTATACTTGTTCATCTCTTGCTGTAGAGCTTCCAGGGGGAAAGGACACAGTTCTTCTAGTCTGACAATAGCAGTGTTGTGCTTCTTCTCTCCTAGTGCCGCTCTCTGTTTCACCAAAGCATAGTAATGCTTGCCAGAACACAGCACCACTCGGCTGACGCTAAAAGGCAGAAAAATTGAGGTGTTTTCAAGGACAGCATTTTAAAAGAGACCCTACACAGCCACTTGTTATACATTAAATCCTAAACCTTTAGCCTTTTCTAAAAGCCCAATCCAACAACCCTGGATAAGGCCAAAGTGCTGACTATCAGATCAAAAGAAAGAAAAGAGAGCAGAAGAGGAAGGATGGTCCAGTTATTAAGTTCCTAATCTTGGATCAACTCCCTGCTCCGCCTCAGACGTGGGCAAGTCACTTAGTCTCTATGTGCCTCTGTTTCCCCATCTGTTAAATGTGGATAGTAGTACTTCCCTAACTTACAGGGTGTTGAGGATAAATACATTAAAAATCTGAGTCATTCAGATTCTACAGGGATAGTAGCCAAATAAGTACCACAGATAGAAGCTTATCCAAACAGGGCTCTTTTTCCCTTCTGTAGGTAGGAATATAGAGACACAACACATACTTTTGAAATATAGTTCTCATCTCTACAGACTCCTCACTTCAGCATGTTAAGTGTTCAGAGACCAATATAACCAAAAAAAAAAAAAAAAAAAACAAAAACCACTTCTCATAAGAATAGTAGCAGAGTGGGGGATTCATTTGTTTATGAATGAGCAGCACTGGTCAGTGTCACGCACACTATAGGCAGAAGCAAGATAAACCACCAAACTCAAGCTCTCTGAATGCACCTGAGCTCAGGCCTCAATGATTATATCCTACCCATTCCTGCTGTTTCATTCCTGTCAGTTGTACTGAAGTTTCCGGTGGTGTAAGATATGCCCACCAACTATGCAGAGATCACAATTCCTAAAGATTAGATCAGTCTCCTTTATGTACAGTGCAAAACCTTCAGGCCTAATTCGGCTCTCATTTATAGGGGTGTAAATCCAGGCTAACTAATGAAATCAGAGGAGTACGTTTTACAGAGGTGACAAGAGAATGAAAGGACCTATAATTCTACCTTCGCTCTGATCCTGTTTATTTTTTCTTCATAAAAATTATCAGAAATGAATTTTCAAGGGGAAAGAAAAAAACAAACAAAACAAAAACACACTTGTTTTACAGCCAATTATGCCTACATGCTGTTTGGAACTGTGAGTATTAGAAACAAGAATCAAGTTACCTGTTAGGATCCACTGACAAATCACCAATTACAGGCTTGAATGTTGTCCCTGGGGCCATTTCTTGAAAATTTGACACCGCCCCCTAAAGAGGGGAAAAGGTAGGATATTTAACCGAGATTTTTAGATTTGAAAACCACATGTGCTGTATAAGGATTAAAATATGATCCCGAAGAACCCCCAAGTCTTGTACTACTTGTTATTGATCAGAAAAGTTTGTCAGTTGTTTAAGGGGGTTCTGAGTTTCTTGGCATAATATTCATTATTAACAATGGCTACAATCAAACTGATTAACAGCTGATGCCACGGGATTAAAGAGACATTGTCAAATAAATTTTAGCCCACAGATTTAGACTAAAATTTTACTGAAATTATTATGAAGAGTTATCCAGTATTTTCCCCCCCTCCCCTTTTCTTTTTTAATTTCCAGGATTTTCTCCCACCCTCTTGAAAGGGCAAAGGGTGGAAGAATTACAAAAACAAAACAAAAAACCCAACCCCCTCTCACCCCCCATTCTTTGGGAACACTATGAATGCCAAAACATAACAAGGACATTTTGCTAATGCATGAGAACTGGGAAGTGAAACTCACCAATGTAGTCTCAATATTTAAAATGAGTGAAATGGAAAAAGCAAACGTAAGTGGAGAACGTTAAATTAGATACCATTTTAACTAAAATCCTTTTGAAAACCACTGTAGTGTCAACGTGGTAAAAAAACCTGTGTGGACACACTTATATCAGTGTAAAACTGTTATATTGGCTTAACTTGCACTGGCAAAGTTTACAGGTGCAAACTAAACCAATATAAGCCAAGTTTAAATATATTTAAGAAGGCCAATGCACAAAGTTTGAACCAGTTTAAACTGGTATAACACTGTTTTAGTATGTCTTAGAGGGTTAAACTAAAAGTAACCCTAGCAGAGAGTGTTTCTACTTACTGGAAATCTGAGTAGCATTTTGGGAGAAGCAACAATTAAAGGTTTCCGGAAGTTTCGGATCATCTGCCTACGGAGCAAATGGAAATACTGTGCTGGGGTGGTTGGATGCACAACTGACATGTTCACGTTGTCACCATCAACTCCCTCTTCTGCACTGTCACACATCTATGAAAGAACAAAATAATCCCTCACCAAGAAGCAAGCTGTCAACCAAACATGCTTGATACAGTACAAATGACTGAGGTACAATCACTGGTGTTTGTACAGGGAACAGATATACACTCCAATATGTGCTGAAGGTCTCAACTTACAGGAAAAGGCAATAAACAAATGAAGTCACTCTAATTCTTTTATAGAACATTGCTAACATCTAAACTATAAAAGCTTTAACTGTGGTGTAACCAGGATCCTGGATTCTATTGCTTTTAAAAAAGTGTAAACAGGCTCTTAAACAACTTCTGTATTTGATCCCAGATCCCCACACACACTGCAATCACCTAGTGAGTTTGTAAAGCACTTAAGGAGTTACACAAAGATGTGTTATAGCCTTTAAAAATAAAATATTTATAATGCAACTTTTTTTAAGACAGCAACAATGGCAAAATGATAATATGCAATTCTGAAGTGCTTTCTAATAGAGGATCCCAACGTCCCTTTGCAAATATTACTGAATTCAGACTTAAAACGCATCTACATGGCAGGTAAATATTGTTCCCATTGAAGGTCAGTTTCCTGATTGGTTAAATGGCTCATCTAAGATCACATATGAAAAGTTTGTTTCAGAGCCTAGAATAGAACTGCAGTCTCCAGACTTGCACCTTAAGCACATGATCACCCTTTCTCCCAAATCCATGCCATTTCTTTTTCATAGCAACCACCTTGGTTATATGATCTTGCAGAGACCTAACATCAACGCCAAGCCTTTAATTCAAGGTGGATGAAAATCCATGATCTTAAAAAAAAAAAAATAAAAAAAAATAAAAAATACATTTTTTCTTTTTAAAAATAAACCGATTTAAAATTAAAATTGAACTGACGACAACCTACATTGAAGGCTTAAAAACTTACTAATCTATTAAAATAATTTAAAATGGAATCAAAAAATATTCAAGCAGTGCATGTTTACTGCCAAAGTTTTAAAGACTCTGCCTATTGCACCTGAAGTGCTAAACTAGCTTTTGACAACATTAGCCTTTTCTTCTGGTGCAAAGATAATGTGTTCTTTATTTCATTTGACTAGTTCAGTTCAATTCAATGACTAGTTCATCCAAAGTTGAAAAATCAGTTGGGAGTTGAAAAGAACAGGAAACTTTGTTTTCATCTACCAATTTATGAATAAAAACTAGGTTCAAGAGGATAAGATCTATAGTTCTAAAATCTGGAAGGACATGACCACCAGAAACAATCAGTTCAGTACAAATAATTCCTTTTAAAAAATAAAACCGAATTCAAAAAGTGTTCTGAATTCACGTTTCAATAAAGACTAATTTTTCATAAAATGTACTGATACACAAGGATAGTTTTCTTTAATGAAAAATAATTTTACATGCTGTTTTTATACATTTAACAATTCCAATTTTCATCCAAATGCAGCTTGACACAAGTAAAAAAATTAGGGACAAGATGCGTGAAGTAATTTCTTTTATTAGATCAATTTCTGTTGGTGGGAGACACAAGCTTAGAAAAAGAGCTCTGTGTAAGCTTGAAAATTTGTCTGTTTCACCAACAAAAGCTGGTCCAATAAAAGATATTACCACACACATCTAATATACTGGGACCAATACAACTACAACACTGCAAAAAAGTAAAATACAATAATCTAATAAATAAGAAAAGCATTTTCTATTACAATAAAATATTTTCTAATATAATAATGTAAAAAATTAAGAATCTGAATAAATGTAGGTTAATCTATACAATTAGTTAAATAAATGTGTATAAATATAGTGCATCAAAAAAGAAGGATCAAATTTTGCGCAAAGGCTGTATTTAGTTGCAAATCAACATGTTTTAATGGTTACCAATCAATGAGAATCAACCTCTCTTTGGAAAATAAAAAGGGCAAATGTAAAACAAGATTAAAATCAATGATTTATATCAAGGCTTCCTGCTTGCTGATTTAAATCAATCTACACTGCTTAATTTGACTGGCAAGTGCTACAGGCATGTAGAACTTTTAATAGAACAGCCTTCCTGAAGCATCTGACATTGACATGCATTGATAGAGGGTATGACACAGGCAGGTGTGTCCAGCTACCTGTAAGAAACGTTCCATTCGGCAGGAAGAGTGTTCAGGACCTGCACCATCATAGCCGTGGGGAAGAAGAATGACTATCCCGCTCTGCAGGAGCCACTTAGCTTCACCTAAAAAAGCAGGATCCAGAGGGCGGGGGGGTGAGAGAAGAGTTACACAGAGTATAAGTCAACATTATACCGACAGTCACTTGGTAAGTCTATGCAAATACTCTCTCAAAGGTTTACGCACACAAAATATCTAACAAGAGGTTGTCTTTAATTAAACAAAACTATGCAACTTCCTGTGGGAGTTTAGTGGTCACTTTGAAATTCTGACACAGTACAACTTTGATTATCTGAAAGTCTCTGAGGATACTGAAGCCTTTGTGTAAATCAGAGATGCTGGCTTCTGAGGAGGATTCTAGGTCTGCAGTACTGACGCTAATTCCCTCTGTTTCAATTATAAATCCTAAATTTTGTTTTAAAAAATTGCACCAAAAAGTTACAGTAGAATCCTCTGAATTGGACAGTGTCATTCTGATTAGACAGGTGTTCAATTAAAAGCCTCTTAAAAATATCCAAGAACATTTAAAGTTCAACAAAACATACTGAATAAAAGTGATTCACTGCATGCCGTCTTTTTAAATATTTATTTGGAGACAGACTTCTACATCAAAATACCAGCGCTGAGAATTTTATACCTATTTAACCTCTGGTAAGTCATTTCTTAATCAGTTGCCACTGTTGAAATGTGTCCATCCGAAGCAGAGTGTATGCTAATACTGTCCTGCTTAAGAATCATTTCCTATTCTCAAAAAGAACAGGAGTACTTGTGGCACCTAAGAGACTAACATTTATTTGGGCATAAGCTTTCGTGGGCTAAAACCCGCTTCAGATGCAGGCAGTGGAAAATACAGTAGGAAGATTATATCTATCTAGATATAGATATCCACACACACAGAACATGAAAAAATGGGTGTTGCCATACCAACTATAATGAGACTAATCAATCAATTAAGGTGGGCTATTATCAGCAGGAGAAAAAACTTTTGTAATTGATTAGTCTCGTTATAGTTAGTATGGCAACACTCATTTTTTCATGTTGTGTGTGTGTGTGCACACACACCCCTTCCTACTGTATTTTTCACTGCATGCATCCAACAAAGTGGGTTTTAGCCCACGAAAGCTTATGCCCAAATAAATGTGTTAGTCTCCGGTGCCACAAGTACTCCTCATTCTTTTTGCTGATACAGACACACGGCTACCACTCTGATTCCTGTTCTCAGTTTGCCAGTTTCCTGGGAACTAGGTCAATAAAGTGCCATCTCAGATTAAGTCTAGTGTGGTACTGGAACAACAATTTACAACTCAGACAATTCCTTCTTTCTATCACAGACTTCAGTTTCTGTTTGATATAAACTGGACACATACATATATATATAAAAAAAATTATACACACACCATGAACTATCTGTCTGGTTGTAAATTCCATTTGTAATGGTAACAGTCATTGCGTAGCCATTTGTAGCAGAAATTTGACACATAGTGGAGAGTTTAGGTTTGGAAAGCTGTGCCAGAGCATTCACAGGCCATCAACAATGAAGGACTTTCCCTTACTTCAACAAAGGGGTTTCTGCCAGCAGAGCCTTTAACCTTGAATGGGCTCTTTCTTCACAGAAACCTGTCAGGTCAGAGAAGGGAGGGTGGGGTGGATACCCCCCAGTACACAGCTGAGGGAACTGCAGTTTCTCTGCTTGACCACCTGACCCAGAGGTGGCAGGGGTGGTTAAAAAGGCAGCTTGGTTTCTAAGCCAACAAAGCCCTTCCCTCACCAGAAACAAAAGACCCAGAAGGAGTGGAGGCAGGATGGACTTTGCCTCCCCTAAGGACTTGTATCCGACCCAGACACTCACAACAGGAGGCAAGTATCAGAGGGGTAGCCGTGTTAGTCTGAATCTGTAAAAAGCAACAGAGGGTCCTGTGGCACCTTTGAGACTAACAGAAGTACTGGGAGCATAAGCTTTCGTGGGTCAGAACCTCACTTCTTCAGATGCAAGTAATGGAAATCTCCAGAGGCAGGTATATATCAGTGTGGAGATAACGAGGTTAGTTCAATCAGGGAGGGTGAGGTGCTCTGCTAGCAGTAGAGGTGTGAACACCAAGGGAGGAGAAACTGTTTCTGTAGTTGGATAGCCATTCACAGTCTTTGTTTAATCCTGATCTGATGGTGTCAAATTTGCAGATGAACTGAAGCTCAGCAGTTTCTCTTTGGAGTCTGGTCCTGAAGTTTTTTTGCTGTAAGATGGCTACCTTAACATCTGCTATTGTGTGGCCAGGGAGGTTGAAGTGTTCTCCTACAGGTTTTTGTATATTGCCATTCCTGATATCTGACTTGTGTCCATTTATCCTCTTGCGTAGTGACTGTCCAGTTTGGCCAGTGTACATAGCAGAGGGGCATTGCTGGCATATGATGACATATATAACATTGGTGGACGTGCAGGTGAATGAGCCGGTGATGTTGTAGCTGATCTGGTTAGGTCCAGTGATGGTGTTGCTGGTGTAGATATGTGGGCAGAGTTGGCATCGAGGTTTGTTGCATGGGTTGGTTCCTGAGTTAGAGTTGTTATGGTGCGATGCGTGGTTGCTGGTGAGAATATGCTTAAGGTTGGCAGGTTGTCTGTGGGCGAGGACTGGCCTGCCTCCCAAGGTCTGTGAAAGTGAGGGATCATTGTCCAGGATGGGTTGTAGATCACTGATGATGCGTTGGAGAGGTTTAAGCTGAGGACTGTAGGTGATGGCCAGTGGAGTTCTGTTGGTTTCTCTTCTGGGCCTGTCTTGTAGCAGGAGGCTTCTGGGTACACGTCTGGCTCTGTTGATTTGTTTCTTTATTTCCTTGTGTGGGTATCGTAGTTTTGAGAATGCTTGGTGAAGATCTTGTAGGTGTTGGTCTCTGTTTGAGGGGTTGGAGCAGATGCGATTGTACCTCAGTGCTTGGCTGTAGACGATGGATCGTGTGGTGTGACCGGGGTGGAAGCTGGAGGCATGAAGGTAGGCGTAGCGGTCGGTGGGTTTTTGGTATAGGGTGGTGTTAATGTGACCATCGCTTATTTGTACGGTGGTGTCCAGGAAGTGGACCTCCCGTGTAGATTGGTCCAGGCTGAGGTTGCTGGTGGGGTGGAAGCTGTTGAAAGCATGGTGGAATTCTTCCAGGGCCTCCATTGATGAAGAGGTCATCAATATAGCGTAGGTAGAGAAGGGGCATGCCCGAGATGATGGGGCGTCCAGGATTTCCAGGTTTGTGGATCTTAGGTAGTAGATAGAATAACCCCGGTCGGGGCTCTAAGGGTATGTTGATTTGTTCCTGTGTTAGTGTAGGGAGTGTCCTGAGTAGATGGTGCAGTTTCTTAGTGTATTCCTCAGTGGGATCTGAGGAAAGCGGCCTGTAGAATTTGGTATTGGAGAGTTGTCTGGCAGCCTCCTTCTGGTAGTCAGACCTGTTCATGATGACAACAGCACCTCCTTTATCAGCCTCTTTGATGATAATGTCAGGGTGGTTTCTGAGGCTGTGGATGGCATTGCGTTCTGCACAACTTAGGTTATGAGGCAAGCAATGTTGTTTTTCCACAATTTCTGCCTGTGCACGTCGGCGGAAGCATTCTATGTATAGGTCCAGACTGTCATTTCGACCCTCAGGAGGAGTCCATGTGGAGTTCTTCTTCCTGTGTTGTTGGTGGGAGGGTATCTGTGTATCAGTGCGCTGTTCAGTGTTATCATGAAAGTATTCTTTGAGTCGGAGGCGGCGAAAGTAGGCTTCCAGATCACCACAGAACTGTATCATGTTCGTGGGGGTGCTGGGGCAAAGCTGCTGCTGCTATGTACATTGGCCAAACTGGACAGTCACTACGCAAGAGGATAAATGGACACAAAGTCAGATATCAGGAATGGCAATATACAAAAACCTGTAGGAGAACACTTCAACCTCCCTGGCCACACAGTAGCAGATGTTAAGGTAGCCATCTTACAGCAAAAAAACTTCAGGACCAGACTCCAAAGAGAAACTGCTGAGCTTCAGTTCATCTGCAAATTTGACACCATCAGATCAGGATTAAACAAAGACTGTGAATGGCTATCCAACTACAGAAACAGTTTCTCCTCCCTTGGTGTTCACACCTCTACTGCTAGCAGAGCACCTCACCCTCCCTGATTGAACTAACCTCGTTATCTCCACACTGATATATACCTGCCTCTGGAGATTTCCATTACTTGCATCTGAAGAAGTGAGGTTCTGACCCACGAAAGCTTATGCTCCCAGTACTTCTGTTAGTCTCAAAGGTGCCACAGGACCCTCTGTTGCTTTTAACAGGAGGCAAAAATCAGACTAAGGAGGATTGTGTTCAGGAGTTGGTGGTTTTCCCTATAGATCTATAATTCTTGTGCTTTTCAAAAGTGTGTGCTTCCAAGGAACCCTTTGCTAAGCCTGTATTTCCTTGCTTTACTGCCACATCGTCCCTGAACGTGGTAACTAGCAACCAGAGCTCCCACAGCCAGGTGGTCTTTGAGGGGCACTCGGTCCAAGCAGCTTGGGGGCTCGGGAAGGCCAAAGCACAAGTTCCAAAGTCTAGGTAGCAGGACTGTGGGGTCCTACAGCTCAAGAAGGATGTCAGACATGGGATCTGTATAACCGTTTTATCCCTTCAGTGCCAACTGTCAAAGGCCCCACCATAGCAAGCCTGATACACTCTTTGCCCCCAACACACTTGTCATAATATGTATCTAAAAAAGTGTCATGTATGATATACGTAAACTGGTGCCATGGTGGTCCTGAAAATCATTGTGTAAAGCATGTAAGGGTTGTATACAAAGAGAGATGTGTGCTGGAAATAGGTTTTTAAAATGTGTTTGGGAGGCAGTGCATAACCCAGCCTGCCCTAGACAAAGGAACGTGTACCTACCTGTCTGACCGGCTTGGCTACAGGCACAGGACAATGAAACTACATTTATATATAAAGGCTAACAAAGTTTTGGTGATCATGCCAGGGAACAGAATCTGCACCCCAGGAAGACTTCTGGGCTCTTGAGCCCAGACAATGGATTTTGGGTAATATAAGGGGAGAGAGGAGGGGAAAAAAGAACACTTTAGTGATCCACCACCTAGGGGACATGGGAAACAGCACCTTCTGAGCCTGTGAAAGTTGGATCCCCAGACCAGGAAGGTTAGAGATGTCAGTATTTTACGGAAGTGAGAAAACTGCTTAGGCAAAGATTGTAACTTACTAAAATTAAATTTTATCCCCTAGAAAGTACGTTTTGTTTTGCTTGTAACCATACCTGTCTTTTTCTCTTACTTAGTATCACTTAAACCTCTGTTCTTTGTTAATAAACTTATTTTTAATTTTACCATAAACCATCTCAGTGCTGTTATACTGAAATAAAGTGAGAGTCCTCAGCTAAACAAATAGGTTGGTATGTACTCTCTCTTTGAGACAGAAATTAAGTTTGCTGTGAGTGTTCAGTGAGAGGGACTGGAACCTGCAGAAAGAGGTCTCTGGGGAACTTGGGAATTGAAGTTCACTATATTAACTTCAAGGCAAGGTTTAGTCTGGCAGAGTCTCAAGGACTTTGCTGGCAAGGCAGATAGGCTGGAGTGTCAGGGAGCAGACACACAGCTTAGCAGCAGCAGCGGCGCTCTCACTTGCTGAGGCAATAGGGTAACACAGTGGCTTGCAGTTCTGGGTGTCCAGAGCAGAATGCCTCAGGGCACCCCCAGGCACAGACTAAGTGACCCAGAACTAGGAACAGTGCTTAGCAGCACATGGGACTCAGTGATTGGATCCCGTCATCACAGACTGCTGTTCATTCAGGAAGCAGGACTAGACCGTGCTGTGAAAAAAGTCCAAGTCATAAAAAGAAAAAAACCAACAACCTGGTAGCATTGGAAGGATGATGCAATGGTTCGGGATTTAGCATGAGTCTCTGGGGACCTAGGTTCAAGTCCATGCTCCTCCATAGACTTCCCAGTTGACCTTGGGGAAGTCATTTAGTCTCTGTGCCTCAGTTGCCCATCTGTAAAATGGGGAGAATAGTACTGCCCTACTTCACAGGGGTGTTGTGAGAGTAAAATACATTAAAGACTGTGAGGTGCTCAGATGTAACAGTAATTGGGGCCATATAAGTACCATAGACAGATTATACAAATAGATGTCTCATACATGATACAAAGATACACAATTGCTTGCCGTGAGCATGGGGTCTTTTAGTTAAAAAGGAATTTCTGTACCACATGTAAGAAATATCTTTATTTTAATAAATTTGTTCCACTCACCTCCAGAGATGAAAGTGTCAAATATTATCTGGGCTCCATTAAAGAAATCACCAAACTGGGCCTCCCAAATTGGCAGTAACTTGGGGCTTTCAATACTCATCCCATACTCAAAACCAAGCACAGCTTCTTCAGACAGAGGGCTATTGCTCACCTAATAAAGAAAGAGTTTGGAAAAGGTAGGTGGGTGAAACAAGACGTTCAAATTTGATTCTGTTTTTCAGAATCAAAGCATGCCTAATGATAGGAATGTGCCTCCCAAACATTCCTAGGTAAGAGGCATTCACAAATCATTTTTGGGGGGAGGAGGGAGGAGAGGGAGAAATTGCGGGGGGAGCTATAAGGCTACTTCATAGTCTCATTCACCTCCACAGCTGATCTCCTCCCAGAAAAAACAGAACCCCTTTCTCAACTATCCAAAATAAAATAACCAACTAAGAGCTTGAGCTGAACGAGTTGCTGAATGGACACAATTATCGACCTGCTCCCTGTAAGTCAGGCCACAATTCTTTTTATCCACAGAGTCAATTCTATGGCAACAAGTTGTTTAAAAAAAAAAAAAAAAGATCCCACCAACAATTCACCCATCCCAGTTATTAGAGAAGTGAACTGGAATTCTGCAAACCTGGGCTCTTCAAGTGATTGTCCACATGGATTCAACTCCTGATGTGCACATGCCCCGTATGCATAAAATTGGATTCTTTTGGCCAGTGGTGTCTGTTGGAGCAGCATCTGCATTCTACATGTCCTCCTTACTCCCACCACCACCCAAGGACATAAAAGGCAGAATGGGCCCCAACCATTCCTCAGGTCCTTCTTACTGCCCATGGCAGCAAGACTGAACCCTTACAGCATCTGCCTTCTTCACTGCACATTGTGCTAGTATAGTTAGTGTCCTACTACTTAGTAGTTTGTTAGTGCCGGTTGTCAAAAAACAAATGACATTATATTCTATATGTGTCCATAATTTTTTTTGAGTAAGTTTCAGTTAGGCTAGACTACACCCATCCTCCCATTCAGGGGTGCTAGTAACATGACAAAAGCTAAAATCTCTGGGATTCAAGACGTCTCATGCAAAACTTCAGTGTCCATGATGACACACACTTCTGGTGCCTGCTTTGCCTAGGAGAGGGATACAGCCCCGAGCGCAGCTCCATATGTTGCCCCGTCTCTAAGAGAGCTCAGAAACTAGAGAAGCCCACCTGAAGCTGCTACTTGAGAGCAGAGTACAAGCCTCCTCGCAGAGAGAGAGAGGAAGGTCAGAGCTCAATCATAGTCATCTGGTCATTCCCTCTCCATTAGTATCCAGTATCCTCAGATGCCATAGCCTCCATAATTCCCTTGTTAGATCCTCAAGACCGATTCAGTGGTCTTGCAGGTCAAGAGCCATCTTTCCATTTATCTATTCATGCAGCCCAGAGGAAATACTTCAGATTTCTAGCAGGATCATTTTATTACTAGTACAGGATAGTGACCTCTGGTCTCTCCACAGCATCAAAAGGTATTTACGAAGGGCTTGGCAGCTGTGGCAGCTCACCTAAGGAAGCAGAGAAGCAAGGTCCACACACACCTCAAAGACTGGCTGGTTTGGGGAAGATAAACCCCACAGATGACCACTTCGATCCAAGTAACTTTAAAGCTCTTTACTTCATGGGGCCTGACAGTCAACAGAAAAGTCCATACTAATTCAGACTCAAAGCACACAGTGCATAGGAGCAGTGCTGGATTCCAGGTCAGCGAGAGCTTACCTTCCACAGAAAGATTCTTGACAATAGTAAACCTCACCAAAGCATATCCGTAAGAGCTTGCCTCAGACTTCTGTGACACATGGTCTCATGCCTATGTGACACAGTTTGCCAGAATTCCCCTATCCTCCATGCAAGGGTGGCTGAAATTAGTGTCTCTACCCGGTAGATATCACATGGAAATGATGGTTGCGGTCTCAAGTCTTTGTTAATCTGGTGAAAAAAGCATTTTAGATAGGCAAAGATTCTCCGCACCTCTGCCTACCAAGACTCTGGTGACAGATCTCCCACTGAGGGATGGGGAATTCCTCTAGATCATCTCTGAACTCAGGGCCCATGGTCCCTTCAGGAAGCTCATCTCCACATAAGCATCCTAGAGCTCAGAGCCATCTGCCTGCCATGCAAAGTGTCCCTGCCTCTTCTCCATAGATCCATAATTTAAGTGTTGACAGATAATACCACAATCACGCGTTATGACAATAGATAGGAAAGCATGATGGCCTGACAAAGCAGAGACTACTTGGCTCTGGACTTGGTGCATTCCAAATCAAATCTCACCAGTGCTTCTGCACCTTTCCAGCCTTCAACACACATTAGGAGAACAACCCAGCAGACCGTTCTGAGACAGACTCAGTCCTGCAGAATGCCTTTTGCAAGTGGGAATTCCCAGAAACAGACCTATTTGCCACAGACCAGAACAACAGGTGTCAAACATTCTGTTCCAGAGGGGGTTTTAGTCCAGGATTTGACAGATACCTCTCATATCCCTAGTACTCTGGGACTGATGTATGCCTTTGTGCCAATTCCCACAATACCAAGGGTTCTGAGGAAACCAGGACAAGACACAAGACTAATTATTTCAGTAATTGAGCTCTACAAGTCTGTTTAGTTTATCAAAAAGAAGATTGAAAGGTGAATTGATTACAGTATGTAAGTACCTTCATATGGAGAAAATACTGAATACCAATGGCCTCTTTAATCTAGCGGAGAAAGACAAAACAAGAACCAACAGATGGAAGCTGAAGCCAGACAAATTCAAATTAGGTACAATTTTTTCTCTTTCTTTCTTTCTTTCTAAACAGTGAGAGTGATAAGCCATTGGAACAAACTATCAAGGTAAGTGGTGGATCCTCCCTCTCTTGATGTCTTCCTATAAGACTGGATGCCTTTCTGGAGGATGTGCTTTACTCAAACACTAGTTATTGGGCTTAGTACAGGGGTAACGGAGTGAAATGTTAATGGCCTGTGCTATATAGGTGATACTAGATAATCTAAAATAACCTTAGATAACCTTCTGGTCTCAAACTCTGAATCATGATAGCTCCAGCATGTGCTGGACAGTTCCGTTATTTGAATCTGACAATCTCTCAGTTCAGCCCCCGCTCACCTTACCTGCTCAACCTAGCAGTCATTCAGAACAACAAGTTAGTGCTGGATCCAGGTGCAGGATCTGTTACACCTGACAGCCTCAATGCTGGGTACATGACATCCTTTGAAAGAAGCTGCTTAGATAAAGTTCAGAAAATTCTGCTCTAAACCAGGAAAGCCTCAAGCCGACTTTACTTTTTAAGTGGGAGAGATTGTCTATCTAGGCATCTCAGCACTAGCTGTCTTACTGGACTACACTCATTTCAGCAACACTGGGCTATTTACTAGCCCTGAAACAATCTAGACTGTATCAGCACCACCTAGCAGCTACTGCCCTCCTATTCAGGGCCATACTGTTATTCAGGTTTTTTCCTCAGTTTGGGAGCTCTCCCCCTCTTAGAACCTCAATATAGTATTAGCAGAGTTGATGGACTCCCCATCTGAGTCCTTAGCCACCTGTTCCATTTACCACAATCTATGAAGAATGCTTTTAATAGCCATTACATTAGCTCAAAGGACAGGAGAGATTCAGGCCTTCAGGATGGGCCCTCTTACCCAGTATTTCCTAAGGATAAAGCTACCACTTGATGTATTAAGACAAAACTGTCCAGGAACACACCTAGACTGTTTGTAGCCTTTGCAGAAAGCATTAATGGGCAGGCAATATCCCCTTAGGGATAATCTAACTGCATGAGGAGAGGTTATCAATTAACCAGGCTAGATCCATTTAGCATATTGGAACTTATTCCACTACAGCTTAGGCAGCCTCCGCTGCCTGTTTGAAGAGTGTCCCTATTCTGGAAATCTGCAAGGCAGTTATGTGGCGCCCAGTTGACACATGCACTGGACACTACTCTTTGGTAGAGGCTTTCAGATTAGATCTCTCTTTTGGTAGGGCTGTCCTACTATCCTTGCTTAACTGGGACTCCTACTACCCCACTCCAACCTAACATAACTGTTAGTCACCAAGAGTAGAGTCCATGTGGACAATCACTTGAAGAATGAACAATTGCAAGTTAAAGATAAGTTTCTTGGAGATGTGTTGTCCACATGGATTCTACATACCACCCTCCTTCCTAGCTACTACAGAGTCGTACTTCTCTGACATTCTGCTCCAGCAAAGGAACTGAGGGATGGGTGGGGCCAGGCCTTCTATTGTGACTAAGGCTAAGATTTTGTCATGGTTATTTTTAGTAAAAGTCATGGACAGGTCATGAGCAATAAACAAACATTCACAGAAGCCGTGACCTGTCTGTGACTTCTGCTTGTTGTGGCTCCATGGTTTCCCCCGCCACAGTGGTGGCTGGGAGCTGTGGGGTTCCCCCTCTGCCCATGGCAGCTGGAAGCTGCAGGGTGACCATATTTCCCAGAGAGAAAAACGGGAAACCCCCAGCCGCTCACCCGAGGCATCCTCCCCCACGCAAAGTCGCCCGTTGCCACCATTGCCCAAACCCTGCTAGCTCCCCGCTGGCTGCCAGCTCCTGAGTCCTGCAGCCCCAGGGGCTGAAGCGGAGAATGTCACAGAGGTCTCTGGAAGTCATGGATTCCGTGACTTCCATGACATAAACATAGCCTTAATCATGATCTCGTTTTGCAAGGTGGGGGTGCATGAAGACATCTCGGGCACAAGCACCACTCCAACAAACACTACTGGCCAAAATAATCTGATCTCACAGGCATAGGAGTGCAGGTGCACTGAAAGTGGAATCCACAGGGACAACACATCTTGAAGAACCACAATTACTATAAGGTAAGTAAGTGTTTTCTATTCCCAACTCTCACTTTGGCTTATTGCGTGACCTCGAGCAACCCAATTCATTTCGGAGGCTCAGGCTCCCCATTTATAGAATGGCAAGTTATCCACCTTTGAGAAGTAAGTTTTGCTTCCCAAAACGTGTTACCTGCAAATTATTATAACAATGTGAAGTCATGGAGAAGTGACCTGCTCTATAAAGCATACACCATACCTCTAGGAAGCCTTTCTGATCCGGAGACATATGATTCAGCGGGATATAGGTTTCATCTGTCTCTTGGCAAACCAACATTGCGTGTCGTTGGCTGAATGTTCCTCTGCCAACATCCTGACCACTTAGTCTGATATTAAACCCTTTATCAAGTAAGAAACAAAGTAACCTTAAATAATCAAAGTCATAAAGGTAGAGACTACTAGTGACAACTTCTCCTTATTCAACAATATCACTTCCCTCTTCAAAATCCTCTCTAGTTTCTCCTTACCAAGCATATCAAATTCAAGCTTCTTTTTCTAATCACCAGGGCTCTGTGCAATTCCACTCTTGCTTACACATCCCTGCACTCATTTCTCCCCCACCACTCAAGGCTTTTTCCAAAGCTTGATTCTTAACAGCTCCCTAGGTATCCTTTCTACCATTCTTATCTTTATACCTTCCACTCCTTACTCTTACACCAAAGATCTCTAGTTCTCTTGGGCCAAACCTTACTCCCCTCCTTCAAACACACCCCTCCTATTAAGACTCAGCATGCACTCTGCATCACTCCCATGTAAATATCTAGATCGATGTGTTTGAACTGTTTTTAGTTTGTGTCTGCATTAGAGCCTTAATTTGTTTTGAGCAAGTACTGAGATTACTTCTGTGATGGTAAAGCATCAAATTTACTATCAATGATTAAAATTACTGTTAGTTTACTTATGTGGTGGAAGAAAAATGAGTACTGGATATCTGCCTTCTACTTTAGAACCGGATGCTCTTGAGCGGAGACCTCCATCAGTGACAAACTGCTTAGCTATTTTATAATGTTAATAAGTGTACATGAAGCCCGAAGCACACCACAAAATGCATGTGCCCTGTATGCAATGTAATGCAAACCTGAATCCAGGTCTAGGAGGTGAAAAATTCAGTCTTACACTTCAAGTTAAACATATACTTATGAGTAGTCCCATTTATTTCAATGAGACTACTCACATGCTTAGCTTTAAGCACAAGAATATATGTTTCAGTGAATCGAGGCTTTATCCTCTGGACCCGCTAGTATCTAACCTACAAGTATAAATGGCACAAGACGGTCACAGTTGCCTTTTTATTAGAATAAAGATGCTACTTTATTGGGCTTTTATATAGTCACAACACTTGGAATTGATCAGGAGATACATTAAAAAAGTCTTATGGCATATTAGATAGTAGAACATATTGCTTCAGTGACAATCTGCTGTCTAGTTGCCTCTTACCTTGGCTGAGTAGTGAACCCAAAGCTAATGTTTCAGCTGTAGCCCAGTCCAACTTTGTTCCTTCCTCCACTTTCTGTATTCTTGCCTGAATATTTTTAGAAAAGTAGATCAGTGATTTAGCTTTGTCATTCTGCACCTCATCAGATGTTACAGATCAACCGAGATAGCTAGAAAAATACACAGAGCAACATCTGGGACGTTTTAGTAGTCACTATAACAGAGGGGCTTGCCCCTTTAAGAGCTGGAAGCCTGGAGCTTGTCAGCTCTGTACAATTAGCTCTGTCTGCCACATCTGGGATGAGTGGTGGGGTTTACTTAGAGCCAGCTGGGTATGGACCAGGTGACTCCCCTTTAGCATCAGAGTGAGAGGCTCCTGGAGGGAAGGCCCTGAGAACAGGAGAACTACTCCAGCTGGGAAGGGCTGGGAATAGCCTGCTAAGGCAAGAAGGATCCTGAAACACCAAGGGAGTTTGGAGCTGTGCCCAGCTGATGGCTGGAGGGAAGACTTGTGTTTATTTTTGAACTTTAAGTTCAAATCATACTCTAAAGGAGGGCTGATATTGGACTTGATAGAGCCCTTTTGAGTTTATTAAGGAATCAAGAGCAGAAAGTCAGGTGGTTGGGCACTTGCAGGCCACCAGGGAATACCTGGGAGGAGGCCACTCGCTGACAGTGACCTTAGGCCCGATCCTGCAATCAGTTCCATGTGGTGGACATGTGTGTCCATGCAGATCATCAGTGAATCATGGATCCAATTGCAGAACCTAGATTTTAAACTCCTTTGAGCACAGGCTGTGCTTTTAATATCACAGTTTTTTGTTTATGTAGTTAGTGCTGGGGAAAGATGCCAGATGGAAGATTCCCAGTCTCCAGAGCTATCAATCTATAAAACAGATTAGACAGCAACCATGCAAAATGTTCTCCAAATCACTGCCCTTCCAACATGCACCTGGATGTGGAGGAGGGTAGGCTAGGTCAGTCTTCCTGCCTATTCAACTCTTGGCCTCTCAGACTCCCTATCAAGGGCCAACCAATGCCAATAATTTTGTTATGTGGATGCATTCACTTAGAACTGGGTTAACAAAATAATTTCAAACAGACAACTTACTAGCCATCAAAACATTAGTAATCAACAACCTGGTGCACATTTATATTGGGGATCTAGGTAATAGACTCTATATTCCTTTACCAATCCCTGAGACAGTCTCCCATAAGATAGGCCTTTTTAAAACAAACATTCTTAAATGCAATAAAAACTAAGTCAAGATTGTTGAATGCTTTTTCCTCTATTCTAGCAATAAAAAATAAGTACTATAATTTTGGAGAAATTACCCTGTATTTCTCACACACACAAAAAGTGGTTCAATCCTTGCAAAGCTCAAATCAGCCTCATCACAGAAAAATTATTTCTTTTACAAGAAGACTGTCGTTCTTTAGTGGCATGCTTTGTCGTGTCAGATTTCTCCTGTAACAGGTCTATTTTTTTTTTTTTTTTGAGCTATGGAATAAGAAGTTGAACATCATTAAGCCTTACAGACCTGTACATGTGTCCTCAAAAGATGACTGTGCATCTGGAGCTCTTCAGGCACCTCCACAGACTTGATGCCAATGAATTGCAGGAGTGGCACAGGCAGGCCTGTATCCCAAATGGTGATCCTAGCAGAGGGTTCCACCATGCCACTCCAGTGAGCTTGCAGGTTGGTCGAAGGAGGGCTATACATCATCATGTTGGCTAGATGATCATTCAGCTTGGAGTAATATGAAGTCTTTATCTCCAATACCTCATCCTCAGTCATGAGCCCACTGGCTATTAGACGCTCTGCATACATGTCTGGGATACTCTTACGGGATCTGTCAGGGAGGAAGTCAAATCCCACACATGTACACTGTGCCATCCTTGTTACTGCAGTGAAATACAACCCTATTCCTGCCAGATGGCAGTATAAACTCATTCCAAGAACTGGAGTGAATGATCTGCTGGGTTACAATCATTCAGATGGAGGCCTTCCAAAAAGTAAGAGACAGAAATTCTCCAGGACAATGTGTGCTATATTGTTTATTATTGGAGACGCATCTGTAACTAGCAGCGATGGTCAAAAAGAAAGACTCGCAATCAGAGTCGCACCCTATTAATGATAAACTCAAAGCAAATTGAGCTCAGACTAGGAATCTAAGTATTCTCTTCCATCAATGTGAACATTGCATGCACACTCCATCTGAAGTGCCAGAATATACTGGCTAGCACATTTTGAAAAAAAATATTCTTTTTTGGAGTGGGGATAAAATTAGGGTAAGTTTTAGTGCTCATATAAAAGAGAGGATCTAGCTGAACTGGAAGGAACCAGCTTAAGCAGGCATTGTGCAAGCTTTCCACACAGAGCTCTGCCAATGGCCATCAGCCCTGATCTGCAAACCCTCCCCAACCCGTTGTCTGTGTCCTGAACCCCACAGATGCTCATGAGCAAAGGGCAAACCAATAGCTATTGGGAAGTTTTAAAATGCAGATGGAATATATTAACTGGTTCTTAAAGGGGCATCAAACTGCATATTCAAGCACTAACACCATCATCAGTAATGCCCAGTTTCTCTTTAATATGCAAGATGTCTTGACAGTGTGCTCCAAAGAGCACAGCCATGTCCATACTAGTACTTACCCTGCTGTGAACACAGATGCTGGTGCACTACTGCCGACAGCAGGATAGAATGTGCTTGTGTAAACAAGGACCTTAAATTTCATATAGAGCTTCTGTTACAACTGAGGATTACTGAAGCTGGTTTAAGCATGAGTTATATACCTTCCTTTGCTAGCATTAACCTACCTGATGATTTTATACATGCTGGGGTTGGTGAAGAATGGCTCATCGAGTTCATTGTGGCCCCATTGTCTGTAGCACAGCAAGTCTACAATCACATCCCTACGGAAGCGGCGCTGGTATTCAACAGCTAATCGCGTCGCTCTGATGACTTCTTCAGCATCGTCACCATTCACATGGATAACTGCACACCCAACTATCTTACCTGAATAGAAATTCAAAATATGGATTTATGAGTCAAACTCAGGGCGAGATCTAACAAAGTGCTCCCTACCCTTTGCAATCACAGGTGAATGAGCACATGGGATATGCTTACTGGAACCCAACATGTGATCTCTGCTCAGTGCATCCAAGAGAGGCCAAAAAAATCCAGAGAGAGATCCTGTCAATGGGAGCAGGGAGAAGAGTCTTTTTTGGTTGTTACAATTGCCTCGACCCTGTGCATTTGTGCAGATGGGTCCACAGTATGGTTCCAGAATGAAGTAAAGCTTCTAACAGTCCCTGGATCCTCTCATTCTGGATAGAAACTAAAGCCCTCACAGGCTGGCAACCTTCTGGTTGCATCTTGCTCCAGAAGAGAAACAAAATACAGTTTTCAACCTGAAGCAGGGTTTATCTGAAATCTATACAACATTTCCTTGGTCAGAAGCAGTCCTTCCCCTAATCCACTCATGCTAGGTTGCTCCCAGCAGACCCCGGACAGGTTTGTCAGAATTAAAGTTTTTTCAAATAAGCAGAAGAAACCCCAAAACTCACATTAGAGTTCCCTTCCCTCTGTGTGGCAACTAGACTGTCTAGGCAGCAAATCATCTAGTTCCCAGATATTGGCTTGTACTTCCTTTTATATGTTCCAGGAAAGTTAGCATGCTCTAGCTATTTCCCTGGCCCGTCTGGTGAATTTTTTTCCTCTCCACATAGAATACCACAGTTCTCTGACCTGATCACCCTCCAGGGACACAAAGGGATAATAAACCATGTCACAACCAATACACAACAGGGAAAGGAAATCTAGAGATGTGAGCCACAAAACCAATGCAGGGAGAAAATGGAATGCAATTTGCTTTCCCTATCAGTTATCATGGGTCCACCCTATAACATCTGGTTTGCTAAAGCCGTGAAACAAAGATTTAGTGTGAAACGCCCAAGACATTAATATGTTTTTAGTTGTAGGGGATATAATTACATCTACATACATGGGAAGGATAAAGCATATACTATCGAGCTAGTCAAAGCAGATTTGTGAACAAAGATAAATCAGAGAAAGAGACCCTTTGTTGACCTTATTCAAGTAGTGGCATCAACCTCATATTTCAACCACTTCTTTGAACACACAAGTCCACCATTTACACTACGATCACAACCAAGATACAGTCATACAGTAGAACCTTGGTAAGTCAATGCTTCAGAGACCCACTGTGTTTAAAAAAAAAAAGTTTGTTGAATTCAATGAATCAGCAATAAAGTCTCATACTACATCACAAAACATACTTGAAACACTTGTCAAATTTAAAAAGTTTGTTACTGATAAAACTTCACAATAGCCTCGTAAACATTCTGTAGCAGTCTGTAAAAATACTATGTAAATTTTCTCTGCTATTAAATCTTTGTCATGAAATAATCTAAATACATGAAAATTTTGTGTATTAGCAGCAAAGTGTATTCTATTAACAAGTCCAATTTACCTAATTCATCTTTACTGTGGAAAAACATTCCCTGGGACACATGAACACTAGCTGTGAAAACCAAAAGAGGAACTTGTATTTTAAATTTAAACTCCAGTGTGAATGTCTTTTACGCAGGTTACATAACCACTTGTCTGGTGACCCTTTTACACATACCAATATCGCTACAGTATAGCGACGATCTTCCTCGCTCCGGAGGAGTGGTGTAACCCAGCTGATTATTAACAATCAAATGGATGCTTCCACCAACTCTGAAATGTGGGAGATTAGAGAGTGTCAACGTTTCAGGAACAATCCCTTGACCAGAGAAAGCAGCATCACCATGAACCTAAATTATAGATGGAGACAGAAAAGGATTTGTTAGTAGCCATTGCTGAAAGAGAGGTGTCACAATGAGAAAAATAAACATCCATTACACAAGATCTTTCAGAGTGATCATCTAGCCCTATTAATACCAGCCACTCACTCCCATGCTAACTTGCTAGATTTTATATAATCTTAACTCCAATGAAAAGTCACAGCCAGCAACTGTGCACATATTGGCTGAACTCTTATCCGCTTGGAGCAAACCTATAATCTCTTAAAATAGACTTTACCATTACACACAGCATTATTACGTAACATGGTGGGTCAAGTGTAACAGTGAGACAGTAGTCTGCAGTAGATTTTCAGTAAAAGATCAGTGAACAAAAATAAGCTTGTCACCACCCTGAAAATTAAATATTGCAGGCCCAAGTATAAATGGCTTCTGTCTGTCTGCACTTCAGTAAATAGAGGCAGAGGATAGAGATACAAAGAAAGGATAAAAAAAAGGGATGAAAACAAACTTAAGTGAAGTATTTAGAAGATAAAAAGGTTTTTAAAAAGGGATTAAGAGCTATTGAAGATCCTAAAAAATACAATTAAAAACATATTTGAAGAAACTTATTTATTAAAAAAAGTTACAAACAGCCCAGGTTTTTGAAAAAGTTGAAGACACTGGGATCAATTATGGGTCTGCATTGAAACTAGATACTGTCTTTAGTTGCAGAGCTTAAATCCAAAATTCCCCAGAGTTCAGGATGATTCAGACTGAGGTTCTATTAAAGCCTCTCTCTAGTCAAAATCATTAAATATTAGAAGCTTTATGAAGCTGCTAGGTAAAACCAAATGAGGGTCTTACCTTCAGATTCAGAGTTCAGTGTCTCAGGACTCAATTGATACTCTGTAGATACAAACCCAGCCACAATACAATTGAAGAGAATGCACACGTGAAGCCCTGGTGACATGAAACCGCCGGATTTTAAATAGTTCTAATAAAACTTCTCAGTTCACCTTTACAAGCAGGCACCACAGATAAGCAGGATTACTCATTACAAGAGAGACCCTCAACATTCAGTCCCGTTTCCACTCCTGACCATGACGCTCCCTCTGTGTATTTAGAAATGAACTGTGGCAAGTTTCTGGCATCTCTGAAAGGATTTCACTTCTCGCTCCAGCTGTTTTGCTGCTCTCCAAAAGCCTCCATTTTGCATGGTCCCACTCAATAGCACCAGCTTAATTCCAGTAAACACACTAAAGCAACTGAAAAGGCTTGTCGGCCAATGCTCTGGTATCCTCCTAAGACCTTCAGAGTGTGTCACTGAAAAAGGCTCCTGAGAACTCAGCACACAAGGTTACAGGACATTTGATATTTGAGAATTTAAGTCTCATGCCCTCTTTCTACTTAAATCTGCCCCCCCTCAGTAAACAGCTAGCCTCCAGCCATGACATTTCATTCTACTGAAGAAAAAGCTTCTTGAGGCTTCCAGTCCACTTAAGGTACAAGAAAACAGAAAATAATAAAATATAGTGAAACTCACGACAAACAATCACTCAGTGCACCAGCAAGTTGCTTAATAATCTTAACTAAAGGTTGATTAAACCAAGTTATACTCAAGGTTTTTGATGCTAATATTTTAACAAGGGTCTTCTGCAGAAAGCTTTGACTCTGAATTATTGCCACAGAAAAGGCCTCTAATCTGCGCACCAGGAATACGAAAAGCATAGTGCTCCCTCCTCTACAACCAAGGAAAGCAGCAACTCCACTTTGCAAGCAAACTTAACTCCTGCTGAAATTCTGTGCCACTGCACAATGAAGAATTTGCGCAGAATTAATGTTCCACACAGAATTTATGATTCCCCCCACCCGCCCAGAACTGCCAGCGGGAGCATTATATTGTGTTATTTTGACAAAAAATATGCATCATTTTAAAATATTGTGCACAGAATTTAATTTTTTTGCACAGAATTCCTCCAATAGCAAAACTTCTCTTATGTGTATTTTGGTGTTAAATTTATACTTTGTATCTGAGAACTCCAGAGCACATTGATTGGAGAAAAAAACTGTTCAGCTTCAGTGATTGGAAATGGACAGGAAGGGAATGAGAGACACTGTAAGGGATCATTCCTCAAGGATTATTGGTTTTTGAACACCAGATACTTGGTGCTATCTGGTGCACTCCGAAGGCAAAGGACTTGGTCTTTGGAAGCATTTTGATGAGCCTCTGAAATAAGTTGTCACTGGCAGGGATGGTTCAGAAGTATCCAGAGAAAGGGTGAATTCTACCACAGGCCAGGCTTCAACTAGACGACAGCATTTTAATAAGGGGATCCAGATTATATTGGAAACCACGTCAAAGGGTCACGTAAGGCATGAGGCTGCCTGTTCTCTAACTTACGGTATTTTATATGCCCCACCCTCTTACTATAGTATCTGATTGCCTTGGAATCTTGAATGCCTCAACACCACTGTGAGCTAAGGTAATGCTTATTCCCCATTTGTAAAACAGAAAGACAGTGACTTGCCCAAGGTCACATAGGAAGTCTGTAGCAGAACAGACAATTCAATCTGGGTCTCCTGAGCCCCAGGCTCATGCCCTAATCACTGGTCCATCCTTCCTGTCTCTACTGAAGGTAGGCCCCTTAGGCTGTCTACGCTATGGACCTTACAGCAGCACAGCTGTACTGCAGCGAAGTCTCCTGTGTAGCTGCTCTATGCCAGCAGGAGAGAGCTCTCCCACCGGCATAATTAAGCCACCCCCAGTGGGCAGTGGAAGTTGTCAGCAGAAGAGCATCTCCCGCTGACATAGCGCTGTCCACACCGACGCTTTCGTCGGTGACACTTATATCAGTCAGAGGTGTGTTTTTTCGCACCTCTGACCGACAAAAAAAAGTTTTGCCAACGGAAGTGCTAGTGTAGACAAAGCTTTAGTGAAGGTTTCATTACACTGTGGTCATTTTATTCAGAAGGAGGGAAGAAGAAAGTGCACATTGTGGGTGTCAAGGAGATTAGGCTATGGAAGGGAATCAGAGACGCTTCCATGGGGAGTTAGTTTGGCCATTCCCCCCACCCACAAAGAAAAAGGGGAAAATTAGAAGGCAGGAGGGTGCCTAGCGGTAAATAAACTATTAGGGCATGTGTGACATGGGGCTAAGGATAGGGAAGGTTTTATTTATATAAAAGAGATGGGATGGAGCTGGGTAATGGAATCTGGTGGCAAAATCTAAGGGGACAGACAAGAAACAACCTCACTGGTATCAGACGTGAGCATTCCTTTCAATTCTGCCCATGGCATTTGAGTCCTCCTGGAATTTACTGGGTTTGCAGAGGAAGGTTTTTTTTTTTTTTTGGGGGGGGGGGGGAGAAAAGGAAGAATGTATTAGGTCTCATATGCTTCTCAAATCTAGGATGTCCTTTGAAATACCTTGACACGAACAGGCTAGACCTAGTTGTTTCTGTAAAACAACTCCTGGAGAAATAAGTTTATGTTTATATAGACGACCCAGCAATATAGTACAGGATTTTTCTGGCAGCCTCCATATTACATTTGAGGGAGAAAAAAATAAAATACTGTTGGCTGATGTTTTAATCTCTGTAATTAGGATTTAAAAACTGATGGACTGAAATCTCTTTCCCATGACCTACCCACTGTCATAGAAGTCCTCTTCTAATTAAAATCACCACAGCTAATTAAATCTTAACAACAGGCACAACCCCTACTTTGGGGAAGGGGAACCTGAGGCACAGAGAGGCTAATGGCCCGATTTTCAGAGATGCTGAGAAATCCACAGTAAAAGAAACGGCTGGTGTGCAGTGCTACTGAAAGTCAGACCACAGGTGCCTTGCTCAAGGAGAGAGGAGTCAAGGGCAGGTCTGGCTCTCAGACCTGTGCTCACACCAGTAGCTCACAATAGTAAGCGAAATGTCAAGATTATTGTATCAATGGCAACTTTTGAGTCACAATTTTTTTTTGTGGGAGGGGGAGGGGAATGTTGTAACTTAAGAATATTTCCAAGGTTTAAAACAAACACAATGTCCTGCAGGTCAGACGTTTCCTTTGGCTGGGTTTGCTTATGGCTCACAACTACTCTGGCTGGTCACTAGTTTCTAGACAATGCCTGATCAGGAGACCACCACTGCTTATTTATCAGCTCAGTCTTCAATAATAGTCTGAGCCTTAATTTCACCCTCTTCAGAAGTTACTGAAGAAAAAAAAGAGATGGGCAATTCTTAAGTCTCAGTCAGTGAGCGATGATTACAGAGAGATAGGTCAATGGGCCAAACAGTAGGAATCATTAAAAACTGAAGTCATGCACACGATTAGAGTTCCATTATCCAAGAACTTGCAGAAGTTTGATCTTTTCCACTACAGTGAATGGCGAGTTCAGAGAGGCTTGATCATAGAATAGAAAAAGATTATGCAATATTTTCCTTCCCTCTTCTTACAAAATTGATAACTATTTCAAAACTGCTCCAGATGCTGGAGTCTTTTCCTTTCCTCACACTTGTGGTTTGGACAGAATTTCTGAAATTATCTTGAAATTAGAATGCAGCTGTGCTGAGATCTTGGGAGAGTAAGAGCTGAAGATAAAAGTTGGTTTAACAACCAAAAAAAAAAACACACAAACAAAAACTCACACCTCCATAACATATGTTGAAATTCTTAGGAAATGCTCCTTCTCTAAGCTTAACCTAGAGGTGACGTCCCTGCATTCCTGGCCAGAAGTTACAACTACAGGAAAAACAAATCCTTTAAAGAGCTTTAAAACAAACAAACCAAGTAAATGGGTGGAAGCCGCAAGACACACAAGCCACGGGCCCAAGACGCTTAAATCAACACATATAAATGCCAGTTTTTGGCCATACATATCTAAAACCCAGCATGACTCAAAACAAATTCCCACACTAGAGCAGAAATGTGGCCCATCTAGACCAGTTCTCATGTCCTGTACTGGTTCATGCCAGGTGCTTTATGATCTGACCAGACTACAGCTGAAACCATGCTAGCAATAATTGTATTTTATAGTCTTGCACTATGGACAGAAATTCCCCCTGCCATTTATAATCATATTTCAAAGAGATTATAGCAGTCTAATGGTATGTCACCAAGCTTATCCCACTCATGAGAAATGGTCTGTATGAGGATATTGGAATAAAATACATATCAGGAGACCATATTTATGGACTTTAAACAGAAAGTGTCAATGAAAGAGGGAGTCAAGGAATGCGAGGTAAAAAACTGATAACTCAGGCATAAGAGATGGAGAAGTACTGAGGATATTTACAGATGTTTAGCTCCCAAATGGACCCTTTTTACAATCTTGGGATATAGAACTTCATCCAGAAATGTTGTGAAGGAAGATCTGGAGAACTGGGTTCACGGTTAGTCTCACTGCCATTTTAGTGGTACTGCTTCCCTTTCACCATCTATAACCAGCCATAAAACAGAGAGAAGGAGCCAGCTGCCAGCTCCCATGCCAATACTACTGTCCCTAGCCAAAAGTAAGTGAGCAAAGAGAACTAGAGCAAGCCAGCCTTGAGACTTTTTACATTCATCACTGGGAAGAGGAAATAACTTGCAGGGAGCTGTGCAACAAAAAGCCTGAAGTGAGGCTCTAAGACAGAGACTCTGAAAGAAGAGCTTTATACCTATTTGACTGGTTGAGTGCCCCCAACCAATAACCACCGTAGTCCTATGTTCTTTATTTTTAGTGCCCGACCCAAACCCCTATTAAAAACACCACATGATCATCAATATAACAAAGCTATACAAAGCCTGACAGCAATCCCCCACATGGGAGTTGGCTTGTGTTGCACAGAAGTGGGTAGAAGATCTGAGACCAATACTAGTTTAACAGGAAACACCACAAAACAAACAGGGCCTGGTTGCTCCCTGAACATCTGTGTTTTGCAGGAGGGGAAAGAGTTACACCTGTTTAAGTTTATGAGATCACTTCCCTCACTGTCTCCACAAGAGGTATCACAAAAAGGCCACACAAACAAGACAGTTTTCCATATCCTCTCTAAACTCCAGGTGGAAAAGTGCAATTTTCATCAATCCACTAGAGCACTGTACAGTGTTGCCAGTTTTGCAGAATGGACAAGAAAAAAAAAAATAGATGCGTTACACAGTTCAATTTGGAACCTGAGCTTCACACCAGAGCAATCACTAGCTAATGAAAGGAGAGGAATGAGCTAGTAAGCTCAGGGGCATGTTTTACCAAACAAATAAAATGCAAGTAAGTCTCCTGATTAAAAACAAAAAAGAGTTCAGCAAATGCAAAAAGCTGCACTGTTTTGTTGGAAACATGAATGAGGCCATCCAGTCCCAACAGTGACTTCTTTGCATTATCTTAACCTCTCTTTCCAACAGTCCATCAATCTCCCTCTCCAGAAGGGAACTGAAGCATTTCTTTAATTCCAATTATTTCCCCACTAATGTCCTCCATGTTCATTGCTCTTGGCATGAAACAGTTCTTCCCCAGTTCCCTATTTACTCCTAGTTTCTAAAAGTCTAAGAGCAGAGTTCTCAGTTGTGGACTCAACAGAATGGAGGGAAAAAAACTTCTCTTTATTAACTGAGGGTTTTTCACAATTTTGATGCAGTTCTGAAGGAGAGAGAGAACCCCTTTTGGTAGCCAGGAAAGATTTACCTGGACAGTACAGTGCTGAGACACCTCCCTCACCACGACAACAAACTCCAATGGATAATACACACTGCAGTGTTGGTTGTTCATTTTTCTCCAAGGACATGTTTTCAGAGGCTGGGAGACTGAAGGTTCCTGCTTGTTTCTATTTCAAGCTCTAATCACCCTGATTAGAAACAATGGGGGAGCATGACAGTTTAAACGGCAAAAATGGCAAAATGGCGGTTAGGGGAAACAGATGTGTGCAGCTTTCAACAACAACAAAAAAGTCCAGATAGAGATCATTGGCTTGGAAATCTTAAAACTGGGATTCTTAAAAACTATGCCAGTTGCATTGTCATCTGGAGATCTCCTTTTTGCGAACAGTGAATAAACCTAGCTCTTCGCCTTTCCTCTGATTTACAAACTTTACACCAAGTATCATCTTTCATACTCTCATTTGGGAAAATTTGTTACTGAGCTCTCCAAGTACCTGTAGGCAGATGACTTTGTCTCCAGCTTGCGCGGCACTGTCTAGCGAGTAATCTCCGTCAAGAAGAGACTGTTGCCTTCCGCGTGTCTTGCCAACAGCCACCGGATTAATTGCTTCTAGATGTGATGGATTAGGCAACATGGTGACATGCAGAGGGCGGTGCGAACCAAAGTCTAGATCTACAGAGGATGTCAGGTGGGACAGGACATCTCCAATCGCTGGCGAATTTTCTGGAAATTCACTTAAGCCACGCATTTTACGGAACATCAGCTGCATAGAAATAAGATTAGTTACACGATGCACATTTGCATTTATGTTACAAATTTTGGAGATGTTTTTGTTTGTTTTAAGTCACACACTTTGGGTGAAGTCATAACCCTTTGGACCTTGCCATTTAAGCCCTTTTCTTGCAATTCCCCAAGCATTTTCACAGGGAGATCTGCGGAACCCATGGCAGGAAGAAGGATGCGCTCACATAAATTGACCTATCACTTGTACTCAAGCACTGGCAATGAGATATTTTCTTGTCAAATAAAAAACTTATTACACAAAAATCTGAGTAAACAGCGAGCCACCGCTAGTGAGACAATCTGTCCCTTACCTCAGGTGGAAATTGAAGCAGCCCAGTGAGGAGATTAAGCCTTCCTCGATGAGGCATTCCAAGAATGATGTCTGTCACCCCAGTGTACACACACATCTTTAACAACTCATGGAAAAAACCCATCATGCTCTCTGCTCCTTCACCACTGTATCGTTTCACTGTGGAAAACTTGGTGGCCAAGAAGCGGTCAAACTCCTGATAAAAACAACAGAGTATGACTACAAGTCATTGAACACAATATTGGACTTCCTATAAAAGCACCAGTTACACAATTCTATGCAGCGTATAAAACCTGGACAAAACCCGGACAAAACCCCAGCTCGCCTCAGCAGACCTTTCTCACCTACCCACACCCAATCTAGTATAAGAGGCTATGACTGAGATCAAATGAGAGATCAGCCAGTGTCTAGTTTTATGTTAGGATGTGAGATCACGCATTCCTTCCCCCCTTACCTCCCAAACACGTACATGCGTCAGGAGGCGTAGGAAGAACATGACACAATGTGAAGGGTGGCACAGAGAGTCAACTTGTTCAATCTGAAAATGGTGTTACTAACAAGGTTATTTCACAGGGGCATTAGGAAGCCAAGTTCGTTAGCATTCGTTAGCCTTAAAGAGCCTCTGATCCAATGTGCAATATATTATTTTGATTAGTATTATACATGGCCCTGGGTGCTCAGGCACAAGTACAGTTGAGATGGAAAGGAAGAGGAAAAGACACTCAGTTCTATGTCTAGTTTTTCCCCTCACTAGTTTTGTGCAACAAAGTTTTTGGAGAAACCTTAAAGTGTAAAAAATTCCTGCAGTGTTTACAACTATGGAGTGAAAATAAGAACATGAGAATGGCCATACTGGGTCAGACTATAGGTCCATCCAACCCAGCATCCTGTCTGCCGACAGTGGCCAATGCCAGGTGCCCTAGAGGGAATGAACCTAACCGGCAATGATCAAGTGATCTCTCTCCTGCCATCCATCTCCACCCTCTGACAAACAGAGGCTAGGGACACCATTCCTTACCCAGATATAGGCTATGTCTATACTAGAGATATTACAGTGGCACAGCTGTACCAATGTAGCTGCGCCACTGTACGATCTCAAGAGTAGCTGCTCTATGCCAATGGGAGAGAGCTCTCCCATAGACATAATTAAATCACCCCTAACAAGCGGCGGTTGCTATGTCAGTGGGAGAAGCCCTCCTGCCAACATAGCGCTGCGTGCACTACCACTTATGCCAGTGCAATTTATGTCACACACACACACCCACACACCCACACACACCCTGAGCGACATAGTGTAGACATGTCCTAAAACTGTAATTGAGAAGGTTTAATTGAGCAACAGCCTCAGAGTCTGGCCGGCTGGTATTTGTTTGTAGTTAGCCAATACTCAGCAGCCTTGAATTTAAGAACATACACACAAAAGTGCAGCAGGAGCAACATTTCCCATACAATCTTCTCTAGACCCTGAGGGCAATCCTGGTACTACTGAAGCCAAAGGAAAATTTGCAATTGATTTCAGTAGGGTCAGGAAAAACCCTAGATTACTAACTTCCTTAATGAAACAGCCACTGAGGGAAATAAGCCTGTCAACTGCATTTAAAAAAATAATAAGGGCAACGAAGCACACACTCATTTGCACAGAGAAATTTGGGCCACATGAAAGCCAGAAGCAGGGACATCTTCATATAAATACTCTTGTGCCACTATATGAATAAGAGAAAAAGTAAAATGAAAAAACCCACAAAATTTTACATTATGGAAATATTTGGCTAGAGTCCCCCAAAACACTCAGCCCACGCACTTTATCAGGGCCGCAGGAGGGAGCCTTTCACTGCCCCTTACAGAACGCACTGGGAATGAAACAAGAGCTCCTTTGCCAAACGCTTTGGCAGTACTATCCAAAAAGCTATTTCGCCAGAGCAACGCTACTGGAACCCTGATCATGCCCACATTTAGCTACCCTCCTCTCTAAATAATAAAGGGCTTTCTTCCAGAATATTCCCTGTTGAGAGAGATTGTGACTAGAAGCTGATGATGAGGGGGAACAACTGACAGATAGGGAGGGTGAAACTGGAAGGGAAACACAGAACACTGGAACAGCAGCACATGTGCCTGAACTCTCCTTGAGAGCAATACCTCACTGTTTCCCATGCAATCAACTACTAACAGAGTAAAGCACTGCAGTTTTCTTTTAAGAATTGCTGCTGTAGTTAATGTGAACAACTCCCTCCAACTAGAATTATTTTGTTTCTACACTGCATCTATCAGATAAAACTCAGATCTTGCCCATCTCAAACACACATGTATATTTAGACAGTAAGCTTATCGTGTAGAGTCTGTTTGGGGAAGGTGGGAGAAGAGGTTGATGTTTTTCCCCCTAGTGTTTGTAGTGTGTTGTTAGTGCTGCTGTTACTGCAGCACTGTTAATGCAGTGAGCGTTGCTGTTCCTGGAGCTCTGGTGTCAGCTGCAAGCAAACAGTGCAACGTGTTGATTCAGCAGACCTCAATGTTATTCATAAGAAAGCCCACAGGCTTGGTTTGGTGGTGAAGACGCTCGGCCAGGTTTATTGTCAAAGCACGTTCCTAGTGTGCCATAGGAACTATGGGTACATTAAACACACGTATCCCTGCGACAAGGTACCAGTTCAACCAGCACACCAGGATGCTGTCCCCTACACTAGTATAAAGATGCCTTTCCTATGACTTCCCCTTTTATACATTAAAGGAAACAAGTTACTTATTACTCTCCAGATGTTGTTACCCTTATACTTGTACCTGCTCATTTGAATAAGACATCCTAATCCATCATCCCGTTATCCCCTCCTCATCTTTATGAGGGGTCAGCATGATCTTGTATCTTTTCTTAGGAATGAGTTTATGTAGTTACCTGAGAAATCTGTTTTTGTACCATCCTCCCTGGTCAGGAATGTGCTTCCTTGGTTAGCAGACACCTAGTGTTCTACCAAGGCCATGCCTACTCTGGTTCACAGCTTTTGGTTCATACTGCTAGTTATGCCTATGGCTCCAGCAAGGCCTATACAATGCCTAGCACAATGGGTCCTGGTTCATTACTGAGGCTCATAGGCACTACTGTAATATAAATAATAAAGATATACAGTGTACCTGAGATTCTAGCATCACTTTAGACAAATGCTTTCTCTCTTCTGTTGTAAATGCCTCCTGTTTTAATTGCTCAAACCTTTTAGCAAACCATTCTTTCTCCTCCAAGCTTGACAGCTGACTTGTTTCTATAGAAATATGTCCACAATATACATGGTCAAGATAAGTCAACACATCCTCTAAGGAAGCCTCTTCCTTCCCCATGTTCAGGAGCCCTGGGATGACAAAAAAGGTGATCTATTCAATAACAATGTGAATAATGATTTGAAAACACAATTTCATGTCCTGTCCAGCTACTCTTCATTTGAAGGCAAAGTTCTCAAGAAACTTTATAAAAACACTACAGTGTTAAAAACACTTAAGATGTCTATAGCACTGCCAAAGAATGGTATGTATCTTTGGAAGTGCTATAAACACCTTCCAAAGAATGGTATGCATCACTGTAAGCTTTTCCAATCAGAGTTGTCTTTTTACTACGTATTGTATAGCATCTAGCACAATGAGACCCTGATGGATTATTGGGGCCCCCAAGCACTAGTGCAATACAGACCTACCCACTTCACAGATGGGGAAAATGAGGTGTACAGAGAATCTGAGTGATCCAAGATAACAATGAGTTAGTGGTAGAGCCAGGAAGAGAAGCCAGGTCTTCGGATTTTCATATCAGTGCCTTAGCCACTAGACCACAGTGGCTCTGTTACTGTAGTGCTTGATAATGTAGTTGAACACGGTATACTATTAATATGTAACCTGAAAGCTACATTAACAATTACACAGTTACCTAAGAGTTATTATGAGGTTTCAGGAAATGTTATAAGCTGGGCATTCAGCTGCCACAATGACTGGTATAATAGAAGAATTTATATTTAGATAAGATAAAATATGTTTTTCTCCCCAAGAACTGCCTCACTAAACAGCAATGCAACAACCGGCTCTTTCATACAGGCAATCATTTAGGGTAAGAACATTTTAAGGACTGACTAAATTATTAGTGAGAAGTGGATATGATGCTGAATGCCTAAGGCAACAGAAACTGCAGAGCTAGTGGAGCACTCATTTCCACATGTTCCATGACAGCTAGCCTTTTGTTAGGTAGTACAGGACCAATGTGCAATGGCCCCGTCAATAAACTCCTGTGTTGTATGGAGAATATTTATAATTTTGAATGCATATTAGAAAACACCTACCAGGCAGTGAGATGCTGTGGAATAACTTCCAGACAGACATGGTAGAAGTTTCAGTGTTTGCATCTCTTAAAGGCAGATTAGATAAAGCACCAGGAAAAAAAAAAAAAATGCTGCAGGAAACAATCCTGCACTGATCAATAGATGATCAAGTCTTTTCCATCTTAAATTTCCATAATTATAGTTAGAAGTGGTCTGAGGCACAAATTTCTGACCAGGACGTGAATTTTTGCATGTTTGCAGAGATTTTAATCTATGCTTTTAGTTCCTGCCTATTGTAGCCTGAGGATTTTGAGTTATTTCTGAACTAAACAGGACCACATCCTTATCAGCATTTCCATCTAGAAGGCTCCCTCAGTTAAAGGTGTTACTGCAGCTTTAGCAGTGATTGATACTGAAAACTTTCTCTTTGCTATCCATAGCTGTCCGTATCTCTTAAAATCCCTCAGCCTTAACAAAAACCATGAAGACAGTTTGCCATACTAATGTTGAAGTATTACCTCATTTTCATCCTACAGGAAAAAGAAAAGCTCAACCATTTCCTTTGTCTGACAGATTCCGAACACAGCCCAAATCAGCTGTGCACCAGGAAGCAGACTTACCTGTGGTATTGAAAGGTCCCTGAAGCACTTCTGTCAGCACTCGAATTTCAGGTACCATGTCCATCACAGCTTGGCCAGCAAACAAAGGGTTAATTTTGGCAGCTTTGTGGCCATGTTCACAGTATGCAGTTACTAAACGGGCAAGGCCATGATCAACTAAATATAAAGGGGAAAACAGAACAAATTTAGCACATGCACTGCTAACCTATTAATAGCATCAGTTTAGTGGTCAGAATACAGGCCCTACAATCATAGAATTGTAGGACTGGAAGAGACCTCGAGAGGTCGTCTAGTCCAGTCCCCTGCACTCATGGCAGGATTACGTATTATAGACCATCCCTGACAGGTGACTGTCTAACCTGCCCTTAAAAACCTCCAATGACAGAGATTCCACAACCTCTTAGGCAATTTATTCCAATATTTAACTACTCTGACAGTTAGGAAGTTTTTCCTGATATCCATCCTAAACTTCCCTTGCTGCAATTTAAATCCATTGCTTCTTGTCCTATTCTCAGAGATTAATGAGAACAGTTTACCCTCCCCCCTTCTTGTAACAACATTTTATGTACTTGAAAACGGTTATGTCCACCCCTCAGTCTTTTCTTCTCCAGACTGAACAAAAAAAATGTTTCAATCTTTCCTCATAGGTCAAGTTTTCTAGACCTTTAATCATTTTTGTTGCTCTTCTCTGGACTTTCTCCAATTTTTCCACATCTTTTCTGAAATGTGGCACCCAGAACTGGACACAATACTCTAATTGCGGCCATATCAATGTGGAGTAGAGCAGAAGAATTACTTCTCACATCTTGCTTACAAACACTCCTGCTAATATATCCCAGAATGATGTTAGTTTTTGCAACAGTGTAACACTGTTGACTCATATTTAGCTTGTGGCTCACTAGGACTCCCTTTCTGCAGTACTCCTTCCTAGGCAGCCATTTCTCATTCTGTATGTGTGCAACTGATTGTTCCTTCCTAAGTGGAGTACTTTGCATTTGTCCTTATTGAATTTCATTCTATTTACTTCAGACCATTTCTCCAGTTTAGCGAAATCATTTTGAATTTTAATCCTATCCTTCACAGCACTTGCAACCTTCACAGCTTGGTACCATCCACAAACTTTATAAGTGTATTCTCTATGCCATTGTCACTCCATGCATAACTCCTGGGGGAATTCTGCACCACAAAATTAAAAATTCTGCACACAATACTTTAAAATTCTGCATATTGTATTTGTCAAAACACCACAATATAATCATGGCAGTTTCAATTATTTTGGTAATTTATTTCAAAATAGCTGTCACCAATAAAGTTTGTAATAATACAGACAAAAGAAAAAAGATACAGGATTTTTTTTTTTTTTTGACCAAGAGATTCCTTACTAGGCAAATTAATACAGAACTTTGTGTACTATAGTTTAAATGAATTACTTAAACATATTTCTCACACCCGTCAGAAGCAGTGCAAAGGCTTGGGGGAGTCAGAGGTAACAGAGGAGCGGAGGGAGAGGGAAGGAGCCTGGATATTAAGTTGGAGGGTTGTTGGGTGTGGGTGGGAGAAGTATGGAACTGGGGTTTTTTGGTGGGATGGGGGGTAGGGAAGGGACTGTTAGAAAGTTGCAGAGCCTCCTGCATGCAGACCCTGACTGACCCCCTAGCTTCTCCCATTCAGTCAGGCACATCTGCCCCCATCCCCATGTGGCCATGCAGCACCTGCCACACTTGTTCCTTACTCATATCATTAGACCAGGGATAAGCAACCTTTCAGAAGTGGTGTGCCGAGTTGTTATTTATTCACTCTAATTTAAGGTTTTGCGTGCCAGTAATACATTTTAACATTTTTAGAAGGTCTCTTTCTATAAGACTATAATATATAACTAAACTATCGTTGTATGTAAAGTAAACAAGGTTTTTAAAATGTTTAAGAAGCTTCATTTAAAATTAAATTAAAATTCAGAGCCCCTTGGACCAGTGGCCAGGATCTGGGCAATGTGAGTGCCACCTTCGGCACGCGTGCCATAGGTTGCCTACCCCTGCATTAGACAACGCTGCCTTCACACTTTTTTCCCCATGTAAACAAGCTGCAAACTGAATAGTAGCTGCTCAAGTTAGTCAGTGAACAAATAAATAAATAAATTAAATAAATTAAAAAAAAAAAAAAAAGACACCCAAGAAAATGGTGACCTGTTCAAGGACAATTTCTAAACAGAACCTGCAGGATCAGGGAAGAGGCTAGGAAGGGGTGCAGTGGGGGTAGGGCCTGTGGCAGATCCAGGGGATGAGCAGTGAGCACCCCCAGCACATTGGAAAGTTGGCACCTGTAGCTCCAGCCCTGGAGTTGGTGCCTATACAAGGAGCCGCGCATTAACTTCTGAAGAGCCGCATGTGGCTCCAGAGCCACAGGTTAGCCACCCCTGAGTTAGATGATCAGTAAAGCCAGCCAAAGATTCATGACTGCCTGCAGCCAAGATTTTTTAAAGCCATTGACTAGTCAGCCCAGCTTCCCTGGACTTTCTGAGACCCTGATTTTCCAAAGGTTTTGAATGTCCCTTGCCACCTGCAGAAAAACAATCATTGTCATACACTGTAAAAACCATAACACACTGGATTATTCATGCAACACACAAGTACAGATTTATCATCTAAGGCTACAGCTACACTACACACCACTGGCGAAGATGTATAGCGTTTGCATAGCTATGTGCCACAAGTGAAAGGCTCTGGTAGTTGGGAGACAGCAGGGAAAACCTCTGGCAGCTTCCTGCTGGAAAGTCTCTGGCAGGGGAGAGGCAGCGGGGAAAGACTGAGCCCTCCTCAGCTCCCTCCCCCATCAGAGCCTTTCCCCATGTAAAAGGGAGCAGGGGAGGAGACAGCTGGGGAAAAGCTTTAGCAGTTCCTTGATGCCAGAGCCTTCCACTGTGGAAAACAAAGGTTCTGGGAACAGAAAGGCTTCTTGCCACATCATGGAAGGATTCCAACAGCAGGTAGGGTTGCCAATTTTTGGTTGGATGTATTCCTGGAGGTTTCATCACATGACATTAATCTTTAATTAAAGATTAATATTTAACTCCCAGGATTCCAGGACAATCCTGGAAGATTTTCCAGGAGATTTTCCCCGCAGCCGGGAAAGGCTCCAGCTGCAGGGAACTGTCCATGCCTTTCCCTTCTGCCTCCCCCCTGCCAGAGACCTTCCCCACTCTCTCTTTCTTGGCACTTTTTCCTGGAGAGGGGAAAGGCTCTGGCATCAGCTAAGCAGTGGGACACTACACCCACACCTTTCAAGCATGTCTTTACTCGCCTAAACTGTGCCTCCAGACTGCAAGCCCCCAGAAAACTTGGGTACGTACTCAGGTTGCTAGCCCGGGGTGAAGCCCGTAGCGCCACGTCTACACTGCTGTTGTTCTCTGTGCTAGCCCCAAGTCAAAGCTAACAGGGGTATGCTCACCCTGGGCCACAATCACACCTTCCCTTTGCAGTGCTGGCAGACCCTAAGCAACAGCTCCTCAGGAGGCGGTGGGCAAAGGTGGACCCTGTCTCAGGGGACGAAGTCAACACACACACACACACAGTAGCCAGCTCTGGGGAGAGGGATGCATCCTCCAGAACCAGGACTGCCAGACAGCCCCTCCCCAAAATACAACAGGGGCAGACAGACAAACGAGGCTGGGAATCAACCCCAGCACAGGCTAGGGTGACCAGCTGTCCCGATTTTATAGGGACAGTCCCTGATATTTGGGGCTTTTTCTTATATAGGCACCAATTAGTCCCCACCCCCCACTTTTCACATTTGACGTCTGGTCACACTAGCACGGCGCCCCACTAGAACAGTGCAGTGCCCCCCCCCCCCAGCCAGGGACAGACAGACAGACGGACAGATCTCCCTCCCCCCACGGACAGACAGACAGACAGACGCACCCCACGCGCTGGGCCTGGGGCAGAGGGACTCGCCCACCTGCTCTGCCGCCCACGCAGACCCTGCTTGGCTCCGCGGCGTCCGCGCTCTCCGCCTTGCGGGGCTTGTAGCCGTACACCCCCCGCTCCGTGCGGTACCAGCGCCGCAGCGGCCAGGCCCGGCCGGCCAGCGCCAGGCTCCTCGCCGCCACAGCCATCGCGCTCCGTGGGGCTGGCAAGGCGGGGGCAGGGCTGCGGCCGACGCCCCCAGCACGGATTGGCCCGGCGCGCCCCGCGGGTGAGCGGCAGAACGGTTAGTCCCGCCCACGCCAGCAGGAATTTAAAGGGGCAGGGGCCATTTCTAGCAGGAGGGAGGGTTAAGAGGTTGAGAGGAGGGGGCAGGAAATGGGTTGAAGGGGGCGTGGCGTGGCTTGTGGGGGAGATGTGATTTGATGATGATGGGGGGAGGGGCAAATCAAAGGTTGTTTGGGGGAGGGGCTTTGGAGGGAGAAATGTTAGATTTGGGGAAGGGTAAGTGGGACTATGTGATCTGATGGGGGAGGGGATATGTGGTTTGGGGGGAGGGTATGTTTTGGGGGGAAGTGTGTGGGGGAGAAGCGTTAGATTGGGGAGGTTATGTGGCTTGTGGGGGGGTATGTGATTTGATGGGGGAGAGGTGCTTAGCTTGTGGGGAGGGCCATGTTGGAAGGTATTTCGTTGTTAAGGGAAGGGTGTCTGGTGGTGGACGGTTTGTGGGGAGAGGGTTACTGGGGGGGAAGAGGTATTTAGGTATAAGGCATATGGTTAGTAACAGAGAGGTATTTTGGAGAATAGTGGCTGGTTTGAGGCCAGGATGTTGGATGTTAGTGGAGGGGTATTTTGGTGGATCGGGCTGCTAAAAGTCCAGCCGGCGGCGCAGCGGGGCGAAGGCAGGCTCCCCACCTGCCCTGGCTCCATGCAGCTCCCAGAAGCAGCTGGCATGTCTGGCTCCTAGGCACTGGGGAGTCTCCGTATGCTGCTCCCCCCCCCCCAAGCACCGGCTCCGCAGCTCACATTGGGTGGGAACTGCGGCCAATGGGAGCTGCGGGGGCGGCTCCCTCCTGGTGGGGGCAATGCACAGAGCCCCCTGGCCCCTCTGCCTAAGAGCCGGACGTGCTGGCTGTTTCTGGGAACCGCCTGACGTAAGCACCACCCAACTGGAGCCTGCACCCCAAACTGCCTCCTGCACCCCAAACCCCTGCCCCAACTCGGAACCCCCTCCTGCACCCTAACACCCTCCCACAACCTGCACCCTTCACCCCCTCACACACCCCAACTGCCCCAGCACTCCGAACCCCTTGGCCCCAGCTTTAGGGAAATGAGGAATTTGTTGGGAAGAGCAGTTTTTGTTAAGGAAACTGTGAGATCAGAAAGAGAATGTGGCTGCAGACAGAGTGAAGGAATTTAATGCAGCCTCACTTTACCCCAAATTGAAACAGGAAAGGACAGTGACATACTAGTGCTTCCCAAATATTTTCTGAGTTGCATGCATTGGGAACCATAACAAATTCCCAGGACCGTTACAAACAAAACTGCTCTGGAACACATTCTTTTATCCAATAAAAGGTGAGAACATATTTGTGCTCCTGTCTCTGAACTATGGCAGCTCAAATATCAGAGGGGTAGCCGTGTTAGTCTGAATCTGTAAAAAGCAACAGAGGGTCCTGTGGCACCTTTAAGACTAATAGAAGTATTGGAGCATAAGCTTTCGTGGGTGAATGCCCACTTCATCAGACGCAAGTAATGGAAATTTCCAGAGGCAGGTATAAATCAGTATGGAGATAACGAGGTTAGTTCAATCAGGAAGGGTGAGGTGATCTGCTAGCAGTTGAGGTGTGAACACCAAGGGAGGAGAAACTGCTTCTCTAGTTGGATAGCCATTCACAGTCTCCGGCCGGTCGGGGAGAGCGGGGCCCCGGCCGGGCTCGCCGCCCTCCCCCCGGCGCTCCGGCCGGTCGGGGAGAGCGGAGCCGCGGTGGACTCGCCACCCTCCCCTGCCGCGCTCCCCGCTGGGGGGGTGGGAGCCTTTTTTGCCACTTGAGGCAAAAAAGCCAGAGCCAGCCCTGCCAATACTTCTGTTAGTCTTAAAGGTGCCACAGGACCCTCTGTTGCTTATTGCAGCTCATACTCTTTTTGATGCAAAAATGATGTGGTACCAGTGGTTCTCAACCCATGGGCCATTTGTGGCCCAGTCAGCCCACAGCTGTGGTCCATGTGACATCCTCAGGGCTACACAGGTAGTATATATATTGTGTGGATACGGCACATATAACACATAGCTGCATATGTGGCCCACAATGTGAAACAGGTTGAGAACGTAGGATGTAGTATCAACAGCATTAAAAAATGTGTTGGCTATGTCTGCAACCAGTTCACCTTGTGCTTTGATCCTGCAGATAATTTAATGGTAATTATTATAATTACGAAAATACATTAGAATGAGAGGTATTATGCAAAGGTAAGATTATTATAATCATTACCCCAGTTGGTTTCCTCCTGTTTTGCTCTTTCTTCCCTTCTGATAGAGTTGCCAGTTTTAAGCCAGGGTCAGATTTAATGTGGTTATGGAGGGAGAGAGAGAGACCGAGCGAGAGCACAGGGCTGCAGGGAGATTTGAATGTCAGTAGACAATTTGCACAATCAGTACTTTACTGTGATTATCCATTAATATTTAATGTGAGGAAATTATAACTATTTTATTTAACTATTCTTCGCCAGCACACAGGAAGGACAACAAAGTTTCAGAAGCTCTGTAAATGTGGCCCTTTTTGTGAAGAGCAGGACTCTCTGCCAGTAAAAACTAGAAAACCTTCATCAGCTAGTTGATTTTTAGATATTGCAGGCAGCTTGTACCCTGTATATTCTCAGGTCATGCCCAGATCCACAAAGAGATTTAGACTTTGCAGCACTGAGCATCATGGCACTTAGAAAATCAAAACACCACTGAAATCCATAAAAGTCAGCATAGTAGGGGAGCTCCCTAACCTTGTCAATGGGACATGAGGATTGTGTGAAGTCACGTCGCATAGGGGCATCATCTTTACAATCATGCCACGCAACCCCTGCCGGCCTGCCTTTGCTTGTGTAGCGTGTTCAAGGTCATGCCAAAGGGGGCAGTGTGGGGCACTCTTAAAGATGGCACCCTCTGTCTGACACTGAACAAAACCACATCCAGTTTTGTCCCAGTACTGGATGGGGGACAAACCACCCAAAAAAGGACTGTCCTGTTCAAAAGCATATGAATGACCTTCCTAAGGGGGAAAGGCACTGTGTGTAAAAAAAAAAAAAAAATGGCATTACCTGTTTCAAAGTCACTAACTACCCAGAAGCAAGTGATCTTGAATGCTTATAGATCCATGCTCTAACAGATAAAGCACAAGATAGGATGTCACAGTTTCAGGGTAATTGCACCTTTAACCCCCTCTTTGTGGTCAACTCCAGGAATGCCCTCTCAGGTTCCTGGCCCCTAGCTGTCGCCTCTCTTTGGGTGAGGACCCATGTCCCTCTGTCTTCAGACCAGGGATTTAGGTTGATTTGTTCAACAAGTTTGAGTAACTCAATGCTACTCCTGGGGGAATTCTGTGCCACTGCTCATGCGCAGAATTCATGTGTCCCATGGAGTTTTATTTTTTTCTGCAGAAAATACTGCCCCAGAAGTGCTGCAGTTCCACCTTTCGCCCACCAGAGACCATTGTGGCTCCAGAACAGCTAACAGCATGAATACAGCAGGCTGTTCTGGTGCCACAGTGGCTTCTGGTGGGTAAAGGGCAGAACTGCAGCACTTCTGGGACAGAATTCATTTTCTGTGGGGGGAAAAAATTGTGTGTGTGCAGTGGCACAAAATTCCCCCAGGAGTAGAAGTTCATCACAGCACCTGACCCATGGAGCCAGGTTAGGACAGAGTGGGGCACATGGGGCTACTTGGGGGGGTCACAGACTGGGGTTGAGAATGGTTAGTGGGGGAGGACAGACTGGGGTGTGGGCTCAGGAGCTAGTGGAGTGACAGCATTGAGCCAGGGACTGAATGTGATTGGGGGTGCATGGCCACATGGGGATGGGGAAGGAGGCTGCAGGGAACTGTCGGGATGGAGAGTGCGGGGACTGGGGCAGATGTGCCTGACTGAATGGGAAAGGCTTGGCATCAGCCAGGGTCTGCATGGGGGAGGCTCCCCAACAATCCTGCCCCTCTCCCCCAAAAACCTGTTCCGTACTTCTCCCACCCCCAGCCAACAACCCTACAGGTTCACTCCAGGGTCCTTGCCTCTCCCTCACCTCCTCCGTTACCTCTGACACTCCCAAGCCTTTGCACTGCTTCTGACGGGTGCAGGAAATACAATTCTATATTGTAACTTAAATGAATTACTCAAAGTTCTGTATGAATACGCCTAGTAAGGAATCTATTTGTCAAAAGAAAATTACCAGAATCTTTTTTTTTTTTTTTGGTCTGTATTGTTACAGACAGACTTGCTGACAAATATTTTGAAATAAATTTCCAAAATAATCGAAACTGGCATGATTATATTGTGTTATTTTGACAAAATATGCAAAAAAAAAATTTTGGTGCAGAATTCCCCCAGAAGTATCATAGAATATCAGGGTTGGAAGGGACCTCAGGAGGTCGTCTAGTCCAACCCCCTGCTCAAAGCAGGACTAATCCCCAACTAAATCATCCCAGCCAGGGCTTTGTCAAGCCTGACCTTAAAAACCTCTAAGGAAGGAGATTCCACCACCTCCCTAGGTAACCCATTCCAGTGCTTCACCACACTCCTAGTGAAAAAGTTTTTCCTAATATCCAACCTAAACCTCCCCGACTGCAACTTGAGATCATTACTCTTTGTTCTGTCATCTGCTACCACTGAGAACAGTCTAGATCCATCCTCTTTGGAACCCCCTTTCAGATAGTTGAAAGCAGCTATCAGATCCCCCCCTCATTCTTCTCTTCTGCAGACTAAATAATCCCAGTTCCCTCAACCTCTCCTTATAAGTTATGTGCTCCAGCCCCCTAATCATTTTTGTTGCCCTCTGCTGGACTCTTTCCAATTTTTCCACATCCTTCTTGTAGTGTGGGGCACAAAACTGGACACAGTACTCCAGATGAGGCCTCACCAATGCCGAATAGAGGGGAATGATCATGTCCCTCGATCTGCTGGCAATGCTCTGAATTATACAGTCCAAAATGCCGTTAGCCTTCTTGACAACAAGGGCACACTGTTGACTCATATCCAGCATCTCGTCCACTGTAACCCCAGGTCCTTTTCTGCAGAACCACTGCCTAGCCACTCGGTTCTTAGTCTGTACCAGTGCATGGGATTCTTCCGTCCTAAGTGCAAGACTCTGCACTTGTCCTTGTTGAACCTCATCAGATTTCTTTTGGCCCAATCTTCTAATTTGTCTAGGTCCCGCTGTATCCCTACCCTCCAGCATATCTACCACTCCTCCCAGTTTAGTGTCATCTGCAAACTTACCGAGGGTGCAATCCATGCCATCCTCCAGATTGTTAATGAAGATATTGAACAAAACCGACCCCAGGACCGATCCTTGGGGCACTCCGCTTGATACTGGCTGCCAACTAGACATGGAGCCATTGATACTACCTGTTGAGCCCGATAATCGAGCCAGATTTCTATCCACCTTATAGTCCATTCATCCAGCCCATACTTCTTTAACTTGCTGGCAAGAATACTGTGGGAGACGGTATCAAAAGCTTTGCTAAAATCAAGGAATAATACGTCTCATCATAGAAGGCAATTAGGTTAGTCAGGCATGACTAGCCCTTGGTGAATCCATGCTGACTTTTCCTGATCACTTTCCTCTAAGTGCTTCAAAATTGATTCCTTGAGGACCTGCTCCATGACTTTTCCAGGGACTGAGGTGAGGCTGACTGGCCTGTAGTTCCCCGGATCCTCCTCCTTCCCTTTTTAAAAGATGGGCACTACATTAGCCTTTTTCCAGTCCTCCCCCGATTGCCATGAGTTTTCAAAGATAATGGCCAATGGCTCTGCAATCACATCTGCCAACTCTTTTAGCACCCTCGGATGCAGTGCATCCGGCCTCATGGACTTGTGCTCGTCCAGCTTTTTTAAACAGTCCTAAACCACTTCTTTCTCCACAGAAGGCTGGTCACGTCCTCTCCATACTGGGCTGTCCAGTGCAGTAGTCTGGGAACTGACCTTGTTCGTGAAGACAGAGGTAAAAAAGCATTGAGTACATTAGCTTTTTCCACATCCTCTGTTACTAGGTTGCCTCCCCCATTCAGTAAGGGGCCCACGCTTTCCTTGACCTTTTTCTTGTTGCTAACATACCTGTACAAACCCTTCTTGTTACTCTTAACATCCCTTGCTAGCTGCAATTCCAAGTGTGATTTGGCCTTCCTGATTTCACTCCTGCATGCCTGAGCAATATTTTTATACTCCTCCCTGGTCATTTGTTCAATCTTCCACTTCTTGTAAGCATCTTTTTTTGTGTTTGAAATCCTTGCTGATCTTACTGTTAAGCCAAGCTGGTCGCCTGCCATATTTACTATTCTTTCTGCACATCAGGATGGTTGTTCCTGCAACCTTAGTAAGGATTCTTTAAAATACAGCCAGCTCTCCTGGACTCCTTTCCCCTCATGTTAGTCTCGCAGGGGATCCTGCCCATCAGTTCCCTGAGGGAGTCAAAGTCTGCTTTTCTGAAGTCCAGGGTCCGTATTCTGCTGCTCTCCTTCCTTCCTTGTGTCAGGATCCTGAACTCGACCATCTCATGGTCACTGCGTCCCAGGTTCCCATCCACTTTTGCTTCCTCTACTAATTCTTCCCGGTTTGTGAGCAGCAGGTCAAGAAGAGCTCTGCCCCTATTTGGTTCCTCCAGCACTTGCACCAGGAAATTGTCCCCTTTCCAAAAACTTCCTGGATTGTCTGTGCACTGCTGTATTGCTCTCCCAGCAGATATTGGGGTGATTGAAGTCCCCCATGAGAACCAGGGCCTGTGATCTAGTAACTTCTGTAGTTGCCAGAAGAAAGGCTCGTCCAGCTCATCCCCCTGGTCTGGTGGTCTATAGCAGACTCCCACCACGACATCACCCTTGTTGCTCACACTTCTAAACTTAATCCAGAGACTCTCAGGTTTTTCTGCAGTTTCATACTGGAACTCTGAGCAGTCATACTGATCTCTTACATACAATGCAACTCCCCCACCTTTTCTGCTCTGCCTGTCCTTCCTGAACAGTTTATATCCATCCATGACAGTACTCCAGTCATGTGAGTCACCCCACCAAGCCTCTGTTATTCCATTCACATAATAATTCCTTGACTGTGCCAGGACTTCCAGTTCTCCCTGCCTGTTTCCCAGGCTTCTTGCATTTGTGTATAGGCACTTAAGGTAACTCACTGATCGTTCTGCTTTCTCAGTATGAGGCAGGAGTCCTCCCCTCTTGTGTTCTCCTGCTCGTGCTTCCTGGTATCCCACTTCCCCACTTCCTCAGGGCTTTGGTCTCCTTCCCCAGGTGTACAGCACCTACAGTTTCACCTTTTTTTCTCCAGGGAAAATGATATTGACGAACCAGATCTTCCTTTATTTAAGGACAAATGCAGTCAGAGAAAACATCTAAAACAATAACAGTCTAAACACTTTATGAAGAGCCTTCCACCCACTGGCAGCGGGTGAACCAGCTGTTGGGGGAGGGTAGCACCCAGCCCCTCCCCTTCTGCCGGATGCCCTGCCACTTGCCCTCCCCTTCTTCCCCCAATACCTTTGGGAGCCCAGAATATCCACACCACAGCCCCTGGGTTCCCTGCCCCAGTTCTGGGCTGCCCAAGCACCTCCAGCCCCCGAGCTCCGGGCGAGCCCCCCAAAGTGCCCCCCAGCCCCAGGGCTCCAGGTGTCCGGGCGGCGTGGCTGTAGTGCCCCCAGCTTTCCCAGCCCTGGAGCTCTGGGCAGGTCCCCAACTCCAGCCCCAGAGCCACAGGCGGCTGGGGGGCGCAGTTCCAGCGTCCCGAGCACCGGGTGGGCAGCACAGCCATGGGCCTAGTGCCAGCCCCCCTGAGTCCCAGTGGCACACTGGCACGCCCCAGCCCCAGCCAACATGGGCTACTACAGAAGAGTGGGAAGGAATTGCACTGCGGGAAAGGGCCTGGGGGCAGAGTGTGGGTGGGGCCACGCCAGGCTGTTTGGGGAGGCACAGCCTCCCCCAGCCTATGATACCCACCACCCATGTTCGCACCAACCATCAGTTCTATGGGGACCCTGACAGGCTCCAGTCTTTTCAACACTTCAGCAAGATGGGGTCCCTCTTCGGACAAGATTAAGAAACTAGAACAATCCACATAGCACACATTAACGGTATTAAAATGTGGCTAATAGTCCTGTGACGTTACTGACATAACCTGTGACCGTATAAATCATTGTTGCAACCATTATTATATATCGTTTGCAGCAAATATTGTACAAAGGTTGTCGTGTAAGGTGTCTATGGAAAAGTTATAATTTGCTGATTATGATTATGCTATTTGTATGGGTGTATCATTTTTGTAGTTGAAGTTATGAATATTGGCTATGTACTTGTATATCAATGTGTTTTGATTCTAAGTAGCCTCAGTGAAGCATTTGGTCAGTTTCTTGAGAAGGGATTATTCTCAGCAAGTGCCCAACCAAGAAACACTTAGCTGACAATGAACTTTGGGAGACGCCAATCCATATCTGAACTAACATGTAAACAATGGCATTGGCCTGTAAAGAACTGAGTCACGCATGGACATGTGGCTTTCCCATGTGACTCCAGACTCCATCTTGCTGCTGTGATCGTCCACAGGGCAGAGGATATAAAAGGCTGCTGCATCTCCTCCATTTTGTCTTCAATCCTGCTTCTTACTTCTGGAGGAACCTTGCTACAAACTTGCATCTGAAAAAGTGAGGTTCTTACCCACGAAAGCTTATGCTCCCAATACTTCTGTTAGTCTTAAAGGTGCCACAGGACCCTCTGTTGCTTGCTACAAACTGAAGCTCTCAACAAAGGACTGAATGACCCATCCCAGCTGTGGATGTATTTCAGAGACTTAATTTGAACCTGCAGTTTATTCTATCACTCTATAAGCCTGAACCAAGAACTTTGCCATTATTGTATGTAATTGATTCCATTTAACCAATTCTAGCTCTCATATATATATTCTTTCTTTTTATGAATAAACCTTTAGATGCTAAAGGATAGTCAACAGCGTGATTTGTGGGTAAGATCTAACTTGTATACTGACCTGGGTCTGGGGCTTGATCCTTTGGGATTGGGAGAACCTTTTTCTTTTACTGGGGTATTGGTTTTCATAACCATTCATCCCCATAACGAGTGGCACTGGTGATGATACTGGGAAACTGGAGTGTCTAAGGGAATTGCTTGTATGACTTATGGTTAGCCAGTGGGGTAAAACCAAAGTCCTCTCTGTTTGGCTGATTTGGTGTGCCTTAAAGTCGGAAAAACCCCAGGCTTGGGCTATAACTGCCCTGCTCTGAGCAATGGGAGCTGCGGGGGTGGTGCCTGCAGGTGAAAGCAGTGCGCAGAGCTGCCTGGCCTCACTTCTGCCTAGCAGCTGAGTGAGGGGGATGTCACCACTTCCGGGGAGCCCCCCAGGTAAATACCCCATCCCATGCCCCAACCCCTTGCCCCCTCCCAGATCCAAACTCCGCTGGGTGGGGAGGCACGATGGCCCAAGACTGCCCACTAGCGGCCGGTATGACTGGTGCAGGGGCTGCCTGAGCCATCCCTGAGCCAGGCACACCGGCCGCTGCAGAAGTCATGGAGGTCACAGAAAGTCACAGAATCCATGACAAACTTGTAGCCTTACTTATCGGTTAACCATTTAATGTTTTACCTACCAGCAATGTGGTTCTTATGTTCTCCAGCGGCTTATATATGCCATTCTTGTAAATACACCCCCCCAAAATATTAGTGGTGTTTTTTTTTTTGGCAACTGCATCACATTGTTGACATATTGAATTTGTGATCCGCTAAAAACCGCAGATCCCTTTCAGCAGTACTACTACCCTGCCAGTTATTCTCCGTTCTGTAGTTGTGCATTTGAAGTGTGAGGGCACATCATGCTCCACAGATGTCACTGAGGTGTGCCATGAATGTAATCGTAGTGCACTGTGCCACCCACGGTGTGCTTGATGTGACATGAGCATACCAAGAGGGCATCACACATGACATATGATAGGAGACCAGGCCACACCACAACCTCATCCCATGTTGCTATGACATTATAGGATGCAATGTGATGTCATCCCACAAAACAAGTCATGTGTCACGTCATAACATGGTGACATCACTGCTTAGAGCCACAGGTGGGCTGGTGTCCCTGGGCTACGGAGGAGCAGTGTTCCCTACGCTGCAGGATGGAGGCCGGATCCCAACACCTGTCCCCCACCCCCACTGGCTACTTCCGCCTTCACAACCTCCTGCTCCTAGTAACCAGACTCAGAGCAGCACAAGCTGGCTCGCTGCCTGCCGTAAGGACCCCACACCAGGCCGGGGCTGCCCCCCGCGCTGCCTGATACGTACCTGTCTGCAGCCGCCACTCGCCAACGAAGCTGTTGGGGGCGCGACGGAGCGGCTAGACCGGAGCTCTACTCGCTTCCTCCCCCTGCAGCCAGGAGAGGGCTGAGCCGCCCCTCCTCGGCGGAGTGTTTCCAGGCAGGCGGCGCGACGGGCAGTCCGGGGTCCTCTGCGGGCAAGGGGAGGGGGCAGAAGCTGGTGGTGGAGTAGGGGCTAGAGGAGTCCGAGCCGATGTTTACACCGGGCAGAGGTAACCGCCCCCGCCGGCCTGAGGGCGGGGGAGAGGGGCCGCGGCGGCAGGGCGGGGCGGGGCGGGGCAGGCTTTTGGGGGTGGGGGGCTCCTAGGAGTGGGGCCGGGGCAGAGAGAGGGCGGCCTGCGGGGACATCCGGGACGGGGCAGGGCTGGAGGGGAGCGGGGCTACCTGGAGTAGAGCGGCTAGGGGGGCGGGGTGGGACCTGGGGAGGGGGCCGGGGCTCGGGGGTGGGGAGGGTCCTGAGGGCGGGGAGAGGAGAGAAGAGGAGATCGGGCTTCAGCGTGGGGAGAGTTGAGGGTGGGGAAGGGCCTGGTGGGCGTGGAGAGGTCACAGGGCAGAGAGGGGCCGTGAGCGGGAGGGAGCTCGCTGGGGGCGGCGGGATGTGCGAGGGGAAGTTGTCTTCCGGGGTTTCCCCTGGGGGAAGGGAGGGGGGAACTGTTGGGGAAGGGGTGGGAGGAGTGTGGGGCCGAGGAGAGTAAGATGAGGCCAGGGGGCAAAAGGGCTTGGCGTGCTAAGGGGGTGAGGAGGTGGAGGGAGAGAAGAGGTGAGGTGCCAGGCGGGCAAGTAGAAGGGGGGGAGGCTTGGTATTTGAAGGGGTAGACAGAGGAGAGGGTGCTCAGCTGAACAATGATGATCGGTGGGGATTGGTTTGTGTGTGACATTTAGAGCAGGTGAGAGGGTTGGTTGTTTACTTTTGTTTGAAAAGATGTTTTATTTCCACCTAGTGACTGTTTTTTAGGCCTTTTCTTTTTTGTTCACCCTAGCAAAGGAGGCCCAGCTGTAAAATTAGGACAGCAAAAACTTTTTTTAATAAGGTAGGCAGAATAGAAAGTAAAACTCAGTCACGAACGTTAGATCAAACTCACCTCTTTCGTGCTTGTGTTTAATTACGAATTTTCCCTCCCTCCATCTCTTTTGTTTTGTTTTGTGGGTTTGAGTTTAGGTTTGACTGGGTGATTGTGGCGTTTCACTGATGCAGCTCATTTGGATTATTCTTGAAACTTGTTTAACTCTGACGATTTGTACAGCTGTTATGGAATATTTATCATATTGGTCAGAGTTTGCAGTTTGCATTTTTAAGTATCTTATCAAAATGGGCCTAATTTATATAAATAATTCCTCAATTTGCTTAGCCAGCATTTTATAGAATACCTGGACAAGAACTTGCAATGGGAACCTTCATATGACTAATATGTAACTTCCCATACCAGCACAGAGAGTTTTGGGGAAAAAAAAATTTTTTCTAATCAAACACCAAATCTAGTCTTTAGTATTTTACATTTATATATTGACGTTCATCCCTGGATTTCATAGTGCTTACAAACATAAGTTAATGAAGCATCAAAACACCACTATTATTGTATACCCATTTTGCAGATGGAGAAAAACTAAGTACAGAAGGGTGGGTGCTGAGCTTTCAACTTTTAAGGTGGCTGCATTAATTATGCTATGTGTATATATTTTGTATAACTCTTTGGGTCCTTCAAGATTATATCGCTTTTTATAAGTGTTTTCTGCTAAGCATTGTCTGTGTACTATTTAAAAAAAAAGCTGGGGCTGGACTCCTGTGTATCTTATACGTTCCCCAGATGTCCTAGAACTGACAGTCTTTGTACTCTGAACTATTGTGAGTACAACTATAGCAAGTTTTCACATATCAGGCTTGTTATAAAGAAATAAAAATTCAGAAACAAATCAAGAAAATTCCCAAACAAAACTTAAGATTGTGTTAAGGGAGGAAACAAATTAATTAAAAACATTAGAAAGTTGTACAATATTTAACAAAACCGAACATTTGGAAGTGATCACACTACAAGGCTATAAGTTCAAAACCCCTATATGTCACTACAGAGCACCCCAGTAAAGTTTTCAACACCTTCCTTAACTCTGATCTTTCTCTTTACCCCCATCTTTTTGTATTCAACTTTTAGTTATGAGCCACAGGTTTCTACTATATACTGGGTTATAAACTGTTAATGCCTGTTTCCCCAATACGTACTCAAATGAGTGGTTGGATATCAGTTTCTTTATCATTTACATAGTATGGTCAAAACCTCACATTTTTCATATAGCCCTCGTGAGCCATACTAGAACTTCATCGGCATGCACCCGACAAAGTGGGCATTCACCACGAAAGCTTATGCTCCAATACATCTATTAGACTTAAAGGTGCCACAGGACTCTCTGTTGCTTTATACTAGACCTTGTCTTTGTTCACTACATTATGAATTGTATACCTTTCCTTATCCTGTTCATTTATCCAGTGTTGGCCAGCTATAGATTAGAGATCAAAATTCTCAGTATGAGCCTTAATATACAGGCTGCATACCTGCAAAGATGAGACATTCCTTTGCAAAAGACAGTCCTGAATTTCTCCCTGATCTTGATGTAAGCTAGCAGGGTGGGTGCAAATTATGACTGTTTATAAATAGAAAATGCTACTGTAATTTATATGTGCAACAGGGGATGCTTAAATTTTTTTTCAAGCAGCAGCTAGTGGGCGAGCAAAGGTAATGGTCACAGTGTTAGAGTATTAACAAATATCTAGTGTCTTTCCAGCATTTATTTTTTTGACCTAACAGACTTTTAATTTCTTGTCTTTCAGATGTTTGTTTTTAACTTTAACTCCAGGTTTACTAACTTTCAGCAATCTTTTTTGTGCTAAAATTACAACATAAATTGCCTAGGGAGGTTGTGGAATCTCCATCATTGGAGATTTTTAAGAGCAGATTAGACATAACTGTCCGGGGTAGTGTAGATAATACTTAGTCCTGCTATGAATGCAGGGGACTGGACTAGATGACCTCTCAAAGTCTCTTCCAGTCCTATGATTCTATGATTTTAACAAAGGTCATTTTAAATTTATAGATATGTTTCCTTTAACTTTTTTCCAACAAAGCTTTTTATTTAGTGGTGTCATCAGGAAGAACACAACTTTATCAAGTACAATTGTTCAAGAGAATCCAGTGGAATATTAAAATGGATTGAATCTCATTGGTGGGGACATTAAGCTGACTTTAATATGGAAGAGCATTCAATTTTAAACCCCTTTTCTCCCCCCCTCCCCCCCCCCAAAAAAAAAAAAATTGAGTAGCTTTCTTGGATTGATATGGCCTCCATTATATGCCATTTGTAAGCTTGGACCGCTAAGTGTCCATGGATCCAGTTGCAGGATCTGGCCTTTAGTATGTTGCTTTTTAAATGTACTGACTTAACAAAAAATCTATTTTAAGTCAATTCTAATTAAACCAAAAAGTCAAAATACAGTGGGGATTGGATGGCTGAAGGGATCAGGGATGGGCTCTGGTCCTGTGGAGTCTTTCAGCAGTAGCTAGCCAATATTTTCAATACTTATCAGGTCATTAGGGAGTCAAAGTTGTTACTGTCTGCCAGCAGCTATGTAGCTTGTGTGAAATTAATTGTCCTCTGTCCTGTTCCCAATGAAAACAAATCAATACCCTCTCCCTCCAAACCTTCGCAGTTGGCACTCATTGGGACTTCTGTTAGCAGAGAGGCCAAGTATTGAATGGGCCATCCATGGTAACTGACCTCTCTCACCATTATTGGTACGTCTGCACTGGAAAAAAATAAAAAGAGGAAAAAAGTGTGGTTTTATCTCGGGTTGGCTAAGTTAGGTTAAATTAGCAGTGAGGACATAGCAACTTGACTTTTGCCTCAAGTTAGTGCCACAAGTGGGAGCGGGGAATGAACTCACGCTGCTAACCCGAGTTAAAAGTAAATTGGTATTCACTGCTATTTTAAATCATATTACCGTGGTTAACTTGAGTTAAGAAAGCACTTTTTCTTGCAGTGAAGACATACACTGCATGTAAGGAGCACAACGTGGAAAACCTTAAATTGTTGCTATACTTGGTGAATTTTCTGTTGCTATCCTTGGTGAATTTTTTTGTTCTGTAGATAGATTGGTTTAAAACAATTATTTATAAGAATCAGACCAACATTTTAGGAAATTTTTAATGGAAAACTCCCTATGCTCAATACAGTATTAAGACTAATTATAATTGGGGAAAAATATTGAAGAATTTTTCCATATAATTAGGAGAAAATGGGAAAAGTACTTAATTAGAAATAGGGATTTTCTTCAATGTGGTGTTTTATTTTTAAATGTATACCTTTCAAATATGTATCATTGAGAACAGGTAAAACCCATGGATTAAAGGGCACTGTTAGATAGCAAAGGCCCACAATGTGGGTGTTGGATGCATAAAATAAAGTTTTTCAATATTGGAAAACATTTTTCCTACATTTTTATTTCTGTTGACATGCAAATATCCCATTGTTCTGTTTTTTACCCAAACATTTTAAGAAAATGAGAAACAAATTAATCTGACTAGTCGGTTTTCGTTGTCCAGCATGACTGAAATGTAGAAAATACATGAAAAGAAATAACAAAAAGAAATTTCTTTTCAGTACTTTTCATTCTAACAATTTAAGTAGATATTAGTAACATAGCAAAAGATGTCTTTCCTCCCTTCCCCTAGAAGATTTCAAATTCAGCAATGTCACTTAAAAGTTTTAAAATTTGCTCTGGGGAAAAAAGAATGCATTTTAAAAACATAACTTACTAGAAATGAGGGTATTAAAAAGCCCTTTCCCTTCACCCCTGATTCTGCAAATGTTTATGTATGTGCTTAACTTTAAGAACAACAAGGAGTCTGGTGGCACCTTAAAGACTAACAGATTTATTTGGGCATAAGCTTTCGTGAGTAAAAACCTCACTTCTTCGGATGCATCCGAAGAAGTGAGGTTTTTACTCACGAAAGCTTATGCCCNGCCATAGTGGGATGTTTATAGACTGACAAAAACTACAGCCCCAATTCAGCAAATATTTATGTACATGCTTAGCTTTAGATCCAGATTTTTACAGGTATTCAGGAATAATTGTACTTAGTGTTGCAATACTTAACCGATTCGGGAACCTAAATCTCATTTTCAAAAGGCATTTAGAAGCCTAAAACCTATTGACAGTCAATGGGATTTAGGTTCCTAAGTCCCTAAAAGCCTTTTGAAAATGAGAGCCTTTAAAAATCTGAGCCTTAGTCCCATTGTGATTATTCAGGTGCTTAAAGTTAAGTATCAGGGGGTAGCCGTGTTAGTCTGTATCTACAAAAATAACAAGGAGTCTGGTGGCACCTTAAAAACTAACAGATTTATTTGGGCATAAGCTTTCGTGAGTAAAAACCTCACTTCTTCGGATGCATCCGAAGAAGTGAGGTTTTTACTCACGAAAGCTTATGCCCAAATAAATCTGTTAGTTTTTAAGGTGCCACCAGACTCCTTGTTATTTTTGTAGATACAGACTAACACGGCTACCCCCTGATACTTAACTTTAAGCACCTGAATAATCACAATGGGACTAAGGCTCAGATTTTTAAAGGCTCTCATTTTCAAAAGGCTTTTAGGGACTTAGGAACCTAAATCCCATTGACTGTCAATAGGTTTTAGGCTTCTAAATGCCTTTTGAAAATGAGATTTAGGTTCCCGAATCGGTTAAGTATTGCAACACTAAGTACAATTATTCCTGAATACCTGTAAAAATCTGGATCTAAAGCTAAGCATGTACATAAATATTTGCTGAATTGGGGCTGTAGTTTTTGTCAGTCTATAAACATCCCACTATGGCTGTTTGGATACTTCAGGATCCAAAAGTGCATAACAGCATTGAGCATAACAGCAGCCTCAAGCTGAACTGCATGAACAGTAAAAAAAATTTTTTTGCAGCTCATTGTGGAGGGAAAAAAGATTTCTGGGAAAGCCTTTCTTTGAGTTTTTTTAATTAAAGCTTGTAGGTAGTTGGCTCTGGTCAGGAAACTTTTTTTTTTTTTTTTTAATTGGAGTGTTAGCTTTGCTGCAAAGATTAGGTTTTCTGCAGGCTGTGGTAGTTTTGAACTGTCATCTGACTGCACAGCTCAGGTTGAAGAGAATGCCATAATATATGCTGAAAGGAATTATAGGCATTTGGGTTTTGTGCAGTCCTCACATTTTCTCCTTAATCATGATCTTAGTACCATGGGAACAGTGTGGAAGTGTAGTTCTTTTGAATATCATCCTCCAAGTTGCTTGCTTAGCTTCACGCAATTTTCTAATTGAATTTCATCCTCATGCAGCTTTACCTCAACTATTCTAAGTGACTGTCAGGATACAGTGAAAACTAGTTTGTTCGTATATTGAGAATACAGTAATAATGGTGGTATTCCTGTACTTCTGCAGATTTGCCTGGGTAACATAATGCCAGCTGAGCGCAAAAAGTCAGCCAGTATGGAAGAAAAAGAATCTTCATTAAATAACAAAGAAAAAGACTTCAGTGAAAGGCGATCAGTGAGCAGTAGAGAGAAACCAAAGGAGGATGTGAAGGTTGGCCTGAAGAGAGAGACTCTCAAGACACCTGAAGATAAAAAGAAAAAACTGGAGGAGGATAAACGGAAAAAAGAAGACAAGGAGCGAAAGAAAAAAGAAGAGGACAAGATAAAAGCTGAAGAAGAGCAGAAGAGGAAAGAGGATGAAGAAAAAAAGAAATTTGAAGAGGAAGAGAAAAAGAAACAAGAAGAGGAAGTAAAACGTCAGCAAGAGGAGGCAGCTGCACAATTGAAGTAAGATTTATGTTTTAAGTTTTAACTGTGCCTAACAGTGTAGTCCTTACTCAGGCAAAATTCCCATTGAAGTCAGTGGGAGTTTTGCCAAAGTGAGGACTGCAGTATTGGGTCACTCTTTTAATTTTATGAATAAGAAGGTAAACATTTATATAATTGTTTAGTAAATATAGATCAGGGGTTCTCAAACTGGGGGTTGGGACCCCTCAGGGGGTCATGAGGTTATTACATGGGGGGTTGTGAGCTGTCAATCTCCACCCCAAATCCCGCTTTGCCTCCAGCATTTAAAATGGTGTTAAATTAAAAACACTTTTTTATATATTTTTAAGGGGGGTCGCACTCAGAGGCTTGCTATGTGAAAGGGGTCACCAGTAAAAAAGTTTGAGAGCCACTGATATAGATAGTGTCAAGTGATATGCTCAGTGCTATTTGTGAGAAGCTAAAAGTATGCAGTAGTTGTATGTATATACTAACCACTATCACTTTGGCTTATACATTGGATTTCGGTAATGCCATCTGTCTGGAGATCTCATGAGGTGTATAAATGTGCCTGAATTAAGCATCACAAAGTCTCATTGAGGTTCAGAAGTGTTATCCCCATTTTACAGATGGGAAAACAGAGGCACAAAGAAGCCAAGTGACTAGCCCGTGATCACAATGAAATCCATCCAGGAATAGGTGCTGGGCAGCTTGAGTCTCAGTCCGGTACTTCAGTCACAAGACCAACCTTACTATAAGCTGTTGCTGTAAACTTTTAAGCACTGGAAATGGGCTGTGATCTCTAAAGCTGTCCAATAGTCAGCAGTCATGAATAATTGGTAGGATACAGCAGAAAGTGGTGTTAATTTAGTTTTCTCTCCAAGTCAGTGCCCATAGCATGGTGTTAAGAGACACTATGGTGTTGGAGGTAAACAAAACCAAGATTCTGACCATTTGTGTTCATTAAAGATACCATGACACTTTTTTAAAGAGTAAGGGTTTTAATGTGTCTGTCTTGGTCAGACTCCAGGCTGGGCGAATACATTTTATCTACTTAAATTGCCCTTGCAGTTTCAGTTGGATTTGGAATTCTTCTTATCTAGAACACGTGTGTAGTGTTACTGTGTTCTGTTAACAGCTGCTGTGTTCTGTCCCAAAGTTGATTGTATTTCTTTCTTGAATAAAAGGATTGTAGTATTTATGCTTTGTTAATGCTTTGTGATAAAAAAAATTCTGTATAGAGCCTTGCTAATATGTTTATTTTAATAAATACATAAATGGCACTTTCTTAGAAAAGGTTTAATAGAAGAGTGCTATTTAGTGAAGCCTTGGCGTTACTAGGACTTCCTTATTATCAGTAAAATATATTATTTTATATGTACTAATGAATGTTCTGTATCAGGAAAAATTTAAACTGCACTACAATTGAGATCAATTAGCTTGCGGTGCATTATCCTTGTTTTGAAATGGTTCATTTACCTGTCAGTTTACAAAATTCAGTAATCTATAATAGAAATTAGTGAGGTCTTACCAGGTTATAACTATCGTTTTTTTTTTTTCTTTAGAGAGAAAGAGGAAGCACATCAACTCCATCAGGAAGCTTGGGAGCGCCATCAAGCAAGAAAGGAACTCCGCAGCAAAAACCAGAATGCACCAGATAACCGCCCTGAGGAGAATTTCTTTAGCAGGCTGGACTCGAGTCTGAAGAAGAACACTGCTTTTGTTAAGAAGCTAAAAACTATCACAGAACAACAGAGGGACTCCTTGTCTCATGATTTTAATAGCCTCAATTTAAGCAAGTACATTGCAGAAGCTGTAGCTTCTATTGTTGAAGCAAAGCTGAAAATATCAGATGTGAACTGTGCCGTGCACTTGTGTTCTCTGTTTCACCAGCGCTATGCTGATTTTGCTCCATCACTTCTTCAGGTTTGGAAAAAGCATTTTGAAGCAAGGAAAGAAGAGAAAACTCCCAACATTACCAAACTAAGAACTGACTTACGTTTCATTGCAGAATTGACAATAGTTGGGATTTTCACTGATAAAGAAGGTCTGTCTTTAATCTATGAACAGCTAAAAAACATTATTAACGCTGATCGGGAGACCCACGCTCATGTTTCTGTGGTAATAAGCTTTTGCCGGCACTGTGGAGATGATATTGCTGGTTTGGTACCAAGGAAGGTTAAAAATGCTGCAGAGAAGTTTAACTTGAGTTTTCCTCCTAGTGAGATAATCAGCCCAGAGAAGCAACAGCCCTTCCAGAATTTGTTGAAGGAATATTTTACATCTTTGACCAAACACCTGAAAAGGGACCACAGAGAGCTACAAAATATTGAGAGACAAAACAGGTGATATTTAAATACTGTACTTCATAAATTGATATAACAGTGCAGCTCATAGAATGCTTTAAGATTTCTTTAATTGTTGCCACCAAAGTAAAATTATGTGGGAAGATGCGCTTTCTTGCAGAAGATTCTCTGAAATAACATGCTGAAAGATTTCCCAACTAGAAAATCTTTTAGAGCCTGGGATGTTAAGTAATGGGACATTAGGTTTTAAATAATTTTTAGAGGGAGACTGTTAAGTAAGTTTCTCTTGCTTTAATTTTTTTTAACTCCTCCACTGGTTTTGTAACACTCCTCTAGCAGCTTGAGACTAACATTTCTTTCCCAGCTGGTTTTGTCCTTTTCCAGTTGGCACCAAGTGGTTTTTTTTTTTCCCCCCACCCACATATTTCTTATGGACCATATGCTGACATGGATTTGTTTTGTTTAGTTTTTTGTGTGTACCAACATTGTACATGGTGTCAGCGTAGTTCTAAGTATAGGGGGGAAATCATTTGTCAAAGAAGTGTACTTTCCAAATTTCTTATATATTAAAATTTGGGCCTAAACTACTCAACCATGTCCTGTTAAACCTTGACTCAGAACATTAAATGCTTCAGGACCTCAGCTAACTATAAATGTCTTAGGCTGGAAAGAAACTTCCACCATAGGTGTGTTGTTGAATAAATATGCACTTTTCTCTGAAGCATCTAGTACTGGTCATTGTTGAAGCCAGAATGCTCTCCTAGGTGGACTGATGGTCTGATAAGGACACAGGACTGGACAGGACTTCCTGGGTCAGCAAGTCCAGTCTTCTTGTATGACAGGCATTCTCATCAGATGATCTCATTTGTATGATATGGTAATTCCTATATTCCTAGACTATTTTCAATACACATAAGCAAAAGCACATGAATTGTGCAGTTATTGGTGATGGGCCTGAACCAAAATTCTGGATCTGAAATATGTATCCCAAGTCAAACTGCATATGTCTATAATGTTGAGTACAAAAAAAAACCCTCTGATCTGAACACTTCCAAACTTTGGGGGTTGAAATCTAGACTCAAATTTGAGCTTTCCCGAAGTGTGGGATGACCAGTTTTGGTATTGAACTTGGCCTATTATAAGGATCTAGGTGTGAGATATAAACTCAAGCATCTGTTGAAGTCTAGTCCCATCCCTATCAGTTGTTAAGTGACTGTATTTTGCTATGTAAGAAGTTGGAATGTGTAGTGACTTTAACTATAGTCCAATTCCTTATACTACTTGCTTGTTCAGAGAGAGTCAAAACACAAGTATAATTTTTTTTGCAACTTAATGAGTGTATACCTTCATTATTTAAACTAACACGGTTACAATTAAGTCTGGGATAAAGACAAATGTAGCAGAAACAGCGGGAACAAGTAGATGAACTTCATTGCTGGCTGATTTGATTACATTTATCCTTCCTTCTCCTCCTCCTTTTTGGCTGTTCGTTTAAGCAGCAGCTGTTGTGTGTTGAGAGGACTGGCATGTCCACCAATCATTTAAGTCCACTGACATGCATCTTTTCTTAATTACCAAGCAGTTAAAAACAGTTGTAAAGTTCTTTAGTTTATAAAATTTTCCAGGCGTATTAGTTTACTAAACTAAAAAGTTTTTAAACACCTGACGGTGTTTCAATTACAGAGCTACCAGTATAGAGCTGGACAGGAAACTGTTTTCCTGTCTTTGAAACTCTTTTGGGACAAAACCAAGATCTTTAGAAGTTTTTGTGTGTGGAAAAACCACAGAAAAAAAGAGAGAGGCCCCAGAATAGCCAACAGGTGGTGAGGGCACTCACCTGAGGTATGGTATGGAAGACCCAGGTTCAAGTCCTTTGTCTGAATCAGGCAGATCAGGGTCTCCCGTCCCCAGGCAAATGTCCTGGATGTCAGCCTATTAGGTATTCTTGAGTCTGTCTCTCAACCATAAATTCCATCCTGGACCTGAGAAACCTTTCCTGACAAAAGATATAGAACTTAAGGTACAAAGTTTTTTGTTTTGGTGCATACGTGATAAAACAGTATCATTTAGGGTCATGTGGAGATGGTTGTATTGGTTATATGGATTTAAAAATGTTAGCCTTCTGCTTAATAACAATTGGAGTGAGTGAGAGATTCTTCTCAATTTCTCAAAAATTCCCTTTTCTGCTTAATTTAATGTGATTAATTGTTCTCTTTCTCCATAGACATACCAAATACTTGCATACATTGGTCTTTGGCCTCATACCATCCAAATCTAATGAGAAGTTTGGGTATGCAGTTGAATTTCATTTAGAGAGTGGTTCTATTCTAAAAAGTGACTATAAAAATGCTAGCTCCCTCCTTATTCAACAGATCTATTGAAAGACAATCTGCTTTACTGACAAAAATAAATTTACTGTTTTTTATTCCCATTAGTACTGCAGAACCAACTTGAAGAGGGAGAGAGCTAGAATAGGTTCCTCCTTATATATCAACTGAATTGTTTACTTAGGGCATATATTCACTGCAGAGTTAACTTGAGTTAGCCTAGTTCAACTGAGAGTAGCCATGCTGCAAAATAACACTCAAGCTACCCAGAATGCAGTATAGTGGTTGTGTTAGCAGCTGACGAGTTGTATTAACTTGAGCTGTTGCCTATCCACCCCTCTGGGCCCACCAACTCAAGTAAAAGCACCGTCATGCTCAAATGAAGGGTTTTTGCATGAGGATGGGACTCAAATTAGTAGTGACGCTCAAGTTATAACTCAGGTTAATACTGCAGTGAAGACAAACCCTATGTTCCGACCGGTTGCCCCTGTATAAATCAACTGAAAGCAGTAGTAGTGTGCACAGTGCACAGTAGTGTTGTTGATAGCAAAACCTGAAGATGAAGTGTAACTAAGGACATAATCTGGCTTGTAGAATCTTTTGTTACTAGTGATGATGGATCAGCAAGAAAAAACCATGCTTGACCCTCAGATCCCAGGCTGAGTTATCAAAGCTAACTGCTGGGCAAGGAGGAACTATACTTTTTCTTGTAAATTAAGCATGTTAAGATACAGTAAACATGGAACTCTACAATTTCATCTTTAAACACTTCAGATTAGTACTGAGTTTCAAAGTGTTATTGCATCTATAAACCTAGTGAATAACAGTATAAACAACTTAGTAGTAAGCTCTGAACCACAAGTTCATTTATAGAGGAGGCCAATAAATTTAAAAATCTTTGTCAACTAATGGATTTTCTCCTTTCAGAATGCTTATTTTAGAAGATGGAAACTATCCCCAATTCATGCCTTTACTGGCAAGGAAATACTGTTCATTGTTGCTGAGGTGTAAATAGCACCTTTTAAATGCAGTAAAAACATTTTTCATTGAAAAACTATGAAACCAGCAACACTTATGTCACTTGTGTGTAGTAATGTCGAGGGGATGGTTTGACGGGACTGCCTACAATGGCATGTGGCCCATCGGCAACTGCCAGTAGCAACAATCCCCAATGGCTGGAGATGGGACACTACATGGGGAAAGAATTTGAGTCACTACAGAGAATTCTTTCCCAGGTATCTGCCTGTCTTGCTCACATGCTCAGGGTATAGCTGATGGCCAGATTTGGAGTTGAGAAGGATTTTTGCCCCAGATTAGATTGGTTGGCAGAGACCCTGTTTTGTTTTGTTTTTTGTCTTCCTCTGCAGTGTGGGGCATGGGTCTCTTGCAGGTTTAAATTAGGGCTGTATAACAATTTTTAAAAAATAATTGCAAAGTGTACAGTGCTTACTTTATATTTATCTTTTATTACAAATATTTGTGCTATAAAAAAGAAATAGTATTTTTCAATTCACCTCATCCAAGTACTGTAATACAATCTCTTCATCATGAAAGTTGAACTTAAAAATGTAGAATTATGTACAAAAAAAACCTGCATTCAAAAATAATGTAAAACTTTAGAGCCTACAAGTCCACTCAGTTCTACTTTTTGTTCAGCCAATCACCAAGACAAACAAGTTTGTTTACATTTATGGGAGATAATGCTGCTGGCTTCTTATTTACAATGTCACCTGAAAGTGAGAACAGGTGTTCACATGGCACTGTTGTAGCCAGTGTCTCAAGATATTTATGTGTCAGATGCGTTAAAGATTCATATGTCCCTTCATGCTTCAACCACCATTCCAGGGGACATGCATCCATGCTGATGACGGGTTCTGCTCTATAACAATCCCAAATAGCGTGGACCAATGTATGTTAATTTTCATTATTTGAGTCAGATGCCACCAGCAAAAGGTTAGTTTTCTTTTTTGGTGGTTCGGGTTCTGTAGTTTCCGCAATGGAGTGTTGCTCATTTAAAACTTCTGAAAGCATGCTCCCTACCTCATCCCTCTCAGATTTTGGAAGGCATTTCAGATTCTTAAATCTTGGGTCGAGTGCTGTAGCTATTTTTAGAAATCTCACATTGGTACCTTCTTTGCATTTTGTGATATCTGTAGTGAAAACGTTCTTACAATGAACAACATGTGCTTGGTCATCATCTGAGACTGCTATAACATGAAATATGTGGCAGAGCAGGGGACATACAATTGTCCCCCAAGGAGTTCAGTCACAGATTTTAATTAATGCTTTTTTTTTTTTTTTTTTTTTTACGAGCTTCATCAACATGGAAGCATGTCCCCTGGAATGGTGGCAAAGCATGAAGGGGCATACGAATGTTTAGCATATCTGGCACGTAAATGCCTTGCAATGCCGGCTACAAAAGTGCCATGCCAAATGCCTGTTCTCACTTTCTGGTGACATTGTAAATAAGAAGATGGCAGCATTATCTCCCATAAATGTAAACAAACTTGTTTGTCTTAGCAATTGGCTGAAAAAGAAGTAGGACTGAGAGGATTTGTAGGCTCTGAAGTTTTCATTGTTTTGTTTTTGAGTGCAGTTATGTAACAAAAAAACCTACGTTTGTAAGTTGTACTTTCACGACAAAGAGATTGCACTACATTTCTTGTATGAGATGAATTTCTTTTGTTTACCTTTTACAGTGCAAATATTTGTAATAAAAATAACAATACACTTTGATTTCAATTACAACATAGAATACAATATATATGAAAATGTAGAAAAACATCCAAAATATTTAATAAATTTCAATTTGTATTCTATTTAACAGTGCGATTAAAACTGAGATTAATCGCTATTAATTTTTTTATAGCGATCTCTTTTTTTTTGAGTTAATCACGTGAGTTTACTGCGATTAATCGACAGCCCTAATTATTATTATTTTACTTTGTTTTACCATTGAAACTTACCTGGATCACTTGAATGCTGAAGCCGTTTGGGCATGCCTGGAAATTGTATGAAATTTTTAACAACTAGAGATTCTCTGCACCTTGAAGTCTTTAAACCATGATTTGAGGACTTCAATGGCTCAGACACAGGTTTTATACAGGAGTGGGTGGGTGAGCTTCTGTGGCCTGCATTGTGCAGGAGGTCAAACTAGATGATCATAATGGTCCCTTCTGACCAGGGCCGGCTCCAGGCACCAGCGAAGAAAGCAGGTGCTTGGGGCAGCCGATGGAAAGGGGCGGCGCGTCCGGGTCTTCGGCAGCAGGTCCCTCAGTGCCTCTCCGAGCGAAAGACCCGCTGCCGAAGAATGAAGCTGCGCAATAGATCTGTGGCTGAAGTGCTGCCGATCGCAGTTATCTCTCTCTTTTTCCCACCCTTCCCCGCTTCGCCGCTTGGGGCGGCAAAAAAGCTGGAGCCAGCCCTGCTTCTGACCTTAAAGTCTGTGATTCTATATTGATTGAGTACCATGCTCTTGTGGTCAGCTCCCTTCTTTTTCTTCCTTTTAGTAGTCAAAAATTGATGATAAACATAGTAATGCAGCCTGTTCCCAGGAAGGTGGAGTTGACATTATATTCCAAGTTACTGGCTTCTCTGTTTTGAATTGCAGCATCAGGTTCAGACCAATTTTCGGTCATTGGTAACAACTGGTCAGTCAGATGCCACTAACACCACCATTCAAACTACTATAAAACCAGTCAGAGAGGACAACTAGCTGGGAAAATACTGTCATCTTTCATTTGAAAGTGCACATTGGGCCCATTTCGCAGTAGTCTTGGAGCCCCTTAGATATGTCTACACTGTAATTAAAAATCCATGACTGGCCTGTGCTAGCTGACTCAGGCTCGTGGGGCTCGTACTAAGACACTGTTTAATTGCTGTGTGGATGTTCAGGCTCAGACAGGAGCCCACGCTCTAGGACCCTGCAAGATGGGAAGGTCCCAGAGCTCAGGCTGCAGTGTGAGCCCAAAAGTCTGCACCACAATTAAACAGTCCCTTGGTCAGAGCACCATGAGCCCGAGTCAGCTGGCACAGGCCCATGGGTGTCTAATTGCAGTGTAGACATACTCTTAAGCAACGTCTACACTGCCACTTACTTCAGCAGAATTTACAGCACTCGGGTGTGAATAAACCACCCCTCCGAGGGCCGTAAGTTACACCGACATATTCACTGGTGTGAATAGCGCTATATCAGCGGGAGAATATCTCTTGCTGACGTAGCTAATGCCTCTCGTGAAGGTGGAGTAGTTATGCTGATGGGAGAGCTCTCTCCTGAGAGTGTCTTCACCAGATGTGCTATGGCAGCTTCACCAGTGTAGTGCTTCTAGGGTAGACTAGCCCTAGGTGTGAGCTTACGCTTGTGTGTAATGGTCCCTGAATCAGCTGAACAGGCCTCAAGGAGAATACCCTTGGCAAAGGAGACCAGCAAGTTTTTTCTGGGTGTTTGGGTGGCCCATTCAGTGAGGCAATCTACTTCTCTGGTGGAGTGTCCTTGTTTGGTGAAGATGGTTTTAACTGTGTAAAGGTGTGTATCCTGGACTTTCTTCCCAGAGCATATTCTGTGGTGTCTGAGTCCCTGGCTCTAGATAATAGATTTCTTGGTGTATTTTGGGTGATTCCTGATCTGTGATAGTGTTTGTGATCCATGGGTTTCTTGCATGTAGTTGTCTATAGGGTTCCATTGTTGAAGCTGATCCTGGTGTCCGGGAAGTTGATGCTGGTGCGGTAGTGTTCTAAAGAGAGTTTGATGGATGGGTGGTAGCTGTTGAAGTTTTGTTGGAAACCTTTGAGGAAGTTTAGGTCGTCTGTCAAAAACTAGAAAATATCATTAGAGTATCTCAGGTATATCATTGGTTTTGTGGTGCTTTTGTCCAGAAATTCTTCCTCAAGGTGACCAATGAAAAGTTTGGCCTATTCGGGAGCCATCCTAGTGCCCATGGTGTGGGCAAAGTGTTTGTTGTTGAATGTAAAATTGTTATAGGTGGGGGTGAAATGGATGAGTGTTTGGGGTGGATATGTGAGTGTTGTCCATTGTCTTCTAGATATTAAGAAAAACAGAGCCAGCATCAAATTGATGATTTCTATTCTTTTGGTTTTAAAAAAGCCCAAGAGGATTACTATTGTTACTTCTTGTTTGAAGTGTGTGGTGCATGATTTACCACTTGATGTCTTGTAATGCCAAAGTCATAAACTGGCTTAAACTCCACCCTTTGGTCTTTACAAGGCTTGTTCTGCATTGTATGATGCTTCTGTTACTTTAATTTCCAAGAAATCAAAGGTAAAACAGACACAGACATGCAGCTGTATATAATAGGCCAGCCTTTAATATCGGTGGTGGTTCTTTGCCATAAACTGGAATTGCCAGAGATTGTTGTTTTCTCCAGGATGCAAGTTTAATAAATTAACAAATATCGTTGACACTAATTTATTAAAATGTTGATTTAGAATAGATGAGAGCAGCCAAATAAACTAAAGAATACAATACAAAATCCTTCACAGAATACTTGCAAGTTTGGGGAGGAGATTTTGTTCAAGCCTAGAATGTATTTCTGATTTATGACATGACTTACATCCATGTTCTGTGGCTCTAGCCAAATACTGAAATGTGCTTAGAATGCATATGAATCAAAAATTGCACAGGGCTTGATATTTTTTTCCTTAACTAATGACAAGGAAGTGCTCCTGTAGACCAGTCATGGTTTTAAGATATGAAATTTTATAAATCAATATTGCTAGAAACAAATAGTACATTATGAAAATCTGATATTTTTATGGGTATATGTAATATTTATTTCTAGACCTAGCTACCAGATATTTCACCTTAATATCATGCCATTGTGATTAATCTTGCTTTTTTCCACTTGAATTCAGTATGCTTTTAACAGCTGCTGTCTGAATCTAAAAAACAATCTTGTCTTTCAAACTGTATAAAAGATTAATCAGAAACTGGAGTTGACTAGAAACTGACTTGAAAAGGAATCACTTCCATTGAGTACCTGGGATGAAATCCTGGCCCTATTGAAGTTAACAGGAGTTTTGTTATTGACTTCAGTGGACTACAATAGGGCCACAACTTTGCCCCTAATGTCCCAAATACATCTGGTAACTTTCATCTTAGTTGCCATTTCTGAGGTCTCTTAACTTGGGACAGTATTTGCTGAGGGCATGTCTACACTACAAAGTTAAGTCATCTTAATGTAACTCGATATCCAGCCACCACAGTAATTAAGTTGGTTGTGTGTGTCCACACCAAGATCATTGTCTCCTGGAGGCCAATTCAGTCAATTTACACAACCCATAGCCCGAGCCCTGCTGCCTGGGGGGACTTGAACTTCGACTTCAGCAAGTCTAATGCTGGCTCTGGGGTCACAACCCACAGTTTGAGAACTGGTGGTGCAGAATAATCTGGTCTATTTTTTGTGGCTCATTATGACAGTGGCCTATAAGCCACTGATATACCACATATTTCCCGAGGAACATTACTTATTGTTTAACTACCGTGCGACAATATTTTAAGAAAGCAAGTTTCATGTATGTTTTACATGCCCACCCAGAAGAATAGAGAGGATGTGTAGAAATAACGGAGTAAAAAATATAAATGTGCACAGCATTTGTGCACATGCCTCTATTTTAAATGTGATTAATAGGGGAAATTTTTGACCCATCACTCTCTCTGCTCTTCCTTTCATAGGAAAGGTATGATGGTAGGATGGTGTTTCTAGCAGAGGCTCATAGAACTTTAACCTGAGTCAGTTGTAATTAAATAGGTGAGACAAGAAAGCAGTAACCTTTTTTTGCTCACCACATCACCCTAAAGTTCCCATGATAAGAAGAGTGCTATACTATTTAGGACTTGTAAATGTATTTGAAAAGAGGTTTTGATTAAAAACAGCATTTAAAATTTTTCCTTGATTAAAAACTGTCAGGTATAGTACTGCAAAAGAAACCAAAATGTACATTAAGAACTAATTCTTTTAGACTTTATTTCACGGATGTCAGCTCATGTTACTGGGCTAACTTGGAAATAAACGTCTCCTTCTTAAAACTGGCATTTCTGAGCCCCTTGGTGATGACCATCCCCTTCTGATACCAGCACAATGGAAGCCTATTGTCATAGACTGCAAAGCAGTCTTTATCCTGCTTTAATACTAGTCAAACATTTTACTTAAAATATTGGACATTAAAACTCTTGCATTACAAAATATTTAAGGGAAAAAAAGCTTCAGTTCTTTCAGTCTCCATAATCGGATTATTCTTAATGGCATTAAAGTTAAAATGGCTGTGGTTGTAGTACATTTAAGTTTATCGAATTTGGTATTAAGTTGAATTTTGATAGTAGTGTTAGCCAGATAGTAGCAATAAGAGACAACAATCTCATTTAGTGTGTGTGTGTATAATTCTGTGCCAGAAGGAAGACTGATGATGTTCACTGGAAAACTTTGTCAATGGTTCAGTATAGGTCAAATATATCTTCAATAAGCGGACAGTGTCTGATTGTATTTTTTTTTTAAATGTGCTCTTTATAGGCGTATTCTGCACTCTAAAGGAGAGTTGAGTGAAGATCGACACAAGCAGTATGAAGAATTTGCAATGTCCTATCAGAAGCTGTTGGCAAATACTCAGTCTCTGGCTGATCTGTTGGATGAAAATATGCCGGATCTTCCCCAAGACAAACCAACACCAGAGGGTAGGACATCTTTTAGGGTTGATAGGTTATACGATACTGAAAGCTTTCCTTTATGGGGAAAAAAACAAAACCCTCCCATTGATCTGTGTTTTCAGTGCAAGTTTCCTTTTAAATGTTAATAGCTTAGTCTCTCGCATTTTAAATATATGGAATAGGGCAAAGCATTCCAGGGTACGCCAATAAAGCTTCATTTTAAATTTATTAACCTCCAGTGAATTATTGAGCCTAAACAGGCCATCATAAGACCAAAATAAATGGTGGAAACTGGTGGGCGCCCTATGCTCCCAAGGGCATGGGAGGTTAAAGAAAAAGATTGGACTATTATAAGTGTTAATTAATTTTGGCAATCTCTTGTACCTCTGTTAAGATGACTTTATTAAGGTGGTAAGGTAATGGGTGCCATGTAAAGAAAATCATATTTGTACCTTTAATCCTCCCCATCACTTTAAGTAAGTATATTTCATTTATTATTATAAGAATAACTTGGTCAGATAACTAGTCATTCACAGGCTTTATTTTACATTAGAGAGACCATTTGAATCTGAAGATTATATGAGCTGCATTTAAAATGAAATTTTGAATGGATTACTAGAGAAATATGCAAACAAATACTATGAAATTTCAATTAAATTGTCTTATTTCCTTACTAGTTGTTTCCTTGTTTCTCAAATCGCACAGAAGGCACTTTGTTTTAATTACTTCTTAATGTAGTTTGAATCTGCTTTAGAAGAGTTATCTGTTAATTGCATCTCAGAGCTTAGCAATTCAATATAGTTTTAAAATATACTAATTGCCCTTTAAAGTATTTCAAAATACAGCTAGGAAAATGTTGCACGACCTGTTAGATAAGCCACTAGATGGCTACCTGTGACCTTTGAATATGACGGAAAAATTTAATGTGCCACACTAGTCTTGATGGCTGTCAAATTTTAGTATTTACATATTCAGATTCTTGAAATCATGGACCTCAGGTTTGTCCAAAAATGCTCAAGCTTAAAAAAAAATTGATAAATCTGTTTTGAAGAAGAAATGCGATTATCCCAACAGTTTCCTTACCATGATTGCCAGACCCAAATTAAGCAGCGTGTAGTTGCACAGGGCCCCCAGTCTCAGGGGCCCCGACCACCTGGCTGGTTTTTAACCCTCTTGACCAGTTTTTCTTCCCTTTTGCTGATTGCAATGTGCTGGGGCTTTTTTCCACTTCTAAGTTACAAGTTGGGGGGGGAAACCCCAGCACAATGCAACTGGCAACCCTTGCTGCATGCGTGCGCTGCGGCATCACAGCTACTTCCACTACAGCATTCATGTCATGTGCCTACTGATGCCACACCCAGGTCCCACTCCACATGCCAGGCCCTCAATGAGCCCATGTGGCAGCTCCTGCTCCTTTCACTGCCAGAAAGCAGGGCAAACCTGAGGTTCAACAGCAGGGAGGAGTAAGAAGCGGGGACCGGAGTGGGTGAGGCAGGGATTCCTGGGAGCTTGGGAGGGAGTGGTAGGGGGCTTCCCTGGGCTAAGGCTCCCGAGAGGAGGTAGGTGTAGGGGCTTATGGGCTAGCAGGTTTGTGGAGGGGTGGGGGTGCCTGAGAGAGGAACAGGAAGATCAGGCTTCTGTGGGTGGGTGGGTAGGGGTGCACTGAATGGGGTAGAGGAGGGTCAGGATGCTGTGGGGAGGGGCAGTGGCTAGTTTTTCTGCTTCTTGGAGGTGGCAACCCTATGGGCCTCAATCAGATTGGCCCAACTGCTCCTGCCCACCCTGAGTCAAAGTTCAGTGAGTGGCTTTGTACCCTGGCGCAGTGTTGTTGCGTTACTCATGTTTGGTGTCCTATGCAATTGGGCCCCTTGGAGCTCTCTTAGATTATCACTGCAATCGGGCACATAAGTGTAGGGGGCTTTTGAGAGAGGTCTGGTTTCTCAGATCCCTTTTTGGAGTTCAGCTCACCTCTGGCTCCTTCTGCTTCCTTGCCGGTGTTGGTATTATGGACCATCAGAGCCAGTGTGTCCTCTTCAGGTCGTGGTAGCTCGCCATTGACACCCAAGACCATCTTTCTTCTCAGGGGAAAAGAACTACCTTTCCTGCTCATTCAGCTACTGAAGCCCTGTCCCACAATCAGTGTCTGAGTCAGTCCCTTATCGGTTTTGATTCGAATCAAACGTGTGCCCAGAGCCAACTGAGACTCAGTACCCCTTTCCCTTAGGAGCTGGTAAAATTCTTCTCTTAGCCTGTCTGTTTTCCAAAAGGCAGCAAAGCAACTCTCACGCAGGAGGCTCGGGTATCCAATGCACTAATGTACTTGCTGTTTTCTGATCTGTATGGTCTTTGGCAAGTTCTGCTTTTGTCAAAAATGTCTTTCCCCTATAACTGGGGAGCCAGCTAGGCATGGTCAAGCTGCTTTCTAAGCCACGTTTCATAAATACTTCCAAGCGTTTAATCTACTTAGGAAATCTTTCCCCAAGCCAAGAAAGAGTGAGTGAGTATTCAGTTAAAAAAAAAAAAAGCAATATATATTTAAATGAAATATTCCTAGATGTATTATTAACATGTCATATTAGTTCTTTAAGTCTTTTCCAAACTACTAGTAATAAAATGAGATGTTCTCATATTTATAAACTATATATCATGTGCTCTGTCTAATTTAAGGAATGTGAGGAGGGTCCAATTTCCATAGTGCACAGGGCCACAACATTTTTTAATCCATCCTTGCTAATTACCCCTGGACTGCAATATTCCAGATTTTGCAAGTATTTACTTATTTCCTGAAAATAAAACATTTGTGGCAGTTGGTGTATGAACAGCCCCAAAATGATGTATCTAAACACTTTCTGATGCTAATATGGATGAATTCTACTATAAATCCATTTAGCAATCTCGTTTAATATAATTGTGATAACTTTTTGATTGCACAATGTAGTTTTGTAATTTTATTGTTTTGATTTCTTCTTGACTGAGACTAGTCTGGTTGTACTTTAAGATGCTGGGGATGTGTTTAATAACTTTCAATTTTAGAAGCCAAGGTAGTGGCAGTAACAGAGAAACATTTTTTTAATGTTTAACCCAAAAGTCTGTCTTTTTAAAATGAGATGATCTGAAACTTGTATGTAGCTTTAACCCTTTGCTTAAAAGAAAATCTTTCTTTTAGTATGATTATATTGATGAATTAGTCACTTGTGCATTCTGTGATTCCAGAACATGGGCCTGGCATTGACATTTTTACCCCAGGCAAACCTGGAGAATATGACCTGGAAGGGGGCATCTGGGAAGATGAAGATGCTCGAAATTTCTATGAGAACCTTATTGATCTAAAAGCTTTTGTGCCAGCCATTTTGTTTAAAGATAATGAAAAATGTTCTCAGAACAAGGACTCCAGCAAGGATGAATCTAGAGGTAAAACAATTTGGAAGAAAATGTTCTAGATCTTTTTAAAAATTTTTATTTATTTTAAAACAGCCATGCAAGTTTGGCAGAAGTAACAAGTCTTTAGTTGAAATACACCTCTACCCCGATATAACGCGACCCGATATAACATGGGTTTGCATATAGCGCAGTAACCCCGGGGATCCAGCAGTGGGGTTCGGGCGGCGCTTTAAAGGGCCCAGGGCTCCGGCTGCTGCAGGGAGCCCAGGGCCCTTTAAATCACAGCTGGAGCCCTGCTGCTGCTACCCCGAGGGTTCCAGCAGCAGGGCTTGGGTGGCAATTTAAAGGGCCCAGGGCTCCAGCTGCTATGGGGAGCCCTGGACCCTATAAATCACAGCTGGAGCCCTGCTGCTGCTACCCTGGAGCTGCGGCAGCGGGGCTCGGGCAGCGATTTAAAGGGCCCGAGCTCCCCGCAGCGGCCGGCGCCCGGGGCTCTTTAAATCACCTCTGGAGCCCTGCCGCCGCTACCCCGGGGCTGCAGCAGCGGGGCTCTGCTGACGATTTAAAGGGCCCGGGGCTCTGGCCACTGTGGAGAGCCCAGGCCCTTTAAATCACCGCTGGAGCCCTGCTGCCGCTACCCCGATATAATGGGGTTTCACCTATAACGTGGTAGGGATTTTGGGCTCCCGAGGACCGCGTTATATCGTGGTAGAGGTGTAATCATTATTTGTATAGCAGTCAGAACACTCCACCAGGATGGATGATCTTGGGCACAGAAATGATGCTAGATAGATAATCTGAACACAAAGTTATCTTATGAAAATAATAATAAATAAAAATGAGCACTGATAGCATTTTTCACCCAAATATATCAGTGTGTTTTTGGTGGGTAAGTATTAATATTTGTATCTTTATATATGAAAGAAACAAGTCTCTGTCTTCACTGCAAAGAAAGGTATGGGGTTTTTTTTTACATTGAGATTAACTTGTTAGCTATCTTGATGCAAATTTCTAGTGCAGACAAGGCAGGAGTAGTTTTTACCTTGATGTAGCTAATCGAGGTCAACCCTATCCCACTCGCACCCCTAACACACCTGGGATTGACTAGGATTAGCTGCATTGAGGTAAAAACTACCTGTGCCTTAACTATCTCAGTGCAAAAACCTAGTAGAGACATCTTGATGTAAAAACATTCCTTCCTTCCTCCACCCCCCCCGTAAAGGGAAAACTTAAGTCACAAAGGTTAATGCCTGTCAGGAATAGAACTCAAATCATTTGACTCTGAGGGCTTGTCTACACAGCAAGTTACTGTTTGGCAAGCCATGGTGTGAATCTATAGTGTACCAGCTGGTGTACTGTAGATTCACATTCTGGCTTGACGAGCAGTAACTTGCTGTGTAGACAAACCCTCAGTCTTGTGTACTAACCACTAAACATATTGCGTGCCCCAGTGAATACTATTTCCATATAAAGCACATGCCACTTGAAAGTTTTATCAAATATTTTGTTTGTTCATGAAAATTAATAGATAAGTTATATCAAACTTTTTAAAAAGAGGGCTATATGTTTATAAAATGCAAACTAATTTAATTTAGAGATTATAGATACAGTATGCAGAAGAATAGTAAAACCAGGAAGAATACTTCTAGTTATGTTTAGGTTGTAGTCTTAGGCATACTAGGGGGTAAGAACTCTAGCTATGATGAATTAAGATGGTCATCTAAGAAAACAAAAATATATTTTAGTGTCAGATTCTTATCATAAGTTCACAGATTTTAAAACAAGAACAGGGTATTAGATCTAGTCCAACCTCCTTTATAACACAAGCCAAAAAATGCCTGCTGTAGAGTGTTTTCTGATGGGAGCAAAAAGGAGATACTTAAAAGTTCATTGTAAATTTTTTGAAACTTGCAATGTTTTGGGGACTGAGACTTGGCCTTGCATATCTCACATTTCAGGCAGATTTGGTGGGGATGTTGTAACTGTAAAATCTCCATGGAAGATACCACTGTTTTCCCTAGGTAGTCTCGCCTCTTAAGTGTTTGCACTCTCATCTTGGACTGTGTAGAACAGCTTCACAATCCTATTGTTCTGAAGTTGTACCACTTCTGGCATGACGTGATGTCATGAGTGCCACACATTAAAATAGAATAAAACTTCACTTTATGCACGATTGGCCAGCCTTTCAAAGTTTATCAGCAAACTCACGTATTCAAGTTCTTGGGTCCTCCCAGTTGTTTGGATTTTTCTCCCTGATTTGGACGTGCAAATCCTTGGACATTCAAATTTAAAACTTTGAACTTCCACTGGGGATTTCAGCAGATGCCACTTTTGCAATTTTGGGTTTATTATTTAATCAGGATATTAAACATAGGCATTCTACACATAACCTATAGTGTCCTAACAAATAACATATCCCAGCCCAATGAAGACACAGCAAGTACAATTGGGAACAAACCAAAACACTCAAAAGGGGTGAGCACCTTTTAACAGAAGCACATCACACAAGGAAGTGAATTAGGAAGACTGTTCCAGGCATGCATGGCGACATGAAAAATGGCACAAAGTCCAGAGTTGACAAATAAGACTAATGTATTGGTCAGAGAAGTGTGCTTCTTCTCCTTACACATGAATAAAGGTGTGTAAGAGGTCAGACTAGAGATGCAGGCGTGCACAACATGTCTTAAAATATTTTTAAGCTATGTCTACCTGTGTTAACATTTCATGTAAAATATTTCTGCTTTCTTTTAAACAGATTCAAAAGATGCCAAGGATAATAAGGATGTTGCTGGTAGTGAGGATTTGGAGTTGGATATGGAGAATTTGGACATTAATGATGATAACTTGGAGTTAGACTGTGGAGATGAAGCAGAAGATCTCACAAAAAAGCTTCTTGATGAGCAAGGTAAAAGCAGAGCTGATAAACATTTTTAGGGCTACTGTATTGTTTTCTAACTGGGTCCTGGTATTTCTTCAATTCCTTGTATTAATGTGGAGGGATGCCTTTAATTCTTTTGGACAACATCTGTAGTAGCTAGAAGCAATTTTGAGCAAGGTCATTCCTTCCTCCATCCTATTATGCTCAGCAGGCACTTCTAACAAAACAGTCAATAAAGAGAGATAAGAAATAAAAGTGCTCTGCAAAAAGAAAAGAAAACTGGTCCAAAATTGCTAAAGGATAAAAATAGAAATAATAACTTCTCCTATTCAGTAAAGACACTACAATGGTTTAGTAACCACTATTTTGAGGTTTGTGTGGTGAAGATTAATAGATACCTTTGTTACTATTTTGGCATTTGATTGACTTGTGAAAAAGATTAAATGTAAAGGCTGTTCTACTCAGAAAAGTGACAGTAATAAATGGCATGTGAGACTTCATGTTTGTGTATCAATTATCTTATCAAATGTGTTCAGTTTACAAGTAAAAAGATGTTTTACTTTTAAGCCCAATGTGGACTCTAAAAGTCAAACAGAATTCTTTCTTTCTTGTGCATCATCATCAGTAATACAGATTTTGCTTTCAGTAACAACTATTGCCTTCTCTGATAGATACTTAGTAAACAGTCCTGCTAATGATGCACAAGAAGGAATAGAAACCAGCACATCCTCTCTCATGTAACAATGTTAGCATAGATAGCAGAGGTGAAAACTGGAAAAATCTAAGTTGGTTGTGGTGTACTCCCACCTGTGAGTTATGAGCTTCCTACCAGTGCTGCTGAACTTTGGGAACCTTCTGAAAAGCGCCAAATGTCAGGAGCCAAGGGCCATATACTTCTCAATTATTTCCTTTCTGCAATTAGCTGCAGGAGAAGGGACTTTCTTTGTGTGCATTGTGTCTCTTGGTTTTCCCAGAGGTGGATGCGAACGATGCTCTTCATTTTGCCTGGGGATATTTCTTCCCCAGATTTCTGCTCTGTGTATAAGGTCTTCACATTTGAGCCTGCATCAATGGTCAGTAGAGACTCTGTGGCCTCAAACCAGAAGCCTTATGAATCCCACCCCAAGCTATGTTAAGTCATCCTTCTGCCCCCATGAAGGAATAGACTGCATTTGATTTCAAAGCCAAACAAAGCGGGGATGACTTTGGCAGTGAAGAAATTTGTGTCGGTTCCTAAGTCTTAAGTGGACTCTGAAGCCTCATCAGTTCAAAGATGTGAGCCTTTAGGAGCAAGAACTTAACCAATTCTGAGGGTAATTTCTGCTTCTAAAGTACTTGCCACAGGATCTCTTTTATCAGGGCCAGGAGCTTCCCATGTACCAAAGAGATCTAGTAGGCATGCTGGCGGATGGGTGGTTTTACCAGCCAAAGAATGGAAATAAAGTTCCAAACCTCAGTCCTGACAACTTGTGATGGTTCAGATGTGTTGACTCATATGATGTCATCAGCTCTTTTGGAGTCAGTACTTCTGGCTTGAATCTTTGGGCCTTTTGTCTGTGGCTTAAGTCAGTGTTGCAGACCACCTTTTCAAGGGGGAGGGTCTTTTCAGCTATAAGATGGATGACCTGATGAAGAAGGTGAAGCACACTGAGTTCACTGCTAGGTCATAGTGCATCCTCAATGGGTGCTGTTTTTCAGAAGGTTTTTGAAGCTCAGTGGTGCTGAGGGTGCCTCCACAATGCAAAAATATGCAGAGGCAACACTACCAAAAAAGTAGAGTTATGGTAAGTAACGAGCTTTATAACTCCAGTCATCAGATATGATTCTAATACACAGAGGGAGCAGATCCATTGACTAAGAATGTGCCATCTTTACATAGTCACTTTTCTAGTAGACCTACCTCAACTATATATTTTTAAAGTACTGCTAAAATACAGTAACTCCTCACTTAGTCGTCCCGATTAACATTGTTTCGTTGTTACGTTGCTGATCAATTAGAGAACATGCTCGTTTAAAGTTGCACAATGCTCCCTTATAACGTTGTTTGACAGCTGCCTGCTTTGTTCACTGCTTGCAGGAAGAGCAGCCCGTTGCAGCTAGCTGGTGGGGGTTTGTAACCAGAGTGGACCAGCAGCCCCCCTATCAGCTCCCCGCTTCCCTAAATTCCCTGTGCGGCAGCCACCCAGCAGGCTATCAATTGCCGGCAGTTCAGCTGTCCCTCCCCCCACTGCCGTGTGCTGCTCCTGCCCTCTGCCTTGGAGCTGCTCCCCGGAGCCTCCTGCTTGCTGTGCCGGGGGTGGGGGATGAGGGGGGTTAATGTCAGGGTGTCCCCCTGCTCCCCGCTAACCCCTTCTCCATAGAGCATGGGGGGGTCATGACAGGGCTCAGGACGGAGGGAGCTTGCTGGCCGCAGATGCTGTCTCAACTTCCTGATCTGTTTAAAAAGGCAATGTACTTAGCGTGGTGTCAGTGTACTTAAAGGGGCAATGCACATCTTTCTCTCTCTCTCGCACGGTGTGTGTCTGCCATGCTGTCTCCCCTTCCTCCCTCCATTCATGCTGCCATGTAGAGTGTGAGGCTACATTAACAACAATGTGTTATCCCTTGGGGGCTCAGCCAAATGCTAGTTCATCATTTTGTAGTAAGACATTCTCTGGGAAATATCCCACCCTCTAACTTCACCACCTCAACCAAGCTTCACAGTCATCATTGCTGTGTACGGTATTCAATTGTTTGTTTAAAACTTATACTGTGTGTGTGTGTGTATATATATGTGTGTGTTTTTTGTCTGGTGAAAAAAATTTCCCTGGAACCTAACCCTGCACGGCCCCCCCCCCCCTTTACATTCATTCTTGCGGGGGAATCGGATTCGCTTAACTTCGTTTCGCTTAAAGTTGCATTTTTCAGGAACATAACTACAATGTTAAGCGAGGAGTTACTGTAGGGTAATTGCTATAAATTGCATGTCTCTGTGAGCATCAAGATGTTCTCCATGCCCCAGAGAGCTTTCTAAATAGGACACTGCAAACAAATGCAGCACATTAAGGAAGGGAGCAAGTATTAATGAGAAGGAAGAAAGGATCCTCCCTCCATCCAGTCTCTCATTTTGGCTACTGATATTTCTTCTCAACTTCTCCTTTCTATGCTACTGTCATCAACACGAATGACCTTCTTGTCACTCAGTGCCACAATTTGGGGGTAATTTTTTGATTGCCCAGCTCCTCTTGCTGCAAACATCCAGGCTTAGTACAAATTCTTCTGTTCCTTCCTCCAAGGTATCCAAGATCCATCCTTTTCTTTCCATCCCTGAAACTAAATCTCACCTTCATGTCCTCATTATATCCTGCTTTGCCTGCTGTAGCATCCTGCCCAACACCCATGTTTCTTTTAATCTATATAAAATGTTGCAGCTTAAGTCCTCTTCCTTGCCTGTCATTTTGATCATCTCACTCCTCCTCTTGAATTCCCTTTCATGACTCCACATCCCCTATGTTACCACAGACAAGCTTATAGCTATCAATTCAAAACCCTGCATAAATCATCCCTTCCTTACTCTTATCCTCCTTGTTCTTGCTTTGTCTTGTCAACCATCCAGCTGTCAGCTTCTTGCATAAATATATCCATGTCTTCTTCCATGTACTAGTCAATTTTCCTTTATCTGCACTTCCTGTACACTCTTGGTATTTAAGTCCCCCTTGAAGACCCACTTTTGCCATTCTGCTCACAGCATCTGTTTGACATGTATAGTTTAAAAAAAAAAAAAAAACTGTTTACCTCTTCCTCCAACCTATGTCTACTTGTCTGTCTGTCCATCCCTTAGATTGTGATATCTTTGGGGCAAGGACAATTTCTCCATGTCTGTCTTGAAAGCACATTGTGGGCACAACATTAAACACATAAAGTGATTATTTCTGAGAGACGTATCTTTTTTAGGTGAGAGGAGTGTAGGGGGTTTTGCAGAAAATGAGATCAGAAATGCAGGCAGGTGATGTCTTGACATACTCTTAGCTCACTGACACCCCAAAAAATTGGGAAACAATGCCAGGTTACCAGACTAACATTCACAATTGAACAATGAGAGTGCACAGATCCTAGCCAGTGTGGTAGGGAGAGTATGTCTCAAACACATGTCACAAAATATGAATGGACCAATAATTACGTTAGCTCAGCATGGAAAGTTAAGATCCAGAGTCAGTGGTGGGGCATTGAGGGGGAAGGGATTCTTTCAAAACAGAATGAAAATTATTACGGCATAACAAAATACCAAATGTAAAAATTCGTTTGCTTGAAGCATATGGAGGAATCTATTGAATGCATTGTGAGTGCACTGCAAACCCTACGGCTTGGTCTACACTACCCCCCTAATTCGAACTAAGGTACGCAACTTCAGCTACGTGAATAACGTAGCTGAAGTTCGAAGTACCTTAGTTCGAATTAGTTCGAACTTACCTTGGTCCACACGCGGCAGGCAGGCTCCCCCGTCGACTCCGCGGTACTCCTCTCGGCGAGCTGGAGTACCGCAGTCGACGGCGAGCACTTCCGGGTTCGACTTATCACGTCCAGACTAGACGCGATAAGTCGAACCCAGAAGTTCGATTTCCAGCCGTCGAACTACCGGGTAAGTGTAGCCAAGGCCTACATATTGTACACAAATTTAGGGAAGTGTGTTACAAAAATCTAAACTGAGACACTTCTATAAATTTGGTGTTTAATTTCCATTTGATAAGTTGATTGTTTTTTGAGCTTGATTCCTCCATAACCAAAATCTAGTGACAGTTTGGCAAGATGGCCTTACCTGGGGAAGCGGAGCGTCTTTCTCTTAATCACCAAATGCATCATTTGGTGACATTTTTCTTACATTCTGGAAGATTGTAAGATAACTGTAATTGAGACAATATATTATTACCATTATTAATCATGTTTATTATGGTAGTGCTTAAGGACCAACCAAGAATGGAGTCCCATTGTGCTAGGCACTGTACGCACAGAGTAGTTGACAATCGCTGTCCTGAAGAGCTTACAAACTAAATAGATAAGACAGATACAGGGTGGGAAAAGGGTAGAACACACAAGTAGAGTGAACAAAGTGAAGGCAGGAAACGTCGTGTTAGTGCCACAAAATTTTGGGGTGGTTTAGTTAGGAGGGGATAAGTTTAAATGAAAAGAAAAGTGAAGGGAGAGGGAATGTTGAAGGGAAGGGGGAGGTGATGGGGACAGAGTAAAAGAGAACGGGAAGAGGGCCATGTGTGGAGTGAAGCTGAGATGAAGAGACTAAGGGAGTGGGAGGGAGAAGGTTGGAACAAACAGCCAGTCAACATGGAGTAAAGAATGTCACGTCAAAACTGTAGCAAGTTCTCTGAATGTCAGAAGCTGCTTCTGTAGCTGGTTCTACTGTCTGGAGTTTCTGACTGATTTCTCTCTGCAGTTTTTCCCTAAGACCACATAACATGGGGAGGGAAGGCTCTAGTTTCTCTGAAGTGGTCTCCTCTGCACAGTTATGGGTCTGGAGCATGCTAGAGGGAGGGATGGCTCCATCTGGCTCCCATTTTACCTACTCCTTCCCACCCCATGCAGCAGTCCCTGCTTTGCTTGCTTCTGCAGCTGCTTCTACCAGCTGAAGTCTAGTTTAGTCTAGTCAGCTAGAGTTAAAGTCAGACTTGTCATTACTAGAAAAAATTAATAAGGGGTGTCCTCTGTGCTTAGTGCGCATGTATAAGTCTCACACAACAAATGTGCTTTGAGATCTTCCAAATAAACCACATAATAACCGCAAAATTATGTAAGCAATCCAGTCCTCTGCCAGCTATTTGAAATTTGCTAGTGAATATTTTTCACTATTAAAGACACGGGTATGCTTACTGAAATGTTTAACATTTTACTCCTGTACACCCTAGTGCTAAAACTATTAAAAAGCTTGCCATAGTTTAAATTGCCTGGCATGGTGTGCATCCACATGTTTTATAACTTAGTTTAACAGAACTGTTTGTTATTGGGGCAGTTGCAAATACAATGCTGATTAAGGACAGTTTAACACATCTGTTCTATAAACAGGTTTCTCACCACTTGTTAATCGAATAGAAGCACTAAATTAGCTTTGAGATTGCTTTAGTGAAACCATATTCATTATTGTCTTTCCATCACACTATGTGAAAGGGATCTTTGAAATAGCAGTCTGAGGGTAAAGGACAGGGGAAACATAGGTGATAAAATTGAGAGAAATCTCTTTTCTCACCGCTTAGTCTGCATTTCTAACATGCTCCTTACTGCATTATATAAGTGCTGATACATAACAATGATTCACAGAGAAAGGATACTACCCAAGTGTGACCAAAATCCTGTCTTTCCCATGTGGAAGTTTTGCTCCCCATTTTTATATCATTTAACTAATTAAGGGAAAGTAATTGATTCAATCATTTTAAAGCACAAGGAGAGATTTTTCTTGCATGTTTGCAAAGTGTTCCCAATGCAGGTGTAGAAAACTTGATGGTTTTGGTTTTGCTTCTTTGTGATTGGTGCTATATAGTTCTGAAACTGCCTTTTCTGTTGTTGTGGTGACTAACTATTTATCCTAAATTGTGAGAGTCCCAAGTTCCTTTAGCTATGTACACAAGTGTCTTTGATAAGTAATACAGGCCTCCGCCCCACCCCCAATAAAAAAATGTTAAAATGACCACCAGTTGGCTGGCCTGATATTCCAATTGCTGCCAATGCAGAAGAGTCATTTCAGTTTCTGAGCTTTCCAGTCCGTTAGGGAGTGGTAACAACACAGTGGAATCCACAGATTCTCACCTTACCCATAACCAGTTACTAGGAAGTTACTTGAACTAGTTTTTACATGTCACCAGGAAGTGGATAGAATTGACATCTTTGGATTCTAAATTAAATTCCAAAATAAATTAACTTTGTCAGTTTGACTTTACACAAAGAAGACTATTACTATGTAGCATGGTATGTGTGGAGTTTTACTGATGAATAAGAAGAAACAGTCCCCACCCCAAGAAGCTTAAAATTTCTGTTTGAATGTAACAGTAATAAGTAATAAAACCATGAGGACGGAAAGGGAGGATATGATACTCAGAAGGAAAGTTGAAACTGCTCATTGAAAAGTATTATTTATAAGGGATTTGGATCAACTTATTTTACTTCTGTCATGCTTATTTTGGGTACATTTTAATTTTGTTTTATTTTTAGTATGCTCAGGCAGGAGAGAGGGAGCAGATAGCACCGGAGCTGAAAATAGTGACGGAAAACAAGCTGAAAGAAGTGAGTTTTGAGGTGCTGCTTGAAGGAGAGGAGGGTGCTTGGCATGTGGAAGGAATGAAGCTGTGTGGAGGGAGACAAAGGGAGTATTAAGGAGAGAGGACTGGACATAGCGAAGGGCACAAAGGTGTTGGGAGTAGAAGGAATTTAGTGTCGATACATAGCTAGGGTTTAAAATAGGCTTCTAATACCAAGTAGTCTACAACAGAGAGAACGTTCAGAAAATGAGTTTGAATATTATGCCTGTTACTCAATATCCTATTTAGAGGACTGAGAAAGCTGTTCTAGAAATAAAAAGGAAAAAAGCAAGATGTCGAGAAATATTTGCTGTGAATTATCCTGAGGGGTTGGATGGCTCAGGAAGCTGGTAATTATGATCTGGAATCTTTCTTCACTAAGAAGACTGTACTTCAGTAAAGCAGTTAAAAACTTGGTAATGTTCAGCATGTGCTTAAGTGCATTGCTGAATCAGGACCCAAGACACCAACTTGAATCCAGTCCTGGTTAGTAGCATCTGAAAGCTCTCACCATGTAATGGCTGCTCAGTTTGAAATTAATTTGATGATTTTAATACAGTGGACAGGTGACCACCTCACAAAAAACACTTCCATAATTGTTACTAACTTGTTCCTTTGTCAGCTGTCTAAACGGAGAGGCCAAAGACCAAAAGGACCTAGAGGCTGAAACATTCTCTGCTCCCTGGTAGGGTGGAGCTTCTAGGGGAGATAGAAGCTACTAGCCCAGCTGCTGATAAGCAGCTATGGAGCCAGGGGAAGCACCAGGAGCTTCTGTAGAACTAGCTGGTGGAATGTAGTCATTGTTATATACTAATGGAAGAGGGGTTAGCAGGAGAGGAACCCAGGCTTCCTGAGACAGTAGGGAGGGAAGAGGCAAATGTAGCTTCTACAGCGATAACAGTAGGTAGTATGAATAATTCATGACCAAAAGGCTCCAGTCTCTTCCCCATCTCTATCAGCCTATTCCCCTGAAAATTATAAGACCCTATCAACTTGACTTGAAGTAAATTAAAAATATTTTCAGATACTACAGCAGTATTGGTATCCCCTGCCAATTTTTGTGGCTTTTCTTATTTAAAACATTTTTCTCTTTGTTGCTGTGAAAGACTCCTGGAATAAAAGGGGGAAACTGAGTGACTATACAGGAGAAACAATGAAATAATGTACTGGCAAGTGTACAAAATAAAAGTATTTTTCTTGTCTCTCTTCCATTTACAGTAATTCTAATTGTTACTTGTAAAAATAATACATTTTAAAAAAATTGGAATTGTGGAGTAGATGGAGTATGAAATGATAGTGGGACCTCCCAGAAGGGTTGTCTGAGAGGTAATTGGAGAGAGGAGTGGAGCAAACAGGTGTGTTTTGTTTTTTAAGACCCATCACCATAGAGATGGGAGCTGAGATAATGAGAACAGATGTGATCCCCTACAGAGAGTATAGAGGCTGTTTGGAGAGAGAACCATGAGGAATGCTAACAGATAGGAGGTAGAGGGAAGGATGAGAAGCTACCAAAGAAAATGCTGGAGATGAGCCAGGAGAGCATAGCTAGAGAAGCCTAAATAGGAGAAAATGGAGAGGGGGACATTTTAAATCCATTTCCATAGACATTTCTCCAAAAATGAAATGCCTCTGGTTTGGGAGCTGTTACATGCAGTCTGGTGAAATAGATTTCTCAGGGTCTCAATGTTTGAAGTTAAATTAAGTATTTAGAACTTTATGGGCCTCTTTTCTCATCTCTTCCCCCTTCCCCCCCCCCCCCCCCATGATCTCGCTCTCTCAATAGCTCCTCCAACCTGCCAGTTGCCTTCAAAAGGCAGGAAGTGCCAGTGGCCTACTATGTTCTCTGGCATCTTCAGTGGAGGATGGAAGTCTAAGTTCTCCTCTGTCTTCAGGAGGCATCTCTGTCACTCTTGTGCTTGTGCAAGCCCAGTCTTCTCCCTTTTTTTTTTTCTTTCTTGGCAACGGAAAGAGGTTTGGGGTTACACACATTCTTTTCTATTCCCTGTTTCCTAAGTTTCCCTGTGTTCTCTATTCCTCTGCATCCCACTCTCACGCATGTGTTTCCCACTCAGCCCAAAGATAGTTAGGGGAAGGATTAGGCAGTCTTCTCCCTCCGCTATACTTAAGAACCATGCTGAGTGTACTTTCTGCCTGTTTCCTGGACTCTCTTCCCTGTTACAGTTGTGCTGCCCTGCTCAGCTCTCAAGCTCCAGTAGACAGAAGAAGCTTAGAAGAGACCATGTCTCGGGCATCCTTCCCATATGTTCCCCTCCACAGAGACTCCAAGGTCAAAAGGCCAGCTTTTTAACTGCTCTACCAGCTGCCCAGGATTATAACTAGGACAGGGAGCACGAAGGATGGGTTTTAAATATCAGACAGTTGGCAAGTATGGAGGAGAGGTATTTCAAGAGCATATGGCTTCCATTTGCACATCCAGCACCTCTGCCTCTCAGGACTTTGACACTTTTGTTTGTAGTCTGTCTTGCCAGTCTGTGGAGCTCATGGGACTTTCTCACTGGATGCTGTTGGTTCCACCAGACCTTCTGCCCTGTGTGAGTCATTTGAGCGATTGTCCACATGGATTCCAGTTCTGATGCACATGTACCTGAGAGCAGTTTCTTTTGGTCTATAGTGTCATTGGGGCTGCACCTGTGCTTTCGATGCGCTCACACTCCCCCCACCTGAAGGCATAAAGGGCAGAGTGGGCCCAATCATCTCTCAGTTCCTTCTTTCCACACAGGACCTCGAGATGGAACCCCTGCAGTGTCCACTTTTCTTTGCACTGTGCAACTTTCATACCCATATGGGAGATTCAGGCCCACAGGGCTAGTCTACCTTGCTTAGTGTCCCTCAAAGACTCTTAGGCTGTACCCTCCATTTTACCAGAAATTGTCTGATTTTCATTTAAATCTGGTGATTCACTTTCCATTTTTTTCCCCCAGGTCCTAGTCAAACCAAAGGAAAGCCACCCTGCACACCCTTGATGTGTACTGTGTGTTCTCATACTAACATCAAACAAGGCTATTCAGGAGCGCTCACAGGCTATTTGTAATATTGCAGATAGGAGCTCTTCTAGGCTGTTAGTAGCATTGTAGATAGGGTTAAATGTCAAGTAATAGTTATTCAAAGATTGTCTAGGCAGGTACAAAATTTTATTAAATCATACTATGAGATAGCTAGATTACATCCATCCATATAGGCAAGACACCAGTCCATCTTCTGTGGCTTCTCTGAGAAGCATCCCAATTTCTGAAATTTGCAAAGCATCTATGTTGGGATTAGCAGAAGAAAGGACAGTTACTTGCCTTACAGTAACTGTGGTTCTTTGAGATGTCTTGTTCACATGGATTCCATGACCTGCCCCTTTATTATGGAGTTCTATATCATCTGGATTCTGTATTGCCAAAGGAACTGAGGAATCAGGTGGGCCCACTCCACCTTTTCTGCCCTTATGTTGGGAGGTGCCAGGGGATTCAGGGTGCAGGTGCAGCCCTAACGGATGCTGCTGGCCAAAAGTATCTGATCTCATGTGCATGCACACCAGAAGTGAAATCCATGTGGACAACACACCTTGAAGAACCACAGTTATTATAAGGTAAGTATCTGTTCTTTCATTGCCCACCTCTCCTCATTCAGATCTTCTTGTGGCCCACATCATATGGTTGAAAGAACCTTTCATGTCTTGGTAAGAATATGTAGTTGCTGATGCACCCACTGGGTGTAATTTAGCAGGTAGAAAATACTTATTTATTCATAGTCCATGAATAGGAAGATATCCAGCCAATAGCCCTTTAGATTAGTTAATAGTTAACTTCCTTGTCTCTTCCCCCTCCCCCACATGTGTCTATAGGTGAGTATTGTAAGCACTGAACAGATCCCTGTATGCATTTAGAGAATTAAATACAATGGTGGTTTATTGTGCACCATAAAATGTGGTGTTTGTTTGCTTTCTACTAGAACAAGAGGATGAAGAAGCCAGTACTGGGTCTCACTTAAAACTGATAGTAGATGCTTTCCTTCAGCAACTCCCAAACTGTGTCAACAGAGACCTCATAGACAAGGTAAAGTCACATTATTATATTATTGTCCCATAATCCCACAATAGTAAGTCTTGCATGTTAATTTGATCAAAAGTATACTTCAGGTGTTTACCAGTGTAATAGAAAGAGAAACTGTAAGCAGCGTTATAGGCTTCAGGGAGACGTTTTCAATGTTTTTACACAAGAATTTTCAGACTCTTCTGCTTTTTTTCCAGGCAGCTGACTTGGCTATTTCTTTTGTATTTTATGTAGCCTTATCAGATCATAAGGTCCTGTGTACGCCAAATCAACTACCTATGCTGCTTGGTTTGAAAGACTTTCACGCTTTGGAGTCTAGCATGTGTAGAGTCTCTTCCTGATCTTGAGAGCGTACTTCCTCCTCTCTCCCTCACACAGACAGCAGTTGGGTAATGGCTTGCCTACCCAGAGAGTTAGAATCTAGAATCAGACCTTACTCTGGGTAAGGGGATGGTGATATTTAAGGCCTGTCTACACAAATGTTAATTCAAATTAAGGTAGAATGTGAGTTTCAAGTGCAACAGCTAGTCCTGATTAATTTCAATGTGTGGATGATCTTATTCAGGAATAAGAGTGCTTTATCCCAAAATGGCTTAATCCATGTAGGAAGTGGGTTAAATTAATTCAGAATAAGGCATTCTTATTCTGGAATCATATCATCCACATCTGGAGTCAATCAGTAATAGCTATTGTACCTGCACAATTGCCATATGTGGCTGTTGGTCCTACAGAAAAGGCAAACTCCCCAACCTCTGTTCAGCTAGTGAACCTTGCAACTGTTTCCCTGACAGTTGACTGATTCTTTCTCTCCCTCCCCATTAGCCCAAAGTTTCCATTTTCCATCTAGTAGTCCAAAGGTTTAATCTATACTCTAGTATAGATTTTAACATTCATGTCTTCTGAATGTGTAAATTCTAGTTAGAAAATGAAGATTATATTATTATTATTATTTTTTAAGCAATTGCATGTAGCAAAAGCTTGATTTAAGTAACAGACACTATTAATACGTAGGTTTTATTGCTTTCTGTGTAGAAATTCCGGTTTAAAGGTGAAACATTGACTTTTCTCTTATAGGCAGCAATGGATTTTTGCATGAGTATGAACACAAAAGCCAATAGAAGAAAGTTAGTACGAGCTCTCTTCATAGTTCCTAGACAAAGGTAGGAAAAGGGAGAAAAAATGTAGAGTAACACTTTATTTAACTTTGCTTTAGTGATTTAAACAGACAACAATGTACAGTGCAACTACGAAGGCACGTGTCTACTACGTTTACCATTGATGCACACTTCTCTGGTGGTATTTGCTTATTGACTAAGGATAAACTTAAAATCAGCAAGCAAACTAAGATTGTTGGTACTGGAAAAATTTTCAGTATGGATACTATTGCAACTTACCTTTTCTGGTGATAATTACAGTTATAATAAATATTTTGGTGGCTCATGTTTTGTTCAAACAGTGACATCAAAAATAAAGCTTTTCCAGGAAAAAGAAGTTCACGTGTCACTCAGAACTTCAATACTAGTAGCTGAAAGTCCATCCTATTGCCAGGTATGGCATTTGGGCCAAGTAATCCATTAACTATGCAATCTCCCTCATACAGCCAATGAAATTGTTGCATGCAGTTCAGCTGTAGAGTATGGGTGGTGATTGGTTGAGTTACCTTTCATAGTGATATCAGAGGTAACTCAACCTCTGTGGTCTAGGACTCTTGGCATATATAAGGCATAGCTGCCTTACTGTATACCACACGTATATAATTTATAGAGTCAAAATGGCAAGAACTTAAAAACTGGACAGTAGTAGACTGCAAATCCCAGTGATAATTAAACCTGGTGATATTCTAATAAAAGGGAGCTCTCAGCCATGCTTCCAGCTGTTTCCATTGCTTCACATTGATTCAAAAGACATTCATTCTAGGCTTCAGAGTGATATAGAATGATAATCCTTGAATCTTATTATATGGATTGTCCTGGGAAGCATTGCAGTAAGATACAGTGGTGATGTATAGTAGTTAGTTTCTATGTGAGATCTTGCTATATGTTATGAATAATCTCAAGATAATAGCTTTATTTCATTGAGCTGTCATGGGAGTTTTGTTGTACTGAAACCCTTTGTGCCTTCTTTCTGCCTCTCCTTATGGTCAGCCAGCTTTTCCCATCCCTTTACTGACCACATCTGTTATCTGAGTGGCACTTTGATGGGAATTCTATTAATTAAAAGCTCCAACGTTTTCTCCTTGACCGCCTATTTTAAGAGGTCAGAGACTTTAACTGCAAACAGCCTAAGACTCAAATGGCATGTTTAAAAAAAATCATTTTTTAAGATATATAGATAGAGAGAAAATTATATTAAACCAAACTAGTTGATCTGTGTAATGTATCTAGCCTTACTCTCTGCCAAAGCTCATCTAGATAGGTGCACCTTATTTGCTTGACATGAAGAAAAAAATCGTACCTTTCTAGAGTGTGCATTGCCAACATCTCATCTCATCTCATCTTTTGGCAGGCAGCTGTTAATGTTGCAGCCTTTGATTTTCAGATTTCATGTGTCATCTCTCTGTACCTTCCTGGAGTCCCTCCCTTGTAATTTTCATGTTCCTTTGACCTGACCCATAAAGGTAGTACTTTGTGGAAGAGAACAGTCTCTTAAAGAATGTCTTGTTTATAGTCCTAGTCCATTCAGGATTGTATTAATTGCTATGAATAAACAAGCTTTGGTTCTTGGGCCTCCTGTACCATTTTTTCCATTTAAACAGCTGTATACAGTAAAAGCTGTGTTATCCAGCACTTTAACAGCTGGAGAGCTCTATAAACTGGCATTTCGGATCTTCATTGAAAATCCAGTTTATAGTCCAGTTGGCACGGGGCTGGCAGGCTCCCTACCTGGCTCTGGAAGTGGCGGCATGTCCCTGCTGCTCCTAGGCAGATGAACGGCCACAAGGGGTTCAGGGTGCAGGAGGGGGTGCAGGGTGGGGGCGTGGGAGGGGGTTTGGGGCGTGGCCTTTGAGAGGGAGTTTGGGTGCGGGAGGGGGCTTGGAGCAGGCGGTTCGGGTATGGGGGAGGGTGTGCCAGATCCAGGCGGTGCTCACCTCGGGTGGCTCTGCGCACTGCTTCCACTCCGCCCCGAGACCTGGCTCCACAGCGCCTATTGGCCGGGAACCGCGGCCAGTGGGAGCTGTGGGAGCGGCACCTGTGGGTGGAGGCAGCGTGCAGAGCTGCCTAGTCATGCCTCCACCTAGGAGCAGCAGGGACATGTCATCGCTTGCAAGGAGCCCTCCGAGGTGACCACTGCCCAGATCCGGCACCCCCTTCTGCACCCCAACCCCCTGCTCTGAGCCCCCTCCCGCACCCAAACTCCTTCCCAGAGTCTGTGCCCTGTACCCCCTCCCATGCACCAGCCCTGAGCCCCTCCCACACCCAAACTCCCTCCCTCTTAGTTAACTGGAATTTTTGACTTACCAGCGTCCCCATTCCCCCAACATGCTGGATAATAAAGCTTTTACTGTACATGGTGAAATAGCTATCTTCCAGCCCATCTTTGCATCCTATTAGTGTGTACTATTCGAAAGACGTTCTATTCTTGTGTTCTTGTGTAATGACCATGGTTTTGCATACTGATTATCTTGGTGTTAACCCGAATGTCTGCTTTGCATCTGAGATTAAAAGGTTGTGCTCATATAATTCTTTAGTGGTGGAGCTGTCAAAAGATGACAGTTGTTAGAGCTCATTGCCCTATTGGTGTGAGTGGGATGTGTCCTCACCACCAATGAGCTGACCCTTTGTCCTTGCAAGTTATTGGGGTAACTTAAATAGATTATCAGGCAACAAATTGATTGAACATGTTTGCATGTGGACGCAAGGTGCATTTCAGTTGATTGACAGACATGTAACCTGCTGTTCTCTCTAATGTAGACCAAGCCTAAAAAGCCTGTCCTTTTTTATAACACTACATTATACTGTGCTTAAATCAGTTTTCCTCTTTACCTTTACTGTAATACTTGCCAAATTATACTGAATTTATAAGATGTAATATTTAATAAATTATCATTATGCATAACAAAATAAGTCCTTTTTACATGGATTTTAGGTCATTATTATCCAGTACTCTTTAGAGACTCATTGAAAAAAGAACAAAATAAACAGCTTTTAACAGCCATAGCTAATGATTAATTTGAGCAGTCTAATCTCTACAGCATGTTGGAAGGATGCAAGCATGGGAAATGGAACAAGTGTTACTGTACGTTTCCAGAACCTCACTTGAAAAATGGAAATGGTATAATACTTTTATCACTGCAGAAAAACTTGTGCTGATTACAATGGGGCTGAAGTCCAAATGCCTTACTGGTTTTATTAGTTTAATGTGAATCCAAGTTTTGAACAAATGCTCTTCTTTAATGATCCCTGAGCAGGTTTCAAGATTATCAAAGGCTGATTCATATACAGTTCTCTTTCTGAGCATCTTTCATTTATTCTGAAGAGTGCATTCTTTGTTCTAACATAGAACAAACACAATTACTGAAGTAATTTCTAGAAGAATTTGAAATGTGAATCTATCTGACAGATCAGCGTTAATCTTCCAATTACTAATATTCAGTAACAAGTGCAAACAGTGTTGAGTGAGAACTAATAGTTAGTTTGTTGGCTAAGATCTTGTACAGCTCCCCCTTTGCCCATTATGACTCCCTTAGTATCCACTCTCCCACATGAATCATAGAATAGTAGGGTTGGAAGAGACCTCAGGAGGTCATCTAGTCCAACCCCCTGCTCAAAGCAGGACCAACACCAACTAAATCATCCCAGCCAGAGCTTTGTCAAGCCGGGCCTTAAAAGTCTCAAAGGATGGAGATTCCACCACCTCCCTAGGTAACCCATTCCGGTGCTTCTTTACCCTTCTAGTGAAATAGCATTTCCTAATATCCAACTGAGACCTCCCCCACTGCAACTTGAGACCATTACTTCTTGTTCTGTCATCTGCCACCACAGAACAGCCTAGCTCCATCCTCTTTGGAACCCCCCTTCAGGAAGTCCCCCTTCAGGTAGTTGAAGGCTGCTATCAAATCCCCCCCCCTCCTGCTTCTCTTCTGTAGACTAAATAAGCCCAGTTCCCTCAGCCTCTCCTCATAAGTCATGTGCCCCAGCCCCCTAATCATTTTTGTTGCCCTCCGCTGGACTCTCTCCAGTTTGTCCACATCCCTTCTGTAGTGGGAGGCCCAAAACTGGGGACAGTACTCCAGATGAGGCCTCACCAATGCTGACTAGAGGGGAATGATCACATCCCTCAATCTGCTGGCAATGCCCCTACTTATACAGCCCCAAATGCCGTTGGCCTTCTCGGCAACAAGGGCACACTGTTGACTCATATCCAGCTTCTCATCCACTGTAATCCCCAGGTCCTTTTCTGTAGAACTGCTGCTTAGCCAGTCGGTCCCCAGCCTGTCAGTGCATGGGATTCTTCCTTCCTATGTGCAGGACTCTGCACTTGTCCTTAAGAAATATAAAATTAATGGAGATAGGATAGTATATCTCCTAGAACTGGAAGGGACCTTGAAAGGTCATCGAGTCCAGACCCCTGCCTTCACTAACAGGACCAAGTACTGATTTTGCCCCAGATCCCTAAGTGGCCCCCTTAAGGTTTGAACTCACAACCCTAGGTTTAGCAGGCCAGTGCTCAAACCACTGAGCTATCCCTCCCCCCCCTTGTTGAACCTCATCAAATTTCTTTTGGCCCACTCCTCCAATTTGTCTAGGTCACTCTGGACTCTATCCCTACCCTCCAGTTTATCTACCTCTCCCCCCAGTTTAGTGTCATCTGCAAACTTGCTGAGGGTGTAATTAATCCCATCATCCAGATCATTGATAAAGATGTTGAACAAAACTGGCCCCAGGACTGACCCCTGGGGCACTCTGCTCACTACCCGTTGAGCCCGACAATCTAGCCAGCTTTCTATTCACCTTATAGTCCATTCATCCAATCCATACTTTAGCTTGCTGGCAAGAATACTGTGGGAAACTGTATCAAAAGCTTTGCTAAAGTCAAGATATATCACATCCACCGCTTTCCCCATATCCACAGAGCCAGTTATCTCATCATAGAAAGCAATCAGGTTAGTCAGGCATGATTTGCCCTTGGTGAATACATGTTGACTGTTCCTACCCCTTCCTCTCTTCCAAGTTCTTCAAAATGCCCTTCCCATGTTTTCTCCTGGAAATGTCCCTCTCCTGCTCTGTGGGTCCTCAACTGGACAGTGATCCAGCTGTAGATTTCTGGCTTAGGCTGCATTCTGTTCACTACCTCCTGTTCCCTTACCTTTTTCCAGTGATGCCTAACTCTGGTTATGCTACTCAGCTGGAGAACCACTGATGTATGTTGGTTGGTCTGTTTGCTCTGAACCTCAGGTGTCTAGTCACAGTAAGAGTATCTGCCATAGAGCTACAGATGGAACACTGGCTAGGGCTGCAGTAGGAAGAGCCGAGCTGGTAGATATGCTGTTTGCAGCCCTTCGGGTACCAGCTCCTCAAGAAACTCACTTTTTTCTTTTGTTTTTAAACCAGACTTTTAATATTTTTGTAAGAATTCTAAATGCTGTATTATGTACAGCATATAGTGCCAAGAATATATAATTATACAATAAAATATTAACGTGCTTTACAAAAGTAGATAGCACATTCCCTACCCTAAAAATTTACAAATTGTTCATTAACGGACTCTTCTCTGAGGGATACCATGTTACCCAAGTATCAGAGGGGTAGCCGTGTTAGTCTGAATCTGTAAAAAGCAACAGAGGGTCCTGTGGCACCTTTGAGACTAACAGAAGTATTGGGAGCATAAGCTTTCGTGGGTAAGAACCTCACTTCTT
>NC_048298.1:13613031-13797187 GCF_013100865.1 Trachemys scripta elegans | reverse complement strand
GCTGGAGAGGTTTTAGTTGGGGGCTGAAGGTGACAGCTAGTGGTGTTCTGTTATTTTCTTTGTTGGGCCTGTCTTGTAGGAGGTGACTTCTGGGTACTCGTCTGGCTCTGTCAATCTGTTTTTTCACTTCAGCAGGTGGGTATTGTAGTTTTAAGAATGCTTGATAGAGATCTTGTAGGTGCTTGTCTCTATCCGAGGGATTGGAGCAAATGCGGTTATATCTTAGAGCTTGGCTGTAGACAATGGATCGTGTGGTGTGTCCTGGATGGAAGCTGGAGGCATAAACCTACTGACCGCTACACTTACCTACATGTCACAGATCTTGGGAGACAGACCTGTCCTCGCTTACAGACAACCCCCCAACCTAAAGCAAATACTCACCAGCAACCACACATCACTGAACAAAACCACTAACCCAGGAACCTATCCTTGTAACAAACCCCGATGCCAACTCTGTCCACATATCTATTCAAGTGACATCATCATAGGACCTAATCACATCAGCCATACCATCAGGGGCTCGTTCACCTGCACATCTACCAATGTGATATATGCCATCATGTGCCAGCAATGCCCCTCTGCCATGTACATTGGCCAAACCGGACAGTCTCTACGCAAAAGAATTAATGGACACAAATCTGACATCAGGAATCAAAATACTCAAAAACCAGTGGGAGAACACTTTAACCTGTCTGGTCATTCAATGACAGACCTGCGGGTGGCTATATTACAACAGAAAAACTTCAAAAACAGACTCCAACGAGAGACTGCAGAGCTAGAATTGATATGCAAACTAGACACAATCAACTCCGGTTTGAATAAGGACTGGGAATGGCTGAGCCATTACAAACGTTGACTCTATCTCCCCTTGTAAGTATTCTCACACTTCTTATCACACTGTCTGTACTTGGCTAGCTTGATTATCACTTCAAAAGTTTTTTTTTTTTTTTTTTTTTTTCCTCTTAATTAATTGGCCTCTCAGAGTTGGTAAGACAACTCCCACCTGTTTATGCTCTCTGTATGTGTGTATATATATCTCCTCATTATATGTTCCATTCTATATGCATCCGAAGAAGTGGGCTGTAGTCCACGAAAGCTTATGCTCTAATAAATTTGTTAGTCTCTAAGGTGCCACAAGTACTCCTGTTCTTCTTTTTGCGGATACAGACTAACACGGCTGTTACTCTGAAACATGATATAAAGAAAGATTCAATGACAAAAAATTGCCTTTGAACAGTTTTTTTCCCAGCGTACCCTTTAGACATAGTTGGGATCCATCCTTCACAGAGAGCCTCCTGCTTTCAAGACTGTCCCTCAGGTTCTGGATGCCAAATCTCAGACACAAATTTGCTTTTAAAATGCTTTTTTCCTTAGTCCATGGTGACTCATGTGTATTCAGTGTGTGGAAATCCTCAGTTAATTTGAAAGCTGGGATGTCTCAATGTCTTTCCATTAACTTTCATGGTCCACCATTGTCTCTTCCTGGCTGGACCAGGATCATTACTTGGAACTGGTTTTGTGTAAACACCTGGAGGTGCCTCTCCTTGCTGTGAGGTATAGTTGAAATTGTAGTACAGATTACGAACACAGTTTTCTGTATGCATAAATATATAGCTTCATAACCACAGTGTGTGTGTATATATATATCTCATAATGACCAGCAAGTTCAGAACATTACAAACTTTTGTAAAAGACCTTACGTGATACACTTTTGTAGTATAATAATACAGTGTTACTGTTTGGTTCAGCTGTTCATTTCTGGGGTTTAAAACTTCTGTTCTCCCTTTGGGGTGTCTGTAGCTGATTATCACAGTGGGTAAACATAATTGTCAGTTGGGGTAAGCAGGTATTTGCTATATACCTGTATGTGATTCCAGTTCAAGCCCTGATCCATTAATTTAAAAAATAATGTATTTGCATAGTATGATCAGTTTTCTGTATCTTATGCTCAGCAGTAAAATGTGTCCACTTCCCCAATCTGGTATATGTGCTTGGAAAACAAAATGGGTCTTTTATCCTTTTAAAGACATTACTCTTGCTGTGTTGCATCACTTGTAGTTAGTACAAGTTTATAAGTCAAGATAAATAAAATACACCTTTTGCCCAAGGTTCTTTCTTGATTGCTCACTTTTGGTCTTGTCTGTGCTACAAAAATTCCCCATTGTTAGCTGTTCCCACTGGTAACACATGCTGTATCAGTACTAAATGTGGTTTCACTGTAAGCATTCAAGGACAACCCATGTTCACCATTTCAGAAACCGTGGTTAAAATCTGCTCAGGGGGGCCTTGATGTGGGAAGTTGCAGATGGCAGAGAAGCATTTGAAACATCTCATGAATTGGAAATATAGCAGATTAAGTAGATGTAGCCACTACAAGCTCTAGTACTGCCTTACAGTAAACACAAAAATCCAATTTTTTACTTAAATAGTATTATACAAATTGGATTGTAGGCTTATGTTAGCAGTAAAGGTGAACTGTGAAAAGGATTACTATCAGAGCAAATAATTTGGGGCCACCCCAAGGGAAAATCTGATCAGGTTTAAAGCCTTTCTTAGCAGTATCTAATATGTAGAATTGTGGCCTCTTGAGTTCTGATGGATATTTTTTAGCCTTAAGCTTTTCCTGCTGAGCATAAATTTTGTAATAAGGTCTCCAACTAGCTGTGTCTTACAATAATTGGCAGTCACACTGCAGCTAACTGGATCATTTCCTACCAATCACATGCAAGGATCCAGGTGGAAAATTGAAATGAGGACAAGTTCTTGGAAATCATAGGACTAGATCAGGGGTCGGCAACATATGGCACGCGGCTCGCCAGGATAAGCACCTTGGCGGGCCAGGCCAGTTTATTTACCTNCTGCCCTGAAGAACTTATAGCAGGGGTCGGTAACGTTTGGCACGCAGCTTGCCAGGGTAAGCACCCTGGCGGGCCGGGCCAGTTTATTTACCTGCTGATGCGGCAGGTTCGGCCGATCGTGGCCCCCACTGGCCGCGGTTCGCCGTCCCGGGCCAATGGGGGCGGCAAGAAGCGGCGTGGGCGAGGGATGTGCTGGCCGCAGCTTCCCGCTGCCCCCATTGGCCCGGGACGGCGAACCGCAGCCAGTGGGGGCTGCGATCGGCCGAACCTGCCGCATCAGCAGGTAAATAAACTGGCCCGGCCCGCCAGGGTGCTTACCCTGGTGAGCCGCGTGCTGAACGTTGCCGACCCCTGGCCTAGATTAAAAAAAATCTGAGTAGTGATAATGTAACCCACATACCTCCTGGGTGTGGTGTTCTGTCCCATCTAGTGGCAGCGAGACCACTTAAAGAGACAGTTAAATGAGTCTGTTCTACAGCCTTAGCTTTTACTGCATGAGCCTCCACAGCATGAGCTAAGCTCCAGAGGTCAATCCTGCCGGCCAATGAGCGGGGTCTGTCAGTGTTACAATAAGATAATTTTTTCTTTCCCGGGGGAATGTTTTGAGTCCTAAAAATCCTTTTTCTTTAACTTTCACTCCCTTCCAAAGCTCTGTGTCACAGTGACCAGCAGAAGAAGGCTGGAAAAGATTTGATTAGAATTGCCCACTAATGGGCCATGGGATCGTTAAAGAGGGCACTATAGGGCATGGGATTGGCAGGTCAAGGCTTGAGATCTAAACTTGTTTCTCATGTAGTAGCTCGTTCTGGGCTCAGCTGACGTGGAGCTATCTCTGGAGATGAAATATTGTTGAGTCTCATTTTATGGCAAAGGAGTAACAAAAATGCAAAAATAAGTAAAAACTGCCTTTGATATATATTGGTTGTGTTTGTTGTGTTCTCTCATAGTGTAATGTCTGTTTTGTAGCTCATTCATGTCATAATTGTACTTGCCTTCACATCAAAGTCTATACAGTCCTTTGGGTTGATGTGCAAGAAAATGTCTGATTTCAAAGTGGAAGAAAATCGAATGTCCATTTGATTACATTATTTTATATTTTACATAAAGAAATTCCTCAAGTATCCATCTGAACTCAATTTTTTTTTAATCCGGATAAATCCCGAACTGCCACTTTCTGCTTCTTGTAGAGCTACTAGGGGCTTGTATTATTAGCAGAACTACTATACGTTATTTTACGGATTGAGATGAGTTTTCATAGAGGAGGAAACTTTAAAAATGAGAACATTTTATATCACGATATATGCTTGGGCTGGTATTTTCTATGTTTTTTCTGTATTAGGGAGGATTATTTGTATAAAGCTTTCGTCTCAGCATGGTATCTCCTGATGTGAAGTGCAACACAAGTTATTTCCATAGCAACAAATTCTATGATTTAGTATTTTGGGCTGTGAAGAAAACAAACTTTCTTTTTATTAAATGCACACACCTCTGGTAATGAATAACATGCTAAGAAAAAAATAAATCCACATGTTGTACCTTTCTGATCGTTTTTCAGTAAGAAATATTAGAAATTTGTCTCCTGATAACCATGGTTTTGAAGAAAAGGTCTTTAGTTATTGTACAGTCATAATACTTTATCTTCTATGTCCCCTTCTAGCCTTAGTGATATCCAGGTGTTCTAAAAACACCTCTAAATTAAACTATATAGTGCCTCTGGGGGGTAGGTGAGTCAGTTACCTATTTACAGATAGGGAAACTGTCTGGCCCAGAGCGGGAATTTTACTTGCAGTAATTCAGGAAGTCTGACAGAGCCAGGAATAGAACACAGATCATCTAACTCCTCCTGTACCTTAGCAACTAGACTTGCTTCCTTTCTAATTGTTATTTATACAGCACCAAAAGCATGTTAGGCACTTTACTATACACAGTCCTTGATCGAAGAAGTTTGTAACTTAATTTAAAAAGTGAGTGCAACAAAGTGGGGCGGAGATGGTGAAGGAAAGAAGAAAGGAAAGATCATGGCTATAATATTATTACATGATTTCATAGGCTTATTATGGTGCTGATCCAGCAAAGGACTTAAACGTATGCTTAATTTTAAGCACATGAATAGTCCTAGAGCGGTCAATGGGATTAATCACGTGTTCGATGTTTAACATGTGCTTAAATGCTTTGCTTGTCCTTTATTACTCCTGGGCAGGAGCGCTGTCAGCTTTTCCGCCGCTCTAGGCGGCGGAAAGTCCCACCCCGAAAGGCCGCCCCCCCCCCCCCCCCCCCACAGAGGCAGCGGAAGGTCCCGCCGCCGAAATACCGTCGCGGTCGCCGCCCCCCAAATTGTAGCGCCCTAGGCGACTGCCTAGGTCGCCTAATGGGTTGCGCCGGCCCTGCTTCTGGGGGAATTCTGTGCTACTGCGCAATGCAGAATTTTGCAGAAATTAACGTGCGCACAAAATTTCATTTCCCCCACTAAAATGGGCTGCAGTGCTGCTAGCCACCACTAGGGGCCACTGGACTCGGCAGAGCCCAGCTTGCACATAGAAGACAGTGCTGGGGAGAGGGAGAGGGTTCCTGGCAGCTGCAGTTTCCAGCGTGCCCTGAGGGAAGGAGGGCGGCATGCAGGAAACTCTTTGCAAGCCTGAGACATCAGGCTATTTTTCCCTCTTGGATCCCTGGGCTCTGGGAGGAAAGGGGGACGGGCGTCTGGGCAAGGAGGGGCCTGCAGCTGGGCTCTGAGGAGAAGAGGGTTCGGGTGTATTGGCTGGGGTGGGGCCGCAGGTGGGCTCTGGGCGGGACGCGTTGTGGGTGTCTGGTCCCCTGGCTGGGCTCTGGGGGAGAGAGGAGGGGACAGAGAAATAGGAACTAGGTTATCATAGTAGTTTCTTTAACTCTCTACACCCAAGGGAATTTGTGTGTGTCTTTGTTATTAGACATACTTGCTGACAGATATTTTGAAATAAATTACCAAAATAATTGACACTGGCATGATTATATAGTGTTATTTTGACAAATAAAAATGTCAGAATTTTAAGATAGTGTGCAGAATTTTTATTTTTTTGGTGCAGAATGTCCCCAGGAGTACTTTATGCACATCCTGTGATGGTACCACTGTTCTATTTTTTAAATTTAGTTGGCGCTTCAGGTTTTTCATTTTGAAGGCTCCTTTGTAACATTAATTCTTATTTTACTCCTCCATTGTAAGTAGGCATTGTCAGCATTTTACTCTTGGAAAAACAGACAGGGATGTCCACAGAGGAAGTGTCAGAGCTGAAATCAGAGTTCTGGAGCCCCTGGTTCCCAGATCTGTGCTCCTATCTTACTCCTCTCTAAAAATGGATCTATATCGTGCATATATGTAAAGAGACTTCTCAGCTGATATAAAATACTCCTATAGCTCTAGCACAGACACCAATATTCCTGTTCTTTGGTATCTGTCTTATTGTTGGTATGTTTTGAAATTTAGGTAGTTTTTCCCATCGTCCCTTCTAAAATAACCCCCAAATTTATAGCATCAGGACCCATGGAGAATTTCAAAAAATTATAGCTCAGTGAGCTAGTACTAAACCATTTTAAAAGGACTACAGGACTTGCTGTATTAATTCAAAAAGGAACAGTCTTTTTAGTCTTTGCAGTGCAGCAGTGAACTTTCTACTTTCATTGATACTGACGATGATGAGTATTTTTAAGTCGCCGACATGTTTGTTTTTCTGTACTGCTGCCTATCTTAGGTTTTGCTATGTAAAAAGAGAGAGATTGAAACAAAGGCATTTACAGAAAGGAATATATTTAATAACAAGTCTGAGAGCACCAAGGGGTCTGAAAACCACCTTCTTCTTCGAGTAGTAGGTGTTCGCGCCCCCTGCACCTCAGATCAGAGATTTTAGATAGTAGGGTCTGTTTGGTCTGCATGTGCTTTCCCCATCTCACACCCTGCATTGGGGCTAGATAGTGCTGGGTGAGCAAACCACCCCCTCAGTTCCTTCTCAACCGTCTCAGCCTGCGATGGAGCCTCAGCAGCATCCACATTGATAATATCTCAGTTACATCTTACTTTCTGGTTCGAGTTAGTGTTAGTTCATAGAGTTTCCATTAGTTTGTGTTACTACTCCCCCTTTTTTCCTTTTTTTTTTCCTGAACCTTCTCCCCCCATACACAACCTCTCTTTTTTTTTTTTCTCCCTCTTGTTATTTGAATAGCTAACTCACTGTCCTTAGTTATTTTTCCTTGTCTCTTCCCTTTGGGGAAGTGAAACCCGGACAGAGCATGCCTGGCTCTCCCAGGTTTAAATGTTGCTTCTCCTGCTCTGAAGCAATCCTGATCCGTGATGGGCATTCCCACCACATTCACCGCTTCGGGGAGTCACACATGCCTCAGAGGTGTACTTTCTGCCTTAAATTAAAATCAAGAGCCGGAAAGAACCTTGAGCTAAAACTCCAGCTACTAATGGTAGAAAGTTCACTCTGACCAGCCTCTGATCCTGGCCCAGGAACCCGCCATACAGTGGTCCCTGATTAGGCTGAGTCTATTGACTTCCTTGGCTCAACACTCTCCAGCGGCTTCGAAGATTAAATCTTTGAATTCCTCTCAAAAAGTGGGCTACAAATTCTCTGGGTAGAGAATCTGCTGCAAAGAGACAATCCCCAACAAGGGGCACCAACTGATCTCCGACTCGGCACCCACAAGGCTGCTGGGTCCTCAGGTACAGGTATGGCCAGCAAATCTAAAGACTCCAAAGGTTCAGACTCCAGAAGATTGGTACCATCGAGTGAATGGAGTGGTAGAGAGAAAACCAGTTCCTCTAAATCGATAATGACAGAGTACTGTAGGACTTGGGTACCAAGTATTTTGGCTCTGCAAAAGACCAGATCAACACCTTCTAGTCCTTCATCGGAGCACAGGAGACCTCCAGTACCATTGGTTCCTTCTATATTGGCTACTTCCGCTCATCTTACCTCAACGGTACTGCCCACCATTCCAGTACAGCAGGAATTCTGATTTTCTTGGGACTTGCTGGTTTAAGAAACGCCTGAATTGCCCTTGCTTGTCACCGACAGGTTCTAAGTACCAATCCCATCTCACTTTCCTGGCATGCGTGCTGTACTGATGGAGTCTCCCTCAGCATCCATAACTGCTCCACCTCTGCCGGAGGAGGAGGACGACGACAACAACAGTTTCTCTTCAGTCTCTGTTGAAGGCTCTCCATTCTATTACCAGGGACCAAGCCAACCAGAAACCTCTGCAGAACCAGCTTACTGCAACTAGAGACACGGCCCACCTTGTTGGTATGGTTGATTTTGCATCCCTGCCCATCCTGGATAATAGCTATTGATGGACCTATCCTCCATGAACTTATCTAGTTCTTTTTTGAACCCTGTTATAGTCTTGGCCTTCACAACATCCTCTCACAAAGAGTTCCACAGGTTGACTCCACATTGTATGAAGAAATACTTCCTTTTGTTTGTTTTAAACCTGCTGCGTATTAATTTCATTTGGTGCCCCCTAGTTCTTGTGTAATAACACTTCTTTATTTACTTTCTCCACACCAGTCATGATTTTATAGACCTCTATCATATTGCCCCTTAGTCATCTCTTTTCGAAGCTGAAAAGTCCCAGTCTCGTTAATCTCTCCTCATACAGAAGCTGTTCCATACCCCTAATCATTTTTGTTGCCTTTTTCTGAACCCTTTCCAATTCCAGTATATCTTTTTTGAGATGAGATGACAACATCTGCACACAGTAATCAAGATGTGGGCATACCATGGATTAATATAGAGGCAATATATTTTTTTCGTCTTATTATCTATCCCTTTCCTAATGATGCCCAACATTCTGTTCGCTTTTTTGATTGCCGTTGCACATTGAGTGGATGTTTCCAGAGAACTAGTCACAATGACTCCAAGATCTTTTTCTTGAGTGGTAACAGCTAATTAGACCCCATCATTTTATATTTATAGTTGAGATTGTTTTTACTTTGCATTTCTCAACATTGAATTTCATCTGCCATTTTGTTGCCCAGTCACCCAGTTTAGTGAGATCCCTTTGTGACTTTTTGCAGTCTGATTTGGACTTAATTATCTTGAGTAGTTTTGTATCATCTGCAAATTTTGCCACTTCACTGTTTCACCCTTTTTCCAGATCATTTATGAATACATTGAACAGTACTGGTCCCAGTACAGACCCCTGGGGGACACCACTATTTACTTCTCTCCATTCTGAAAACTGACCATTTATTCCTACCCTTTGTTTCCTATCTTTTAACCAGTTACTGATCCATGAGAGGACCTTCCCTCTTATCCCATAACCGCTTACTTTGCTTAAGAACCTTTGGTGAGGGACCTTGTCAAAGGCTTTCTGAAAGTCTAAGCTCAGTATAACCACTGGTTCACCCCATCAAGGGCACGGGTAACCTCTTCCCACAAATCCAGGTGACCTGTACTGACATGGGACCTCAACTTTGTCCTCAGGTGTCTAACCAGATCCCCCCCTTTGAACCCATGACCACCTCCTCACTTCTACACCTCTCTAGGAAAACTACATTTCTAGTAGCCTTACTTCTGCTCGAAGTGTGGGAGAGATACCCTCATCCCTTACAGTCTTTTTCAAAGACAAGGTTACACTATGACCACACCCAAGGTGTAAGGGTGTGGACTCACCCCTGTGGCACCTCCTGCTGGTCGATCTCAGGACTTAGCTCGTCCAAGCTCCGGAGCACCCTCTGCAGGCTGGTGATACACTTTACCTCACTCTGGCCCCTGTGTCCCTCCCAGGACCCAGTGCCCCATTATCTGGGGTGCTGCCTCCTGGCAGTAACCCCACACTTCTGGGTCTCCCCCTCCCAGGGGAACCCCCACCCACTATCCCCACTTCGCCTCAGTCTTGGCTATTGCCAGTCATCACTTAGCCCCTGTTCACTGGGGCAGACTGCAGTGTATCAGCCACTCATCACAGGCAAAGGTGTTTGGACCTGCTGCCTCTGCCTACCCGTGGGCTGCCCCCTGCAACCTAGTACCTAATAGGCCTTACCAGGCCTGCAATCTGGGGTTTTCCTAGGCCAGAGCTCCCCAGCTCCTTTGGCCTTTCCCCCAGCCCCGCTCTACCGTAGGTACACATGTACGCTCCCTAGCAGCCAGGCCCTTCTCCCTCTAAAGGCAGAGAGAGAGTGCTGAGCTCCTGGCTCCCAGCCTTTTTATACAGGCCAGCTGTGGCCTGATTGGGGTGTGGCCCAGCTGCAGCCGCCTCCCCAATCAGCCCAGCTTTTAGAGCTGCAGCCCTCTCCAGGGCTGCTTTTACCCCTGCAGCCTTCTTTCAGGGCTGATTTCAAGCCCTTCAGGGCAGGAGCGGGTGTCCACCCCGCTACACAAGGTTTCTACTGAAAATATCTTTGCACTTCCATATAAACTGGATTATCCACTTCCCAATCTTCTTTCTGAAACCACACTGGGACAAAAGGAAGGCGACATTATACACGCTCAATGTCAGGAGATCATTAGCCTTATATTTAGATAGACTAAGCCCTTCAAGGAGTCTCCCAGACAATTTCTCTCTATTGCGGACAGATCTAAGGGATCCTCAATCTCTTAAAAAAGACTATCTAGATGGATATTGGGCTGCATTACCTATTGCTCTCATGATCTTCAACCTCCTTCTAGACTTTTCTGATTAGCAGGGCAAGACTACAGTGAAAGAATGTAAACTATTCTTCTCTTTGACTAGACCACTTGGGCTTCACTAACAGCTTTTGTATGTGGGAATGAAAAAGTACTGGAAACCTGAGTTTTGATGATAGCTAGATTTGATGCTCTAGGTTACTATGCATAGGCAAGCTAAGATTTGGATACATCCTTAAATGGTGTGATTGATTCCTATTTGGTTTCTTAATACATAATCATCCAAAGTTAGGTGATACCTTTAGGCCCTAGTCATGTACTGTGGTATTCTATTTGCGATCTAGTATCTTGTCATCCCAAAATCTAGCTGCCAACACTGGAGTATACAATGGGAAATATAAATACCAGAGGTTATACCACTGAAAGTAAATATGGAATCCCAGTTTAATTTTTGCTGATTCTCACCATGTTGTAAAAAGTGTGTAAGAAGTCTTTATTGATTGACTGTGCTAATTTAAATAATATTTCAACTCATTTTTTATTTGTATTACTGTAGTACCTAGGGGCCTTAATCATAGACCGGGGCCCCATTGTGCTAATCACTGTACAATCACAGAATTTATGTTTAGTAACTGAAAAGCTTATTAAGTAGAATCATAATATGAATAAATAGGAGCTTTATAAGTTTCACTAAGATAAAACTTAAATGTCTCTTAAATCCTCTTCATATGATCCTTAGAGAAACATAGATGAAAATTAAATGAGCTTTACGATGGTCATGCGGAATGAACTGCTTAATTTCAAGCTTTCACCTGCGTTTTTAAGATGGCTGCAAAAAAAATTGTCATAGTCATAAAGTTTAAGGGACCACTGATCATCTAGTCTGACCTCCAGTATATCATAGGCCACCACCATCACCCAGGACCTGCACACTAAACCCAATAACGGAAATGAGTCCAAAGTAAATGAGGCCCACAGGAAACTAGACTTACGTGCGACTAGGAGGGACTGAGGTTCACCAGTGCTTAAGGGCCCTCCAATGGCAGGGAAATTATTGAATTAGAAATACTCAGATAGTCCTGGCATGTGACCCATGCCCACACGCTATAGAGGAAGGCGAAAAACCCCCAAGGTCATTGCCAGTCTGACCTAGGAGCAAATTCCTTTTTGACCCCACATATGGCGATGAGTTAGACCCTGAAAGTGTGAGCAAGAACCAGCCAGCCAAGCCCCTGAGAGTGCAAGAATGCTTGGTGCCACCTCAAAGCCCTAGCCCACCCAGCCCCATGTCCCATCTCCAGTTTTGGCCGTCCCTGATGCTTCTGAGGAAGGAGATTTTAAAAACCTTCCAGAATACATTGCAGGGAAAACAATCTCTTCCTGACCTCTCCCAGTTGCCAGCCGAAACCCTGAAGCATGAGCTTTTGGAACATAAGACAAAAACTGGAAATTAGCCCTAGGGCGGTTGAGTTCTACCCCCAACCATCACAAGCAACATACTTGTAATTTTATTTCTCTGCACTCTGCCTCCAACCACCCATCACTTACACTATGAAGACTTTTGGCATGAGGGAAATTTAATAGCTTCATGAGAAACATTTTTCACATAAGTTTTATTTGTTTCTAGGAACAAATGATGAGAAAGAAACAAGCCATGCATCTCGACGCACGGTATGTCACAATGGTGGAGAATGCGTACTACTACTGTAATCCCCCTCCTGCTGAAAAAACTGTGAGGAAGAAACGCCCACCTCTGCAGGAGTATATTCGTAAGCTTCTTTACAAGGATCTCTCCAAGGTCACCACTGAGAAGGTGAATCCATGTGAAATCTTGATGTGGTAGATGGCAGTATGTGTGACATGACACAACTCTTCCTCTTAAATTATTTATTACAAGAACAATAATTATAGGTACTCATTTAGAACCTGAGAGTGAAAGGATGAGTTGTTGCTAGGAAAGAAGGCTTCTGCTTGACCCATATAAATGATTGAGGTTGAAAAGATGGGAAGAGGTTTTGAATTATCCAGATCTGACATATGTTTTGAAGGATCCAAGAAAGTTGGAACACAGCAAGTGTCTGAGGGCAGGATTGAGATTAATGTTTAATACTCCCAGGAGAGGAGAAACTGCTTCTGGATCAGGATTATATTAGAGACGGGCACACTGTTTGAGCTATTAAAATCAGAGGCCATGTGTATGCTAACAAGGCAAGATATTTTAAGGTGAGTCAATGGGGATGTCCAGGTAGAGCTCCAGCCATGATTTTAGTCTTCCAGGAAGAGACGAGGAGTAGGTCTGAGAATATACAAGTCCCAGAAAAGAACACTGTGGTTTCTCATCAAGTCACGCTGGGTGATGAGGCTCTCAAACTCTAAAGGTACACCAGTCTTATTCTAAGACGTCTGCAGGGAGTGTCTACAGTATCTCTGGGGTATAATCTTGGATGTCTATTAGACCAGTGGTTCTCAACCTTTCCAGACTCCTCTTTCAGGAGTCTGATTTATCTTGCATACCCCCACATTTCACCTCACTTAAAAACTGCTTACAAAATCAGACACAAAAATACAAGTGTCACAGTACACTATTACTGAACAATTGCTTACTTTCCCATTTTTACCATATCATTATAAAATCAGCTGGAATATACATATTGTACTTCCATTTCAGTGTATAGTATATAGAGCCATATAAATATTTCATTGTCTGTATGAAATTTTTGTATGGATTTTGCTAGTGCTTTTTATGTAGCCTGTTGTAAAACTAGGCAAATATCTAAATGAGTTGATGTACCCCCTGGAAGACCTCTGCGTACCCCAAGGGGTACATGTACCCCTGGTTGAGAATCACTGTGTTAGATATCCAGTGCTGAGTGAATACGGTACCAAAGCATCTGGGAGAGGTGTTTCCATCCTGCACAGTGTTTGCATTAAGTCAGCCCAAATGTATTCCGTACCTTTTTATAAGTGGTCTAGGTTTCTGTCTCCCTTTATGCTTTTAATAGTACAAGGCAAAATAAATAACACCCGTATATAAATTAAGGATCAGATCCTCTGTTGGTGTAAATTGGTGGAGATTCGTTAGCAGCAATGGAACTCCACCAGTTTATGCCAGTTGAGAATCTAACCCTAAAAGTTCAGGGTATATTGAACTCCTTGTTTTTATTCTGTAGTCTTCACTTTCCACATTAAAACAATTTCTATGCGTAGCTTGGATGTTAAGGTTCATGTCTGGTTTCAGATCAGCTTTACTTAAGTTGTGACTCTGTTTACTTTGTTCAAGAGAAGTGTAGAATTTTGTTTTAATCTTAGGTTTTTTTCAGTGCCATTCCAATATTATAGTGCTGCTCTTCTGAGTCCCATTACAAGTATCCGCTAATTTCCATGGATTTTAGGAAAAAGGGGATAAAGTGCCAGCTTCACTGATGAAGTGGTGCTTCCTGCTATCTGAGCCTTTCAAAAGAAGATGGACTTGGGGTTTGTAGTGAGGTAGTTGTTCTAAACCTTTCTACTCCCGGTAACATGATTTCTTACTGGCTTCCTGAATGATTGAGAGCGCTTCGATAAATTACAAGCTGGAAAGGACCACCAGTCTTCTCATGGAGTAAGGTTTAGATTAGGTACCCATGGCTTGGGATATATATCCATTAGATTTACTTCATTTGGGTAACACACGAATCCACTTCTGAATAAGTGAGGGTATTTCTTTAGAAAGAGGCCACAAATATTATTTGGGGGTGGCATTTGTAATGACTATAAGATATAATTGGTTCCATTTACATATAAATCCACCCAACTTTGCCTACTGACTTGTTAATAGTGTTTTACAAATCCTGTTTAGGTCCTGAGACAGATGCGCAAATTGCCCTGGCAGGATCCTGAAGTGAAAGATTATGTTATATGTTGTATGATCAACATCTGGAATGTGAAATACAATAGTATTCACTGTGTAGCTAACCTCTTAGCAGGGTTGGTACTTTACCAAGAGGATGTTGGAATTCATGTTGTGGATGGAGTGCTAGAGGATATTCGCCTAGGCATGGAGGTAAAATATATACATATATATTATAAGTTCATTCACTTGTTTCACAGAAACATTAAAATAAAACATTTCTAAATATAATTTAAAAATAGAAATAGAGATTATGGAAAATGTTTTTCATTGCTTGATTGATTACTTTTCTACCTACCTGCCAGCTGCTTTCTTTAAAATCAATCATAAAGTCAGAATAAAATGAGAGAGGGTTATTAGGGTAGTTACTTCATTCCCTTGCCATAGTAAGATTGTTCCCTATGCACTATTTATAATGCTTTTCTAGTCTAATATTTAAATGTCTGAAGCCATGGATTTTCATATCATTTTCTTTGGAAGTCCATAATTTGATAGAGCTCACAGCTATCAAAAGATTTTTCTAGATATGTTTTAAAAAAAAAGCCAAATTCCAGAAAAATTCTTTTAAATAATACAGGACTGGGCTTCATTCAAACCTTTATGATATCTATTGATTGGCCAGGTTATATGGCTATCTGCAATACATAGATAGAACACAGAGTTACTTCGGGCTCTATTGTAACAAATTATATCAAGGAGTGACAATATTATTTAAAGCAAAAACGTACTTTTTTAGTTTACATTTCTGTAATGGAGACTGTAAGGCTCCTTAGTAATTCCTATTGTGTCCACATGTATAAAAGTAAATGTGTGTTTTGCACTAAACTAGTAAATGTTGGGTTTTGTTCAAGGTTAACCAGCCAAAGTTTAATCAGCGACGGATCAGCAGTGCCAAGTTCTTGGGAGAACTTTACAATTACCGAATGGTCGAGTCAGCTGTAATATTTCGAACTCTATATTCATTTACATCATTTGGTGTGAACCCTGATGGTACTGCTAGTCCACTGGACCCTCCAGAACATCTTTTTCGAATTAGACTGGTCTGCACCATCCTTGATACCTGTGGGCAATATTTTGACAGAGGTTCCAGCAAACGGAAGCTTGATTGCTTCCTTGTGTACTTTCAGGTATTAATAAACTTAACTTTGTGTTTAAAATTAACTTTGGGTGATGGGTGTATCTTCGCATGGTCCTAAAGATTTATCTATACAGTATCTAGAATCTGTACACTTAGGTTTTTATCATTTGGGCTCCAATTCAGCAAGGGATTTAAATGTGTTTAAATTTAAGCACATGAGCAGTCCTGTAGATTTCCCTGGGACTATTCACATGCTTAAGTTGAGCACATGCTTAAATACTCTGCTGAGTTGAGGCCTGAGGGTACGTCTTCACTACCCGCTGTATCGGCGGGTAGCAATCGATTCATCCGGGATCAATATATCGCGTCTCGTTAAGACGCGATATATCAATCCCCGAACGCACTCACCGTCGACTCCAGAACTCCACCAGAGCGAGCGGCAGTAGCGCAGTCGATGGGGGAGCCGCGGCCATCGATCCCGCGCTGTCTGGACCCCAGGTAATTCAATCCAAGATACTTCGACTTCAGCTACGCTATTCGTGTAGCTGAAGTTGCGTATCTTGGGTCGATCCCCCCGCCCGCCCCAGTGTAGACCAGCCCTGACTGTGAACTCTACAAGCTCTGTAATGATTTTTTTAAAATCCCTTCTGATGTTCATAGTTTTAATGAGAGATTTTTGAAATGGCATTAAAATGTCAAATGTAACTGGATGATGCCATGGTAACTCCATGGAATATTCTGAAACATTCACGGACTTTAGAGTGCTTGTGTTAATCTCTTTTTTAAATTTAATTTAGAAGGACAAAAGAAAAACAGGGAATTTAAAAGATAACTGCAGTGGAGGAGTATTGGCATTAGGGCTGTCAACTGATTAAAAAAATTAATTGTGATCTACATTTTCAAATATATTGATTTCAATTAAAACACAGAATACAAAGTGCACAATGCTCACTTTATATTTATTTTTGATTACAAATATTTGCACTGTAAAAATACAAAAGAAATAGTATTTTTCAGTTCACCTAATACAAGTACTGTAGTGCAATCTCTTTATCATGAAAGTTGAACGTACAAATGTAGAATTATGTACAAAAAAAACTGCATTCAAAAATAAAACAATGTAAAAACAAATCTCTTGTTTGTGAAAAATGTCTTCCCTTTTAAAAAAGAATATGATTTGTATGGCTGCATTTGTACAAGAATTAAAGAGGGATTTTGAAATTCACAAAGGGCAGGTAGGTGCCCATTTCCCATTGAAAATCTGCCCCTAAAAAGGGTATTTTCATTCTGTTCCTATTTTTTATAATATTTTCAGTTGCCGTAGATGATTTATTTGGTTATGTAATTTAAAATCTGGATTGTCACTTTAAAACTCTGTATGGATTTTTTTATTTTAGGGATTTTCTTTGAATTGTTTCAAACTGTTTTAGCAGGATACATGAATTTAGTATGTTTTTAGTGACTTGTATGCATCTACATTTTCTTTAATGTTTTGGTTATGTCTTTTTTTCTTGGTAAAATAGCTTCAGTCAACATGAAGTACATTACGTATATAACATGAGGATGTTTTGTATTTCAGAGGTATGTTTGGTGGAAGAAGAATTTGGACGTTTGGACAAAAGACCATCCATTTCCTATTGACATTGACTATATGATCAGTGATACGCTAGAACTGCTGAGACCAAAGATAAAACTCTGCAATTCTCTGGAAGAATCTGTCAGGCAGGTACAAGATTTGGAACGAGAATTCTTAATAAAACTAGGTAAGAAATAGTACATCATCAAAGCCAGTTGTTCGTCTTTTACGCTGTCGTTATTATTATTATTATTACTACTACTATCACTATCCCCCGGTGATGGATCACTACAAAAACTAATTTCCCCCCTGCTGTTACTCACACCTTCTTGTCAGCTGTTTGAAATGGGCCACCTTGATTACATTGAACTCATTAGCACTACAAAAGTGATTTTCCTCCCTTCTTGTCAACTTTGAGAATAGCCCACTTGCACCTTAATTGAATTGGCTTGTTAGCACTGACCCCCCTGACTTGGTAAGGCAACTCCCATCTTTTCATGTGCTGTGTATTTATACCTGCCTCTGTATTTTCCACTCCATGTATCTGATGAAGTAGGTTTTAGCCCACAAAAGCTTATGCCCAAATAAATTTGGTTAGTCTCTAAGGTGCCACAAGGACTCCTCGTTGTTTTTGCTGATACAGACTAAGAGCTACCACTCTGAAAACTATCCCTCGGGTGTTTTTTAACCTTTTTCTGCATTTCCTGACCTGTTCTGAATCCGGGTAACATATTAATTTGATGTATCTAAAGAAACACTAAAGACGAAGGTGACTATGGTTTTTATTTATGATGACTGGTAGAAAAGGAAAAGGAAAACCACCAACTCTAACTTTGTTAGTACACAAGAGCTTTTGGCTGCTTTGATACAGTATTTAGTGCATCCAGCAGTCCTGGTGGCTGAGTAGCTCATCACACACAAGCATATCCATTGGTTCTATTACCTGGACTCCTTTAAGGTATATGGGACCATTACAGTCAAACACTGGACTTGTAGAACAAGTAGGGTGGCCTGGTGTCCGGTTTTTGCCTGGAAAGTCCAGTTGAAAAGGGGACCTGACAATGTCTGGTTACTACGAGCGGGAGAGGCGCCAGGTCATCACCCGTTCCAGCCTCCTACTCAGCCGGGGCCACTTCCTACCTTCTTTGGGTCCCAGCTCTGCAGGAAAATCCCTCGTGACCCGGGAGGTGGGGATGGGAGGGGAAGAGCAGCGAGGGATGCAGGGGAGGGGGCCTATGGGGAAGAGGCAGGACGGGAGATTCCGGCACTCCTGTTGGAGTGTCCGGTTTTTAAATATTACCAAGTCGGCAAACCTAAGAACAAGGCATTCAAATAAGCATGAAATGAGTATTGTAATACCGAGTCATTGAAATGAACAGTTGTGCCTATTAATGTGGTCTAGTGTATATTATGTGAAACTGGGGGTCATTTGAGTTCTGTTCCTCAGTCTTGACATGTGACCTTAGACAACTCCCTTGACCCCTTTCATTCAGTTTTCCTTCTGCGTTACCTGCCTCATAGCAGTTGAAGCTTAAATTGATTGAAAACCATCTTGATAGTCTTCAAGGAAAGACAATGAGGAGTGTTAGTGTATTTGTTGTTTGTATCTCCATAGGCACACTCAAGAATGCATATAGAGGGGCAGCTGGGCTCCAGTGGACTAAGCATAAGGATGGGTGTCAAGATCTGTGTAACATCCCTGACTTTGCTACGCCACCTTCGGCATTTCAGAAAATCTCTCTGCCCCTCATTTACACCATTCCATAAAATGGAGATAAAATTATTTACTAAACCACCTATTGGAAGAGCTTTGAAATATACAGTTCTTTTCATCCGTAGAAGTGTGGTGTTAGCCTGTCTCCAGTGAATACTTCAGTAGATGAGGAAAATGGTGCTTTGGGCATCTTTTTCAGCACTCTAGGAAGGGTAAACTTGACCACGTAGTATCTTTCTCTTTAAGGCTAGGCCTACAAAATGTCATGAGTGTTCCAATGTTTGCTATGTAGAGAGATTAACAGTGGTCTTTAACAATGATGTATTACAGAAATAAAGTAGAAGAAATATTATTGGAATATTTGGAATATTTAGTAAGTAGCAAGCAGATCTGGAGACAAACTAAATCACTTTTTAAGAGACTTTAGGAAGTGGTTGACACAATGGCTTTCTGGAAGAAATTCCTTCCCTTCAGGATGCAAAAAAGTTCTGCTGGATAAAAGTCATCAAGGAACTGCTACTGGTGGTCTGCATAAGAGGAAGAAATGACAGTTGTGTCGTGTGGAGTTACAGTATTCTTTATTCACTGGGTTGAAACGGTTCAGTATAATCCTGTATTTTCCAAGACACATGTTGGCTTACTCTTATGTTAGGCATGGCAATAGCAATTCTTGTCAAACTGGAATAGTCTGGAACTACAGTAAAACAAGGGAACCTGTTTGCTATTCTGTTTACTGACCACAGCTCTATTTCTAGAAAGCTGACTGTCAGACATTTTGAATCTTTTCTATTTTCCTTGGAATGCTCATAAATAGGCTCACAGTTTTCAGTGGAGGAAATTACTCGATGAGAATGTGACTCCCTTACTTATGCTAAATGTAAACATTACTTCTGTTCTCTTTATGCTTCTGTTAAACTGGATTCATAGACTGCTTTCTTTAACGAGCATATGGAAACTAGTGCTGCATTTGTGAGTTACTAAAAGGTAAACCTGTTCTTGTTCCAACTACAGTAGTGTACATTTATGAAACACTCCAAAGTTATCTGTGTTGAAATTAGTTAGCATCAGGAGCAAACACCAGGCTGTGGGGACCCCACAGCTCAATTGACCAAACACTCCCTAATGTTTATATCTAGAAACACTAGGGCAATGATGCATTAAAAAAAAAAAAATTATGCTGTGCCATTGGCTGTTAATGTATTCAGTCGTTGAACGGATTTATTTTATAATTTTTAATTTCTAATTGGAAGCCCTGTTTTACTAGAGGCTTTTTTGTGGATTTTTTCACTTACGAGTGTTTAATTTATAGGCAAAGAACTTGATCCACGCTACTTCTAGTTAAATCAGTTCAATTCTCAACGTAATCCCTTAATTTAAGGGTCAATATATGGAGAAATTATGCATTGACTTTTATTTTTAAGAGGAATTTGCATTTTGTTCACTGTGCTATTCATTTAATTAAAATTCTTCAAATATAATTTAGTATTAATATCAGACTTTGACTTCCTTATATATGTTATGATGATCAGAAAGAAAAAAACAAATTTGGAATGGAAACCATTTTAGGTAAAAAAAAAAATTCCCTTCCTCATGGTATGATCTAAACTAGTGCTTTTATGATCTCTAACTCCCCCCAAAAGGCAAATTATGACTAATTATATGCATTTTAATAAATTCCTTTCAAAGATGCCCAGCAGTTTCTGCTGTAAGTCAAAGTAATTTCCACCCTCTGAACCATTTTCTGTAGATCAGTTGCATCCAGTACAGTAGTGGGATCTCCTCATTCCTGGAGCATGAGTGAGCCAGTTTTGGGAAATGGCATTCATTGTGTTCATTGTGGCACCAGACAGGCAGATCACCATTGTTATTTTTAAAGGTGCTATTGAATGAGCAACTATTAAGTTTCCAATATCTTTTTCTCCTAGTTAAATACACATATGGTAGGATAGTCACTAATCCTTTGCTGTTATGACTATACATAGAGTATAGAAGATTCTTATCTGTATTTCTCTGTTCAGATCTTTGAAAGCTATTATGATAGGTGCAAATGTTTTCAGTGGAAAAGATTTTGTTGGAATAGTTTTAATGAGGGTTCTGACCAAACTCCAAATCATAATCTATTCCTACATGATTTTAGTAATTTTGTCAGATTAGTATTTCTATGGATTTATTTCTGAGATTCGGGAAATATTCCAGTAATTAAAATGGGTATATGACCAAAAAAAATTTGTACTATTTACTTGACACTGTTCTAGCCTGTGTTAAAATATTTTGTACTTTCACACATATGCCTATCTATCGCTAGATTTGTGGCATAAATATAAGAATAAGACATCCTGAAGAACTTTACAAATTATTTACATGTACATACGAGAGGAGCCTATACACGGTTGGAAATGAACATGTAACAGTTTGGTGCAGCAGCTTGACATGTAGTGAGGAGGAATATAGTGTCTAGTTGAAATTATTGTGTAGGAAAGACACTCTGCTTGCCTAAATTTATGGTAACTGTCAAAATGGAAATTTAATCCAGACTAAAAGGTTAATAGTCCTACTCTAGCAAAAACGCTTGTGATTTGTAATGATCACAAGTGGCTAGGATTATTATTATATTTCTTGTTCGTATGATAGCAAGTCGAGCAAGCATAGTGCTCCTCAACATCTTTGCTTGGCATTTAATCAGTATGACAGAGGGAAGATTGCTGCTACCTGCTCTCACCATTATTAAGTTTTATTTGTTTTGTTTTTTATTGGTGGAGATGCTAGTTAAAAGGATTTTACTAGTCTGATGGGTTGGCTGCTTGCTCTCTAAATAGGCTGGCATGGAAGCAAAAACTAGTAGTACTCTTTGCTCTCCTCACCCTTTCTCCCATTCTAGTCACATTCCCTTTACCTCTGCCAATACCTTTGTTAGGCTCTGTATTCCCTACACAGTTCCCTTCTTTCTGAAGATTGCTTTTCTGGTGCTCACTCCTCAGTAGCAACTCTTGCTCTCCTTGATTTTTAACTCATCCAGTGTAAGTGGATGTTGGGGGGTGAAACTGGAACAGCTTTAAATATATTTCTTTTCATTAAACTTCAGGTGCTATTTAAAAGTGTTACAGTTCTTTATAGTAATCTGTCCATGGAAACCCAAGTTTGCATACTTGCTCCTTCAGCCAGTACAGTAACTCCTCGCTTAACGTTATAGTTACGTTCCCAAAAAATGCAACTTTAAGCAAAACGATGTTAAGCAAATCCAATTTCCCCATAAGAATTAATGTAAATGGGGGGGTTAGGTTCTAGGGAAAAAAATTTCACCAGACAAAAGACTATATTTTATTATATGTGTATGTATATACATAATATGCACACAGTATAAGTTTTAAACCAACAGTTTAATATTGTACACAGCAATGATGATTGTGAAGCTTGGTTGAGGTGGTGGAGTCGGGTGGGATATTTCCCAGGGAATGCCTTACTGCTAAATGATGAATTAGTACTCGTCTGAGCCCTCAGGGGTTAACACATTGTTAATTTAGCCTCACGCTCTACAAGACAGCACAAATAGAGGGGAGGGAGACAGCATGGCAGACAGAGACACACACCCCCTGTAGAGTAACTCCTCATTTAAAGACATCCTGGTTAATGTTGTTTCGTTGTTACATTGCTGATCAATTAGGGAACACGCTCGTTTAAAGTTGTGCAATGGTCCCTTATAATGTTGTTTGGCAGCTGCCTGCTTTGTCCACTGCTTGCAGGAAGAGTAGCCCATTGCAGCTAGCTGGTGAGGACTTGGAACCAGGGTGGACCAGCAGCCCCCCTATCAGCTTCCCGCTCCCCTAAGTTCCTTGTGCAGCAGCCACCCAGCAGGCTACCAGTTGCTGGCAGTTCAGCTGTCCCTCTCCCCACTGCCATCTGCTGCTCCTGCCCTCTGCCTTGGAGCTGCTCCCCGGAGCCTCCTGCTTGCTGTGCAGGGGAGGGGGAAGAGGAGGGCTCATGTCAGGGTGTCTCCTCCCCCTCCCCCCCCCGCTTGCCCCTTCTCCATATAGAGCAGGGTGGGGACAGGACAGGGCTCAGGACGGAGAGAGCTTGCTGGCCGCAGCTGCTGTCTCAACTTCCTGATTTTTTTTTAAAGGCATTGTACTTAGTGCGGTCAGCATACTTAAAAGGGGCATTGCGCCTTTCTCTCCCTCCCCCTCTCTCTTTCCCCCCCCCCCCCCCCCGCACACACACACACACAAGGTGTGTCTCTGTCTGCCATGCTGTCTCCCCTCCCTCCATTTGTGCTACCTTGTAGAGTGTGAGGCTACATTAACAACAATGTGTTATCCCTTGAGGGCTCAGCCGAATGCTAGTTCATCATTTAGCAGTAAGGCATTCCCTGGGAAATATCCCATCCAATTCCACCCTATAACTTCACCACTTCAACCAAGCTTCACAATCATCATTGCTGTGTACAATATTAAATTGTTTGTTTAAAACTTATACTCTGTGTGTGTGTGTGTGTATATAATATATATATATAATATATATATATATAGTTTTTTGTCTGGTGAAAAAAATTTCCCTGGAAGCTAACCCCCCCACTCCCATTTACATTCATTCATAGCTCAGTGGTTTAAGCATTGGCCTGCTAAACCCAGGGTTGTGAGTTCAATCCTTGAGGGGGCCATTTAGGGATCTGGGGCAACAATGGGGGATTGATCCTGCTTTGAGCAGGGGGTTGGACTAGATGATCTCCTGAGGTCCCTTCCAACCTTGATATTCCATGATCATTAGCGAGGAAGATTGATAGCTTGGAGCCTCTGAAATTGGGGGGAAGGGAGTGTGTATGCATGAGCAGAACTTGAGTCAAACTCCACTAAGTACAAAACAATATCCTACCATTAATAGTATTACCGAGATTTGTCTAATTTAAAAGCCTTATTAAGGACATAGGTCCAGATTTTTCTAAAGTGACTTATGATATTGGGTGCCCTGTCCAAAACCCCTTAAAAGGCCCTGGCTGATTGTGGGTGCTTAGCACTTTCTGAAACTCAGGTCCTTTTAAAGTCTCCAATTGGGTACCAAAAAAAACCACGGGGTTCCCAAAATCACTGTTCATTTAGAAAATCTTAATAGATAAGAATTGTATACATCAGTATTGCCAAGTTTGATCTGAGTACCTCACATGGCCCCCATTAAGGCTGTATCTGAGCACCTCGTCTAAGAATGGTTTGGGAGTAGGAGACGTGTTAGTCTGTATCTGAAAAAAAAAAACCCCAAAAAAACAGGAGTACTTGTGGCTGAAGAAGTAGGCTGTAGCCCACGAAAGCTTATGCTCAAATAAAGTTGTTAGTCGTCTAAGAATGTGTTTTGTTTTTTAATTCAAGGGAGTACTGGATCCTCTTGTATGAAATATTGCATTGTTTAATATAAGCATTTGAGTAGAGATGTGCTGTGAAGCCCCAGTATTTTGTTGTCATGCTTCTGGTATAGATTTATATTATTAAACTGGTGTGTGTATAAAATTGCAAAAGTTACTGCATGACCTGTTTTAGGACACTTTAAAATAAATCTATTTTATTTTAAAATATATGTCTAACGGCCAACCAGGAAATTGATGTTATACAATAAACTAGAGTAGGTTAAAATTTGTTTACTTTGAGTCATGGTACTGAAACAAGGAAAAGGCACTGCCCTTGTATTCTAGTGATCTATAGATTTGAAGGCTACACAGACCTTTCTGACAAAGCCTGGCCATCATATTTTCAAAATGCTTCCTTGTCGCTTTTCATGACTTATAGCGCAAATCATGGATAGTGATTAAAGAAGCAATGTGAATAAGATTTCTGCAGTGGATTCATGGACATAGCCAATACAGTTGTGTTTGGGGTAGTCTGTACTGAGCTGATCATTGTTGGTCTGTGTTGAAGCCCCAATTTAATGCACTCATGATGGCCCATAGAACCAAAAATCTCTCTTGCTACAAAAATTTGTCCCAAGCTCAGGTTTCCACAGTTATGAAAATGAGCTCCAAACTTGCTGGAGTAGATTGAAGTATTGCTTGCTTCAATAAGAAACAAAACTAGCTACTCAAAGTTCTAGGAGAATGGAAATTAGTTCTTTCTTTGTGCTCCAAAATAACTAACCCAACTGTAGATCCTAAGTGTATGGGTTGTACAGTTTAAACTATGAATAAGGTACTGTGTACTGACTACATCAGTTTTGAAGGGTATCTTCTAAAAATCATGGGCTGAAATCTTCTGTGTTGGGCAAGACTAGCATCAATATCATTCTCTGCTAGCTCAAACCACAATCCCCATGAGTATAAAGTGGCTTTGTGGATTAATGAAAAAATGTAAAGAATGTATGAAAGAGAACTGTGTGCTAGAAGCTTGTCCATTTTTGTAGTGGATGGCTTAGCTTCAGCAAGAGGTTTTTTTCAAAAATAAAAATAAATGACCTTGTTTTTCCATCTTTCAGAGCCATATTAAATTCTCATATGTCTTTTATGAATAGTTTAACTATTTCTAAGACTAAATTGTAAGCTGAAATACACCAACTGCATTTTCTGATCTGATCATGTGTAATGGGGTCCAGTTCCATAAAGGAGAATTGAAATTATATCACAGAATATTTAGTGAAGTAGTAGCAAGGTCTGGGATAATCCAAAATTATCCAAACCAAAATTAAAATACACGTGTAATTATTTAAAGGAGACAATATAGCTAAGAGAACAAACCAGGTTGAAGGATAATTTTATGAAGATATCAGAGCATTAGTGAGTGGGTTGTGTAGTCAAAATAATACAAAACAAAAACCAGAAGACAAAGTAGACTTAACAGGGATGGAGACAATAAGTCTGTCAATGGAGAAGATGGTAAGATGAACTGGGACCCTTTGAAGGATCCCTCTCTAATGTAGGATAGGGACATTAGGTGACTGCTTTGCGAGGTGTGCAGGATTTGCACATACATACTCACTGCAGGATCTCAGGGCCTTAGTAGGGAAACAAAAATCAGTTTCAGTTTTACAAGAATCTATTATAAACAGGCTAAATGTTTTTTCCAGAGTTATGAACTGTACTGTGAGAGTTTCATTTTATAATAAATCACAGTAACAACAAAAATTTTTACTGTGGTTTTGTTTGATGCAATGCTATGAGCTGAGAATTGAGAGTTCCTAACACAGATTGTAGGAATTTTCACTATATGCTCTGAAGTGTTTCTTAAAAATTCTGTACAGTTCTTGATAAATCTCCAAGAATACTGAAAGTCTCACTGCAGAGATCCAATAACTTCTAGCATCTGGCATTTTATGTACAGCATCTAAGATGTTTGTGTCATTTCAATGTAGCCTTCAAAATGTAGTACAGGGGAGTTGAAGAAATTTCAAAGGTATTTTGAGATGTAACACTTGGTTACTTGATCGGTGCTCTGTGGAAATTCGTAAATGTTCCCAGTAAAAATCCTTTCTTGAGTTGTTTTGAAACCATTTTCTCTTATGATTTTGCTCAGAAAGAAATACGTGTATTTATAATTGTATAAGGTATCATTCAAGACTTAATCACTAGTACTGCATAATACTTCAGTCAGCATTTTTTAGGAGTGGGTTTCTCAAACTGTCATACATCAGTACAGTATTTTTATGTGATGCCACAGCAAAACATTGCTTCCTGTCTAACACATTCTATTCCTAATCCCTTCCTATTTTTCATTTCTCAGGCCTTGTGAATGACAAAGATTCAAAAGATTCTATGACGGAAGGAGAGAATCTGGAAGAAGAGGAAGAGGAGGAGGAAGGTGGAGCAGAGACAGAAGAACAGTCTGGAAATGAAAGTGAAGTAAATGAGCCAGAGGAAGAGGTGATCACATTCATTTACCTTATTTTGCACTGTCCTTACGTAGAAGGAAATAATACTTAGCACTTGCAAATCATAAAGGCCTAAACCCTGTGGTGGACCTGCACAAAGCCTCAAAGTCAGTGGATGCAGCATGGCCGTGCTGTGCACAGGGCCCGAGTTGCAGAGAGAATGTTTAGGTGGGACTCTACACCCTATGTGCTGTGGAGTCACCAGTTCTGCTTGTGCTTCATGGAGGGAAGGATTCTACCTCCTAGTTGCTATGGAGAGTCCCTGTACAAAAATCCATTTGCTCAGATTATGCAAAAAGGGCCCTTAATGCCTGGCCCTTAGTAATAGCTCTCAACACCCCTGGGAAGATAGGCAATAATAACCCCATTTTACATATGTGGAAAAGTGAACACAGAGCATTCAAGAGACTTGCCCAAAGAAATAGTGGCAGAGGGAGGGTTAGAACTCAATGCTGCCCTCAGTCCACAACCCTGTGCTCAGCCCAACAGAGTATGCCACCTCTCGGCATAGCTATTAATTTGTAAATATAAAGCTGTTTTTGTGCCATCTCCTATACCAGTTTTTGGAGCAAATGTATTAACTATCATATAAAGGACCAAAACTAAAGGAAACAAGAGGCACCTTGTGCTGTTCATCATTTTTCCTGTGTAATAGGGATAATAAGGCGCATTTGAATCACGTCAGTCTTCATTACTACTTCAGACTGCTTCTGTAATCTTTTGAATCAAATTGATATAGCCAATAAAAAAGCAAGTGTGCAATACGCTAATATATGTGATCTTGAAAATTCTAACTTCTGTGGCTTATTGTAGCTCAAAAGTTGGTCTCTCTCACTAAGTTTGTCTCTGTTTTTGGTCTAATAAAAGATATTACCTCACCCACCTTGTCTGTCAAATATCCTGGGACCAGCACAGCTTCAACAACACTGCATAAAACAGCTTGTCAGTTTAATCTTTGATAAAAAAATTAGTCTTTCAGATCCGTTTCAGTGGAGAAAATATAACTTGTTCAATAAAGAACAAGTTTTGGAAACAAGATGAGGAGGACCCATGCATAGCGCAGATCAAGGGTTAGTGTGACAGTAAGATGAGTATTCAAAAACGGATCAGTAAATGTTGCTAGATGGCATGGCATTATCATTGGAAGCAGACTACATTGCATGTTGTGATCAAAGATCAATCAATCGATTATACAGCATTTCATGACAGTGAGGAGGGCTGTAAACAGTGAATGCACTTAATGTTTCTCTCATTAAATTATGTTAAAATGTAGCATGTCATTAAAATTTAAACTTTAAATATACTATTTCAGGAGTGCTCAGACAATGATGATGAGGAAGGTGAGGAAGAAGAGGAAGAGAATACCGATTACCTCACAGACTCCAATAAGGAGAATGAAACTGATGAAGAGAACACAGTACGTGCCGCTGCTTTTGAATAATGAGGCCGGTTTTACGTGCTCAGTATTCTTGACTGAATATTTTTAGCAGATAATGCTCATTAGAGATTAGGGGACATACACTAAAAATATTCACAAATGTTCTTTCAAACAAAAACCAAGTTCACTTTGACATTTGCAACTCCTTAATGTTTGATTTTCACAGACATTCGTACAAACGCTTTTGCTTACAAGACTCTTTTAGGAAAGCGAAAGTGTCCCAAGTAGTCATGAAAATGTTCATTCACATTGGAAGAGATTTCATAGCCATTGTGAAAACACTGAGTGGACTGCTAAAAGAGAGGGAAAGTTTTGACATGCTATTGAGGTAACGAATATTTCCAGCAAATTGACATGGTAAAGTAGATTCTCCTTTGAGTCACAGAATTGTAATAAGGAGGCAGGACAAACAAACAAAAAGCAGCAGTGAAGAAATGATGAGGGTGTGTTGTTACCTCACCATCAAAAGCAACCACATCAAACCCGCTCATCCAGCTGTGTGCCTGGGAGTGTGATCTAATAGTAAGATGGTGAATGATCACCCCAAATGTTACCACAGATGTGCTGTGGTAACATCTGAGAAAGTAGCATATTGAGGTATTTGCTGCGTTATATTCTGATTACCTCCATTCAGCTCAAAAAGACACACCAAATGACAGTCACTTGGATCATGGAAACAAGCAGCACCATTGCCAGGGGCAGAAACAGGTGTGATGGAGAATGAGGGCCTATTTATACAGCCTTTGATGCCACTGTCTCTTGGGTGATGGCATTTGCTTAGTACTACTCAGCTATTCTGACGTTAATGAAATGGAGCCTTTAGCCCAGAGAGGTCATTCAGCTGTAGGAGAGTGGAAAGGAGGATGTTGTGCAAGAGATTCAGGAGAGACTGCTGAGGTTGTTGGTCTTGAAACATTCTGCTGCTGCCTCACTGGATGGTGGTGCAGAGGCAGAACCAATTGGCCCCCCACTGAGCTGAGTGTCTTATTTAATATTGTTAGGTCTACAGTTTTGTTCCACTTAAAAAGAATAAAAATTATCATAGACTAAAATGTGTTCTCAAGAACCACATGCCAAACAACCACAAAGCCTCTCTGTAGATAACTAACTAGGGTCTCATTGCATCAGTGTGCCCTTACATCAGCTGTCCCATGAATGGATGATGATTACTATTTATAGTAGTACCTGCTAGATGTGTGTGCTTTACAAATATTTAAGGGCAGTCCCCTCTGAATAAACATTCTAATTCTCCAATCTAAGAAATACAGCCAAATCAATCAGTTGCAGATGGGGGGAGAATATTATTTTGTATATATTGTAGGCATGGTGTCTAAAATAAATACCAATCAATGTGCCAACTGTATTGCAACATATTGCAAATCATCACAGTTTTTAGGCACTGATCAATGTTAGTAAACATTAGAGCAGTAAACACCAAAATTCCTAAACTGGGCAAATCCATTTTAACATTTTTTTCCTTCAACAATTTTTTTTTAAACTAAAGCCATGACAAATTTTGTCAGAGATACAAGCAGAGTAATTTTCTTAGTAATTCAGATCCATCCTGAACTTCACTACTGCTGAAATTAATGTAACGGAATATTTGTCTTCTATACCAGGAAGTAATGATTAAAGGAGGAGGACTTAAACATGTTCCTTGTGTAGAGGATGAGGACTTCATTCAAGCATTGGATAAAATGATGCTGGAGAATCTTCAGGTATTAGTCCTTGTTATTGTCTTGGATTAAGTAAGCCCCTTTACTGCATAGTTGATTCTGAAATAAGTGGTTAACGTGGAGCTGCTTGCACCATGGGATGTGGTGGGGTTTTTTTCATACTCTGTTTTTGGCTGCCTTCCTCCAGTGCTAGGCTTTCTTAATTCTGCACAACTGCTATGAGGCCTTTTTTGAGATACCAGGCCTTCTGCCCACCTTCTTAGGTAGGGGCCTTTTGAGGTGGGAAGAACAGTCATGAAAATCAGTCTTGGATGCTGAGGTGGTTTGGTTCAATCCTGTGCTTTCACGAAAGCCTCCCTTTCCCCCCTTAATCTTTACTCCCTCTCCTGTCATTACAAATATCCTGCAGCTCTGAATGCTAAATGGAGCTCTGTTAATCCTGTGCTTTATTGACCAGCAGGTGTGCTTTTGAGATGCACCCATCCTGCCAGCTCCGGAAGGGAGAGAGAATCCAAGATTCAGTCTTGGGTCTGCTGTTTGATAATATCCTGATTAATTGTGAAGTTTAGATAAAAAGGCAATATTAAATTGCTTCTGCTCTTCCAGTAGTACTGCCAGACACCACATAGATGACAGGTTTCAGAGTAGCAGCCGTGTTAGTCTGTATCCGCAAAAAGAACAGGAGTACTTGTGGCACCTTAGAGACTAACAAATTTATTAGAGCATAAGCTTTCGTGGGCTGCAGCCCACTTCTTCAGATGCATCTATATGCCACTGTGACGGGTTGGATCACAGAAACCCCCTTGGGAGCCGCCACCTGATGTGCAAAGACTACCCCTGCTCCTGTTTTCCCTGCCAGCTCAGGACTCCAGCACCCTGTCTTGCTGAGCCAGACACTCCCATCTGCCCCAACACAGACCCAGGGTCTTAATCACTTGCCCCAAAGCTGCAAGTTTACCTGAAAACAGCTCACAGAAGTGTGCTTGTCTCTAGCACTCAGATGTCCAACTCCCAATGGGGTCTAAACCCAGATAAATCTGTTTTACCCTGCATAAAGCTTATGCAGGGCAAACTCATAAATTGTTCGCCCTCTATAACAGTGATAGAGAGAGATGCACAGTTGTTTGCTCCCCCAGGTATTAATACATACTCTGAGTAAATTACTAAATAAAAAGTGATTCTATATGCATCCGAAGAAGTGGGCTGTAACCCACGGAAGCTTATGCTCTAATAAATTTGTTAGTCTCTAAGGTGCCACAAGTATTCCTGTTCTTTTTGCACATAGATGAATTGGCCTTTGGATGGTGCCATCCTAATTGACTGAAAAGATACACAAAGAAATTCTCATGTCTTCTTGATGAGCCTACTGATGTTGCTGGAGTGGCAGAAGTTATAGTTTTTACTTGTTTCTTTGAATGCTAGTGATATTTTGGGGAGGTATTTTATTATACAGACTAATTCAAACATGCTGCTAGGGAGTAAGTTTTCACTCTTGTAATATCCAGTGGGACATAATTAATTCTTTGCTGATGTGCATCTTCTAAAACAGGCATCGTAAGTGGCCTTTTAACAAGAGTCAGATCTGTTCACCCACTTTAGTAAAGTAGACTCAATACAAAAAATGTTTCCTGAACTTAATGCAACCTTGTCAAATGCTGTAAAACTGCTAAATTATAGTATTTCTATCATCAGAACACTCAATTCCAGATGCTTTCAATATGGCTTGTGACTGGAGATGTGTTCTGAGTGCAAATAGATCCTTTTTCTTACTTATGTAGAAGTCATATCAAGAGGAAACGTTTTGAGCTGGTTATTTTTTAAAGCTCAGAAATGAGATATTTGTATTTCTGGAAGGTGACTATGCAGAAAACGTTTGCAGTCCAGCATTGGCTATTTAATGTGGCATACTTAATTGATGTATCTGATCAATTAAATATGTTGAATCTGTTAGTAGAGTGATGCAATACAAACATTTTTAAAATGATAGATAAGGCAGTTGCCATTTTGAGAAAACAGAGCCTGGCCAGGGGGACAGAATAGAAAATAATGCCTAACCTCATTTGAATTTCTTAGTGACTTCTGTGGAAGGATGGAAATTTCCGAGGACAGTGTGGAAGGAGCAGTTAGTGATCATATAGGAACTCTATAAAATGAGCTCAAGTACTGTTTCAAGAATCAGTGATTAAGGAATGGAAGTAGTATGGCTGGAGGAGAATTGCTTTTAGTAAAGCAGTTGTAAATTGTTTTCTTCTGCCCAATAAATATATGGAGATGCTAATTGATTCTTTCAACTGACTGCTCAATAAAGATAAAGCCTGTTACACAGATACTCTGCCATTTTTGGCTTTATGCATCACGTGATTGTCCATACATAGGATGTTAAGCATTATAAATGTTGCTGCCATTTGAATTTACATAGCATATCAATGGCTAAAATAAAAACAAAACAGATGACATCTGGAGAATAATTTGCTACTCTGTTGCGAGCACTGTATCAATAATAGAGTAACTGGAATATTACAAAAAATCTGAATCCAGAATTACTGATCTTAATATTATATCCAATTTTAATTGAATTGTTTCTTTAATTTTAAAAATCATTCACAAATCCCGTTAAAATTGAGTATATTTTCTCATTGTCATCTTCTAAAATAGCATTCTGCAATGTTCTCAATTCTACGTAATGAATATAAGAGGGTAAGAAATGTAGGAACTCAGAGGAAACAAAATACATTTTAATGAGACTACGCATGTGTATAGCTCTGTTATTTTAGAAGGTAATTGACATTTTTTTATTAAAAATGAATTGTGAAAACCACAAAGCTTTCATATGTTTAGCATTTGATTGCCTCGAGCATTGTGCATCCCCTTTCTCTTTAGCAACGGAGTGGAGAATCTGTGAAAGTACATCAGCTGGATGTTGCTATTCCTCTGCATCTCAAGAGTCAGCTAAAGAAGGGTCCACCCTTGGGTGGTGGGGAAGGAGAATCTGAGTCGGGAGACACAATGCCATTTGTCATGTTAACTCGAAAAGGCAACAAGCAGCAGGTAAGGGGTTATCTGGATTTAAGTAAACATTTTCCTTTGTCACAACACACAGAGTGTGGTTTCTTTATCTTTATTTCTTAAATGGGATGCAGTCCTCTGTTCTGTTGATGGGAACTCCCTGGAATTCTAAATTTTTACTAGGAGTCGTGTAGAGGACCACTTTATACCATTATTTGTTTTTATATTAAGTTCTCTAATTAGACCAAAGAGAGATGCTGAGCAATGTTTGTTACATATACAAAGTACAGGCGCAGTTTAACTGGCAGCTAGGAATTTGAATCCATGCTGTTATAAGATGCCACTGGAACTTGGAAAGCCAGCATGATTAACATCAGCAATAAGAGTAATATACTCAAGGGAGTGTCACAGATCTAGTCGAGCTCCCACTCTTGCACCCTTACCAGACTGCTGATGAGATTCATCTCATTAGACCCCAGGTGCTTTAAGCCTCCAGAATCTAAACATAAGTCCAGGCACTGCCCCGGCTTGGCATCTGAGCATGCTTTCAGGTTGTAAATCCTCTGTCTAGCACCCCCTTCTGAGCGCTGAGACACTGCAGTTCAACTGCCTAATCACTGGGGACCAGTGCTGACCTTTTAAGCTTCCCAGGAGCTTAAACATGTCCTCCCAGAATTCCAGCCATGTGGGCACTTTTACCATTTTCTTCTTCAGGGGCATGTTGATAGTATAAGCCAAAAGACATGGAACAAGATTCTAAGACACCATTACTCTTTATTTAATAGTACAAGAAGCATACAAATGTAGACAAAATAATAAACCCACCTACATGCACTTCTTTGAATAATGTCACTATGGCTGCTCCACTTGAGGTGCACATGCATCCTATGCACCTTCGATCAGAGATTTTCTTCAGCAGTAGATGGTATGCACTCTAGGTATCCTCATGCCCCATACCAAGGATGTATAGGGCTATGGCAGACAAACCACACTCCATTTTTTCTCAACTTCCTTGGCGTCAGGCGGAGTATCTAGTGGTGCCCACTTGTGCAGCCACTTACCTCACTTGCTCTTGGTAGTTAGTTTACCTATATTAGTTTAGGTTTTTTTAGGTTTTATATTGGTTTAGTTTTATTTTATTTTTCCTATAAACTTAGGCTTTTAGCCTCTCCCCTTTCCCACACCCCCTTCAGTTGAGAACCCACCTTCTCTGAAGGAGCTTTCTTTTCCTTTTCCTTTGGGCGTACCTAAATCCCCAGGATTCAAACATTGCCTCACTTGCCAGGAGTCCTTCCCCGTTAGTGATGGCCACTCGCACTGTATCCACTGTTTAGGGGGTACTCAAATGCAATCGAAGTGTAAGGTTATCTCAGGATTCAAGAGATGTTTCAGGAAAGACAGGGAGATAAAGTTTTGTCTCCTCATGATGGAATGCTCTCTCCATCCTACATCATAATAGCGATCCTCTATCCTCTGACTCTCCGACAGCAGTTTTGAAGTGACCACAGTCCCCCACCAACCTCTGCACCTTTATTACCTTCCAGACCTGTGGGGGAGAGATCTGCAGTGCTGACAATGTGAAGTCTCCAGCCAAAAGGCTATCTAAATCTCCTCAAAAAGAACCTGGCCCTAAGAGACTTGCTGTACCAAAAACCTCCAAGTGAAGGTTCCAAGTGGTCTCAGTACCAGGGGTCCCTCTACTCTGAAATTCTCAAGTACCTGTAAAACCCACGGTACCCATCACCTGGTACCAAAACATAACTTGATATAACTGAAGCATGATTGAGGTGTCCGAGACTCCAAAAATTATGCTCTGAGGAAGATGGTACTATCTGAGACCTGTTACCAGATTTCCCCTTTACTTTGGGGTACGCTCATTTATTAGGGTTACTCTTTGGAGGGGTTCTGTAATTCTATTAATGTACTTCCTTTGTCACTTTTGTTTTCATATGGAGCTCTACTTCTCCCTTCTGCAAGTCCCCTCCCAATGGAGCTATCCTGCAGGGCCGAGGTTCCCCTGGGCTGGGTTGCTCCAGCACCCCCCCACACACACACTCACTCACTCTCTGAGTGGGCTGCCAAGCAGCACTTTCAAGCTGCAACCCTTATATGCCGCAGGTACCACATTGGAATAGAGTATGCCTGAGCAGGCTGGGTCGAACAGCACTTTCAGGCTGCCACCATTCTATGCCCCCGGACTCCGCGGACTGGGTCAAGCAGCACATTCAAGCTGCCACCCTTATATGCTCCAGGACTCAGTAGTCTGGGTCAAGCAGCACTTCCAAGCTGTCACCCTCGTATGTCACAGGTTAAGCACGTCCCTATCCCCACTTTCATGTTACAATTGTACTGGTAGTAATCCACTTGATGAGCAAACCCCACAGTATTTTTGGGCGCTACAGAGATCTTTAGAGCTCTCCTGCTGACAAAAAAAACTTCCACCTCCAACGAGCAGCAGCAACTTTGTCGGCAGGAGAGCGCCCCTGCCGACAAAACACTGTTCACACCAGTGCTTTTTGTCGGTAAAACTTTTGTCGTTCAAGGGTGTGGTTTTTTTAACACCTCTGAACAACAAAAGCTTTGCCAACGAAGTACCAGTGTAGACAAAGCCTCAGTCCCTTCTGAGATGACTGTGACTTTTAGTTCCTGTGTCAGTTTTAAAGACAGTCATGCCATGAATATTCAGTTTCATTCTCCGGGCAGGCTCTATGTCCTCACAAGCGATAGATCCCGGAAACAATGGGTCTTAATTGTCTGTAATATGAGTCAACTCCCTGAATCCTTTGGTGTGGCAGAGAGCTGCAAAATCCATATTTCATGGATGTAATATTACAATATGAGCCTCTGGCTGGACATGCATCATCTCTTGGGATATGACTGTTTCCACACTTTGTGCATGTAGGCTGGAATTTCCTCCTCCTGATAGTTCTTACTCTCTTTGCTTCGAGAGTTTTATAATGACTTTTAACACTCAAGCGTCTATCAAGCTTCTAAGCTAGCTTCAGGTTTTTCAAGTTGCTCCTGCCCATCTGTTCAGTTTGATTGATGGTGACTGCTTTGTATCTGTATAGCTGTGGCTAGGGTTAAATCTCTCCAACTTTAGCTGCTGTGAAAGGTTTTTATCTGTTACCCCAATAACCAGACTGTCTCTGATACTGCATTCCCAAAATCGCAGTTTTCAGCCAGTGTATGCAGAACTCTTCTAAAACATTCACCTTTTTTTCCTGTGGGTGGTGTGGTGTGTGGGTGTTTGATGAAAACATGCTCTTTCATAAACCATATTTCTCTGGGATAGAAAGTATCTATCAAACATATCCAGAACCCTTTCATAGTCACCTTTGTGACTGTCTTCAGGAAAGTCAAAGGATTTAAAAATATGCTCTGCTTTCTTCCGCATAGCATGAATTAGAGAAGATAGGTAAATCTCCAGTTTCTTTGTGGAGTTCGTTTACAATTTGAAATCTTGTAAAATACTTCCAGTCTGTCTATTCTGAAGATTTGTCAAACTGAAATTCTCTGGGGCTTTGAAGAATGACATGAGATCCTTCAACCTTTGTTGTTGTTCTCCTTCTGATTCTTTTCTTAATTTACTCCTGACACCATGTCCTGTACTCCTGTATCAGAGATGAACTGGCTACACAGCTTGTTTATACACACTAGATGTGTTTATCATAAGATCCTTTAATGCAGTGCCAGATATGGCAGCGTTTAGCTTAAATAAGGTATTTTACACACAGCACCACCTATTGACTGAAAAATATGATACAGTTTAGCATTCATTACACATTCTACACAGACTGAGGTTTTCGTGGTTTGGGAAATATGGTCTTAAAGAAAAATACTTTAATTGAAACAATTGAGTCCCAGTTATTTAGGGGACAGAAAAGTGGTTCAGGCAAATACTGAGAAACATTTTAACTTGTATAGACTTGGAGACGCATTGCAAATTACTGAATCTTACGATTTATTAAGTGAAGCCACGCAATAAAAGGAAAACACATAATAAAGTACAATATGTTCCTTAAAGTCCTGATCTGACTAATGTATAGGTGTTTTAGTAGCAATAAGGAGATATTTGTCATATGAGACGTCACTTTTAGCATCTGTTAAATCTTTTCTGAGAGGCGAGAGAGGCAACAATTTTGTGTGTAGATTAACAAAATTGTATTTACCACTTCTTCCCCTTTACAGTAGTTTGGGACCTCTTGAACAAGTTATGTTGCTTGGAATGGTAGTAATATATTTTTATAGTGCTATTGGGGGGGGGGGAACAGATACTTGTCTATTAAACTTACTTTTTTGTGTGTACATTCATGCAGGATTTTATCATGGTGTCTGTTTTATTTAAACAAACATTTAACTCCCAAATATATACATCATAGTATTTGTGCTATTGAGTATGAAAAGTGATAAATAAAATTCTATCTGTTAACTGGTAAAAGGTTTTTTATACCAACTTCTGTGATCACAAGTCTAATTCCAAACTTGAGAATTCTGTTTTTATGTCAATGGGTTGACTTGTGATTTACATTTTGAATTACTTTTAGTAAAGAATAAGAATTATTTTTGTGTGCATGTACGTATCTGGGTTTCGTAGTAACAGTTTACTTTTTTTATTTCCTTTGGCATTCATAGCATCATAGAATATCAGGGTTGGAAGGGACCTCAGGAGGTCATCTAGTCCAACCCCCTGCTCAAGCCAGGACCAATCCCCAACTAAATCATCCCAGCCAGGGCTTTCTCAAGCCGGGCCTTAAAAACCTCTAAGGAAGGAGATTCCACCACCTCCCTAGGTAACCCATTCAGGTGCTTCGCCACCCTCCTAGTGGAAAAGTTTTTCCTAATATCCAACCTAAACCTCCCCCACTGCAACCTGAGACCATTACTCCTTGTTCTGTCATCTGCTACCACTGAGAACAGCCTAGCTCCATCCTCTTTGGAACCCCCTTTCGGGTAGTTGAAAGCAGCTATCAAATCTCCCCTCATTCTTCTCTTCTGCAGACTAAATAATCCCAGTTCCCTCAGCGTCTCCTCATAAGTCATGTGCTCCAGTCCCCTAATAATTTTTGTTGCCCTCTGCTGGACTCTTTCCATTTTTTCCGCATACTACTTGTAGTGTGAGGCCCAAAACAGGACACAGTACTCCAGATGAGGCTGAATAGAGGGGAATGATCACGTCCCTCGATCTGCTGGCAATGCTCCTACTTATACAGCCCCAAATGCCATTGGCCTTCTTGGCAACAAGGGCACACTGTTGACTCATATCCAGCTTCTCGTCCACTGTGACCCCTAGGTCCTTTTCTGCAGAACTGCTGCCTAGCCACTTGGTCCCTAGTCTGTATTAGTGCATGGGATTCTTCCATCCTAAGTGCAGGACTCTGCACTTGTCCTTGTTGAACCTCATCAGATTTCTTTTGGCCCAATCCTCTAATTTGTCTAGGTCCCTCTGTATCCTATCCCTACTCTCCAGTGTATCTACCACTCCTCCCAGTTTAGTGTCATCTGCAAACTTGCGGAGGGTGCAATCCACACCATCCTTCAGATCATTAATGAAGATATTGAAGAAAACTGGCCCAAAGACTGACCCTTGGGGCACTCCGCTTCATACCAGCTGCCAACTAGACATGGAGCCATTGATCACTACCTGTTGAGCCCGATGATTTAGCCAGCTTTCTCTCCAGTTTATAGTCCATTCATCCAGCCCATACTTCTTTAACTTGCTGGCAAGAATACTGTGGGAGACCATATCAAAAGTTTTGCTAAAGTCAAGGAATAACACGTCCACTGCTTTCCCCTCGTCCACAGAGACAGTTATCTCGTCATAGAAGGCAATTAGGTTAGTCAGACATGACTTGCTCTTGGTGAATCTATGCTGGCTGTTCCTGATCACTTTCCACTCTTTTAAGTGCTTCAGAATTGATTACTTTAGGACCTGCTCCATGATTTTTCCAGGCACTGAGGTTTAACTGGGAATTTTGTAAAATATTAAGTTTTTTGGGAGCATCATAGTATGTGTAAGAGGAAAATGGTGCTGGCATTTTGTGGTTTGAAAAAGAAAGCTGATCTTGTTCTGAATCTTCCCTACCACCACCCTCAATATTTGCTTTTGGGAGTAGGCTCTTCCTGTCAAAACTCCGTTTGGTGGTTCTAGAAATGTAAAATGTGTTGCCTTATAGAATACTTTGGTCATTGAGTCAATGAAAGACTTCTTTGTCTCCAAATTTGTGTTCACAAAAAACATATCCTAGTAGTCCGTTTTAAAAGAAAAATAAGAGGAGAAGAGGTGGAGTTGAAAAGAAAATAATTGTGTTCCTTCATACAGTACTAAGTGAATTTTAAACCTGTGTGAGTAGAATATACACTGATTTTTGAAGTGAGGGAAATCTTTAATAGATATCAAAACTGTTATCAAAATATTACTGTATGTATTTTACGCCTTTTGACACAAGTAATGTATATTATATACATATTCTTTTAAAATAAGCTTTTTTAGTAGATTAATGCAGTTGGTCAGCCCTGACACAGACAAATGTGGCTGTCCAGTAAAATAGGTTCCCGCCTCCCAAACGTAACAATCAGCATTAGCCATTACAGAGTAAGTATAGAGTCCAATTATAGCATAGAAACGGTTTACCCATTGTGTTTCCACCGAGGGAAACCATCTGGGGTTATGCAATTACATGTGATTAATGAGGACAACAATTTGCTAAAAAAATTGTACGGTTTTTCCTTGTTTTATTTAAGATTATTTTAAGTAAACTGTAGTAGTAATGTCCCACCATCTCATCACCATGTGAGCCTAATCTCTGTCTTGCTGTAGATCTGGTTTGAACTCTGTTTATTTTATCTGAGCTGCAGAAGAGACTAGTCTTGGTAACTGGAATTTTATTTTTTCTATATAACAAAGCACTCTTTGACGATGCTAGTACATGTAGTTCCTCCTTCCAGTGGTGGGATTAATACTGGATTGTTAAAATGCAGACCATCACTGGGTCCAGATCCCAGTGTCCAGGAAAACTTAGCCATTAGGCTACCATAAGAGCAGAAGAGTAACAGTATGCAGCATGGCTGGGCTGGAAGGGTGCATGTTAGTCTTTTGGGGGAGATATGTGACCTTGAAGGAGGTGGCTGTCTGAAGGGCCTTGAAGTTTTTGATAGATCAGGGCTCTGGTTGGTCAATGTGCCTGCCTACCTCTGAGGTTAACTCTTGTCTCATCAGTTGTTCATCACTACTTTACAGCCTTCCAGATCCCTTCTTGCTTCATTTCACCATCTAAATTTCATATTCCCTTCCCATTTATTCTGAGCATCCTGCCTCACAGAACCCTACTAGCCTGATTTAACTCAGAGAATAGGGCAAGAAGTAAAACCCAGATTTCCTGTGTATTAAGACTGTGCCTTCATTAGGTCCTTGCGTTAGTGATTTGTAGCCTTAGACACTGCCAATAGGTTGACTAGTTAACTATCTGGGTAGTACTCATTACTGATATCTGTGAATCTGTTTATTTCGTTTGAAGCTGACAAGGCTCACGTCTATATTTATTTTTCCTCTGTGTGTCTATAAAGATATCTTCTTTTCTGTTTTTCTTGGTTGCTGTTCTCTTATATCTGTTAACTTAAAAGGCTCTTAAAATTCGAACTCGTCATCCAGAATTCTTGGTAATCCCTACACTGTTTTCTTGTTTTATTCAAAAAACTTTTTTTTTCCCCCTCCCTCATCTAAATGAGCTTATAGTTGACAGTGTCACACACAGATGTTGCAGTTCTTTCCCAGGTCTCTGTAATAGCCAATCTTAACTGTTGCAACCAACAGTTGGTTGAGTTTTCCTCCATAAATTAACTGTTTTTCAAATGTAGCTGCCTGAGTATTCATTGGCAACAGAATGATTTCCCGCACACAACACTGACCTGCAGCCAGAACAGAGTTGCTGTGTGATAGGTGCTAGGAGATTTCACAGTAATTCTGTTTTAAATACATTGGATTTACTATGAGAATTTTGCTTTTACAGTGAATCTCCACTGTACAAAGCAATGATACTATACCTTTTTGCATTGCAAGTTTTGTCAATGTAAGTGACAAGAAATCTTGCAACTTGGCTGCCATTCATTTCCATTCCCATGAAAACAGACCTCAGATTGGCAAAAGCAAGCAAAAGATTTTAAAATAATTCCTATTCAATTCCAATTGATTATCTTAACACATTTTTCTAACAGTCAATTATCCATTTTCCTGGGGGTGGACATAGGGATGCTTTTAGAAGGGCAAGTGACATTTTGCAAGGTGTGCTCACAGACTTTAGGATCAACAGGCTTTTCTGAAGGCTAGTGTTTCCACTTTGAATGAAAAAGTTTAAATATTATTTCTGTTTGGTTTTTAAAGTTTCCATAATATTTTTCCCTCTGGGCATAATGGCTGGGATTTTGAAAGAATCTTAGGGGAGTTATGGCATCTGATTCCCTTAGGCAGTCTTTTATACCTTGGGGGAGAGGAGCTTGGATACAAGGGACAAGGTTCACCTCTGGTTTACACCAGGTTCTGCAGGCATAAACCAGCATGAGTGGCAGAAAGTCCATTGGGGAAGAGGTAGCAGCTGCATATGTTGATGTAATCTTCTCTCCAACAAGGGGGGCAGTACGGGGCCAGCAATGTTCATAAAATGGAAAGTGCAGACCATGAGGATACTTGCGCGTTGATTTAGTAAGTCCCTCTGCTGGAAGGATTTCCTGTGTAATCTTGGTGGGATATACAAACTGTCCTTCTCCTGTGTAACAACCAAGGACTATTAATGGTGGAAACACCACCTGTGGCTTAATCCCTTTGAAGGGCAGAAAGTCTTGATGTCACTGGGAGGTGCAGCTTTCACCTTCCTGTGCCAGCCACGGTGAATCTGAATCTAGCACAAGACCTATATGATTTTACCAGATACCCACACAGTGGAAACCTTTATTGCCAGTCAGATGCCACCTTTTCATAGTATTGATTTTATGTATTTTCACAGTACTGATATTCTGCTGAGAAATAAAACATTGAACAGTCCAGTTTGTACAAGGAGAATGTCCAAATGTGCCTTGGTTCCTATACAAATTGTGATTTATTAAATGTTTTCAATACATTTTTGCTATTGCGATGTACATTTGTACGTATGTTGATTTAACAGATTGGATAATGGATTGAATACAATAATGAGTAACAAAACTTTACCTTTTGTCAGCTACCCAGGAGAAAATGCAAAGGTTTTATTTACAAGGATAAACTTACTGAGAGAGTTTACTTAATTACACTAAATATATCTGTTTCTCAGATGGAGAATTCTACTTGTATCTAATAGGCTTTAAAATTTAGCAGTCATGTAGATTCCAGTGTTGCATTTGTGTGTGTAAACACAGAATCATAGAATATCAGGGTTGGAAGGGACCTCAGGAGGTCATCTAGTCCAACCCCCTGCTCAAACCAGGACCAATCCTCAACTAAATCATCCCAGTCAGGGCTTTCTCAAGCTGGGCCTTAAAACCTCTAAGGAAGGAGATTCCACCACCTCCCTAGGTAACCCATTCCAGTGCTTCACCACCCTCCTAGTGGAAAAGTTTTTCCTAATATCCAACCTAAACCTCCCCCACTGCAACCTGAGACCATTACTCCTTGTTCTGTCATCTGCTACCACTGAGAACAGCCTAGCTCCATCCTCTTTGGAACCCCCTTTCGGGTAGTTGAAAGCAGCTATCAAATCCCCCTTCATTCTTCTCTTCTGCAGACTAAATAATCCCAGTTCCCTCATAAATCATGTGCTCCAGTCCCCTAATCATTTTTGTTGCCCTCTGCTGGACTCTTTCCAATTTTTCCACATACTACTTGTGGGGCCCAAAACAGGACACAGTACTTCACATGAAGCCTCACCAATGCCGAATAGAGGGGAATGATCACGTCCCTCGATCTGCTGGCAATGCTCCTACTTATACAGCCCCAAATGCCGTTTGCCTTCTTGGCAACAAGGGCACACTGTTGACTCATATCCAGCTTCTCGTCCACTGTGACCCCTAGGTCCTTTTCTGCAGAACTGGTCCCTAGTCTGTATTAGTGCATGGGATTCTTCCATCCTAAGTGCAGGACGCTGCACTTGTCCTTGTTGAACCTCATCAGCTTTCTTTTGGCCCAATCCTCTAATTTGTCTAGGTCCTTCTGTATCCTATCCCTACTCTCCTGTGTATCTACCACTCCTCCCAGTTTAGTGTCATCTGCAAACTTGCGGAGGGTGCAATCCACGCCATCCTCCAGATCATTAAAGAAGATATTGAAGAAAACAGGCCCCAGGACCAACCCTTGGGGCACTCTGCTTGCTACCGGCTGCCAACTAGACATGGAGCCATTGATCACTACCTGTTGAGCCTGATGATCTAGCCAGCTTTCTATCCATCTTATAGTCCATTCATCCAGCCCATACTTCTTTAACTTGCTGGCAAGAATACTATGGGAGACTGTATCAAAAGCTTTGTTAAAGTCCAGGAATAGCATGTCCACTGTTTTCCCCTCATCCACAGAGACATTTATCTCATCATGGAAGGCAGTTAGGTTAGTCAGGCATGACTTGCCCTTGGTGAATCCATGCTGACTGTTCCTGATCACTTTCCTCTCCTCTATGTGCTTCAGAATTGATTCTTTGAGGGCCTGCTCCATGATTTTTCCAGGGACTGAGGTGAGACTGACTGTCCTGTAGTTCCCCGGATCCTCCTCCTTCCCTTTTTTAAAGATGGACATTACATTAGCCTTTTTCCCATCATCCGGGACCTCCCCCGATCGCCATGAGTTTTCAAAGATAATGGCCAATGGCTCTGCAATCACATCACCAACTCCTTTAGCACCCTGGGATGCAGTGCATCCCGCCCCATGGACTTGTGCTCGTCCAGCTTTTCTAAATAGTCATGAACCACTTCTTTCTCCACATAGGGCTGGTCACCTCCTCCCCATACTGTGCTGCCAAGTGCAGTAGTCTGGGAACTGACCTTGTTCGTGAACACGGAGGCAAAAAAAGCAGTGAGTACATTAGCTTTTTCCACATCCTCTGTCACTAGGTTGCCTCCCCCATTCAGTAAGGGGCCCACACTTTCCTTGACCACCTTCTTGTTGCTAACATACGTGTAGAAACCCTTCTTGTTACTCTTAACATTCCCTTGCTAGGTGCCTCTCCAATTGTGATTTGGCCTTCCTGGTTTCTCTCCTGCATGCCTGAGCAATATTTTTATACTCCTCCCTGATCATGTGTCCAAGTTTCCACTTCTTGTTATCTTCTTTTTTATGTTTAAGATCAGCAAGGATTTCACTGTTAAGCCAAGGTGGTTGCCTGCCATATTTATTATTCTTTCCGCACATCGGGATAGTTTGTTCCTGCAGCCTCAATAAGGATTCTTTAAAATACAGCCAGCTCTCCTGAACTCCTTTCCCCCTCATGTTATTCTTGCAGGGGATCCTGCCCATCAATTCCCTGAGGGAATCAAAGTCTGCTTTTCTGAAGTCCAGGGTCCGTATTCTTCTGCTCTCCTTCCTAGATGAAAGTACGGAACATACTTTTCCCCCCAGAAACCTGTTCAATAATGTCTATTTTCAGGGTTGTTCAGAAATAATAAAATTCAACTTAAGACATTTCTTATCATATAATCAGTCTCTTCTTGTTCTTTGTAAAGTATGATCTGTACTTGAAGAGATTAATTTTTCTTTCAGTTTAAGATCCTAAATGTGCCAATGTCTTCCCAACTTGCTGCCAACCACTGGAATCAACAACAAGCTGAGCAAGAGGAGAGAATGAGAATGAAAAAGCTCACTCTGGATATTAATGAACGGCAAGAACAAGAGGACTATCAGGGTATGAAATTATCTTTCAAAATAAAAAGGTTTTATTCCTAGAGAAATTAATCTATAAAAATTCAGTCCCAAGACATGTGTCCTTGCTGCAACCAACTCCACTCTGCTGTATGCCTCAGCGTGCACAATGCTGGTTGTCAGAACCCCTAGGCATCCCATGGAATGTGAAACGAGTACATACAGGTTAGGTTAACATAGGGGGTGGAGAGAGAGGGTAATTATATTGCACTGAGTTTTGAGTTCTTTTTATACACCTTGAGATATAAAATTTACATTTAGGGAAATCATACCAAAAAAAAGCAGTTTATCTGATGCTCTGTAGCCTAGCAACATGCTTCATTAGAGTTCCATGATGTCTGTACTGTCACCTGAAATGCAGTAGGAACAGGAACCAGTCAGGTGCAAGGAAAATGGATTGTGTGCAACTTGAGTGAAGGTGTGTTATTAGATATTACAGTATACATATCTAAATGACTGCCTTGGCCTGGCTAATAGCGGAGGTTGGTTCATACTGACATAGTTGAAGTTGATATAAATTTAATAATTTCTCCTGCATTTCAGCATTCTAAAGGAGTGTGTTTGAATATATTGACAGGATAAATATTTTATACTAATTATATATCTTTTAAAAATCAATTCATATTTAATTCAAGTGTTGATTGAATAGACAAAATGAGGCCTACAAAGCAATAAGCAAATCAGATATAGCCCATATCCTAGTGAATTCAATGTGTTATGTCAGATTCCATTTTCCTTGGCATACTCTGATCATAACCAAGGCCAAACCTAATAAAGCGGATGATATTCTTAGTCGTTAAATCACTTCTTTCCATTTAATGCCTCCACAATTCTTCCTCTGTCATTAATAGAGGTGATTTCCATTTTAAAACTGAAACATAATATAATCTGTTAGTAATAAAGCAGTAAGTCACATTTCTGTATTTGATAAATAATAGTGAACTGTAGTTTGTAAAATTGAAATTTTAAATGCAAAACAACCCTATTAATCCAATAAAAGCCATGGAATACAAAACATGTTTCAGAAGTCTGTGACATGAGAACCAAATTTAGTGAGCCTCTGTATCATATTTTTTCAGAAGCATAATAGCTGTGGAGCTCTGAAATTGTAAATAGAATACAGATTTTGTACAAACCATTTTAAACATCCCAAACCGTTTAAAACTTCCTTTTGACAGGTGCCTCCTTGTTTCAAAGCCCAGGTTAAAAATGAAAAAAGGCTTTTCATATTTTGGCACCTTGAGTGCTGTGGTCACATTTTACACTACAACTCTTAACAAATTCTATATTGTGATGCTGTTTTTTTCCCATTATGTAGAGTTCCTAGTATTTTTTTAAGGTCAATACACACATGGTTTTGTCATGAGCAGTTTGTTGATTTGTATGGAGAATCTTTATAAATGTAATTCATTTTGGTTAGGATTCTGTTGTGAGCTGTTAAGAATTGCACTTCTCATACAGTAAAACAATAAAGGACCTCAATTTTGAGGTGGATGAATGAAACTGGTTACTGGTGCCAGCTGTTAATAAGGAGTGATCATTTTTTTCATTTTCTCATGAATATTCCCATTTGGCATATTTAAGAAGGCAAGCAGCAATAATAGATTCACAATAGCAAGTGAATATGTCAAATGTCTCTTGTTCTTCTTTTTTGTGTTGATTTTTTTCCTACTGCTTTATACTAGGATTATGTTCATAACAAAGACAGATAAAAGGATGTCAGTTTTGTAGGCCCAAAATTTGACCTGTTTAATCTGTTTGCAAAGTCCATATTAAATGTTTTCTCTCATATTTTTATAAACTAATGCATTAGCTTACTATTCTTCATGAGTTATGAATAACTCTAATAAATATTTTATCAAAGATACAATTAATATGTGAAACATCCAACTTTGCGGGGGATTTGGTAGCTACTGGTTATTAAACCATGGTATCCATAAGAATGGCCATATGAGTTATGAATAACTAGAATAACAATCTTGGGCGTGTGTGTGTGTGTAGTGGAAGGGAGTATAGCAGATTTCAGTTTCAAGCGTCTAAAGGATTACTAGAATCAGTAAGGGGAGAGAAATTTTTAAATGTTACCCCCAAAATCTCAACGTTGTGTGAAGTCTATATGTACATTTTTCTAATAGGAATAGGCTAGCTAATAACCCAAGTCTGCTAAATAGATTAACAAATGAAGCCTGTTAAACTGCCTACTTTAATTTAAAAAAAAATCCATTTATTTTTTAAAATGTTAAAGTAGTAATTTAGAATTGATGATTCTCTAATATAGATTAGAGTCTTTTTGTTTGTGTTCCTACAATTCTCATCTGAAAAACAAGGTAGGGTAACACTCAAAATAGCTGGTGCCATGTGGTGAACCCATTAAAATTTGTCCTTATTCCCCACCTGCTCTCTCCCAGTACCCAGTCTACCTTCATTATTTTTCCTTATCTCAGTGCTCATTGTACTCCACAACACCTGCACCCTTTTAACACCTGGGCTGAGAGATGCATACACAATATTTCTAGTTGCTGGCTGCCTGCCTTTCGTTCCCTCTCCTCAATTCATATTATCCCCCAGCTGTTCCCTGCCACAGTGTGTCCATCCTGATAGCCAGAACTGTGCTTTGTATCTGAGGGATATGGAAAGTGGGGGAACAGGGTCATTGTGGAGACACTAAATCAGGGGTCCCCAATGCGGAGCCCGCCGGGGCATCCATGTGCACCCGCCTACTGGCCGCCAGACAAGCAGCCGCTGAAATGCCGCCGAGAAGCGGCAATGTCAAGAAGCGCTACTGCCGAAATGCCACCGATTTTCGGCGGTATTTTGGTGGCGACACCTCTTGATGACGCTGCTTCTTGGCGGCTTTTTGGTGGCGACACCTCTTGACGTTGCCGATTCTTGGCGGCATTTTGGCGGCTGCTTGTCCGGCGGCCACAGTCCTCGGCGGCTAGTCGTCCGGTGCCCACCCCACGGAAAAGGTTGGGAACCACTGCACTAAATGAATTCTTTGCATCTGCCTTCACTGCAAATGACATGAGGGAGATCCCCACACCTGAGCCATTCTTTTTAAGTCACAGATCTGAGGAACTGTCCCAGATTCAGGTGTCAATAGAGGAAGTTTTGGAACAAATTGATGAACAGTAATAAATCACCAGGACCAGATGGTATTCACCCATGAGTTCTGAAGGAACTCAAATATGAAATTGCAGAACTAGTAGCTGTGGTATGTAACCCATCGCTTAAATCAGCCTCTGTATCAGATGACTGGAGGATAACTAATGTAATGCTGACTGTTTTTTTAAAGGATCCCGAGGTAATCCTTGCAATTAAAGGCCAGTAAACATAATTTCAGTACCAGGCAAATTGGTTGAAACTATAGCGAAGAACAGAATTATCAGACATACAGATGAACACAGTATATTGGGGAAGAGTCTACATGGCTTTTGTAAATGGAAATCATACCTCACCAATCTATTAGAATTCTTAGAGAATGTCAGCAAGTGTGGACAAGGATGATCTAGGTAATAGTGTACTTGTACTTTCAGAAAGCTTTTGACAAGGTCCCTCACCAAAGGCTCTTAAGGAAACTAGGCAATCACGGGAGAAGAGGCAAGATCCTCATGGATCAGTAACTAGTTAAGATAGGAAACAACGGGTAGGAATAAATGGTCAGTTTTCAGAATGGAGAGAGATAAATAGTGGGTTCTCACAAGGTTCTGAACTGGGACCCGTTCTGTTCAACATATTCATAAATGATCTGGAAAAGGAGGTAAACAGTGAGGTGGTGAAATTTGAAGACAATACAAAATTACTCAAATAGTTAAGTCCAAAGCTGACTGAAAATTTACAAAAAGATCTCACTAACTTGGTGACTGGGAAACAAAATGACAGATGAAATGCAGTGTTAATGGTGAAGTAATAAATAATTTATTTTTTTTTAATTAATGGAGATGTCCTATCTCCTAGAACTAGAAGGGACCTTGAAAGGTCATCGAGTCCAGCCCCCTGCCTTAGCAGGACCAAGTACTGTCCCTGACAGATTTTTGCCCTAAATGGCATTCTCAAGGACTGAACTCACAACTTTGGGTTTAGCAGGCCCATGCTCAAACCACTGAGCTATCCCTCCCCCCCGTGCCTTTTGGAAAGTATAATCCCAACTATACATACAAAATGATGGGGTCCAAACTACTTGTTTTCATTCAAGATAGAGATAGTTGAATCGTTCTCTGAAAACATGTGCTCAGTGTGCAGCGGCAGTCTCAGAATGTTGTAAACCATTAGGAAAAGGATAGATGAGAAGACAGAAGAGATCATAATGCCATTGTATAAATCCATGGTACACCCACACCTTGAATACTGCATATAGTTCTGGTCACTCCATCTCAAAAAAGTTATATTAGAATTGGAAAAAGTATAGAGAAGGACAACAAAAAATTATTAGGGTTATGGAACAGCTTCCACGCGAAGTGAGATTAAAAAGACGACGAACTGTTCATCTTAGAAAAGAGATGATTAAGGGCAGATATGAGAGAGGTCTATAAAATGAAAAGTGCAGAGAAAGTGAATAAGGAAGTGTCATTTACCCCTTCACATAATACAGGAACCGGGGGGGGGTCTCACAATGAAATTAATAGGCAGCGGGTTTAAAACAGACATAAGGAAGAACTTCTTCACACAATCCACAGTCAACTCGTGGAACTTTTTGCCTGGGGATGTTGTGAAGTCCAAAAGTATAACTGGGTTTTAAAAATAATTAGATGAGTTTATGGCCTATAGGTACATCAATGGCTATTAGCCAAGATGATCAGGATACAACACCATGCTCTGGGTGTCCCAGACGTCTCACTTCCAGAAGCTGAGACTGGACAAGTGACATGGATCACTCAATAATTGCCCTATGCTATTTATTCCCTCTGAAGCATCTGACACTGGCTGCTGTTAGAAGACAGGATACTGGTCTAGATAGACCATTGGTTTGGCACAGTATGGCCATTCTTATGTTCTTATGGATACCATGGTCTAATAACCAGTAGCTACCAAATCCCCCGGCCCCAAAGTTGGATGTTTCACATATTAATTGTATCTTTGATAAAACATTTAAAACAATAATTTCGTAGTAAATTGGCAAGGTGGAGCATCCATTGTATTCTCCGAACTTCCCTCTTTTGTAAACAGGATGAAATCTCATTAATGGACTTTAGTTTTCATTACTATAACCAGTGCAAAACTCTACCAGTACACTACAGAGTAGTTTCTAGCAGATGCTGGACATGTCTTGAATGAGATTACCAGAGATTAGAGAACCAGACAGAGCAGACTTTCAAGAGTAATCTCATTAACAGCTTAGTCCACTTTTCCCCTTTGTTTATTCCATCTGTTCATGTTTGCTGAGCAATGCATATCCTTGCACAGGTGGACTGTCAGAAGTGCTTTCAATTAAACATGTTCATGTACCACTAACTCATGGTCTATGAAGGTAGACTCACCATGGTATGCTAATAAAGACACAGATTATCAAATTAAATAGCCATTTACTTTAGCTGCTCAGAAGTCTACTCTAGTCATGTTAATTCTTTCTCTCTCCTTGTACAAAGAAAGTTTTGCTGAATTATTTTTAAGTGCTTAAGTGGCAGCTACCTTTTGCACTTGTTGTTACTTCTGGATAGTTTTTAGGAGTATCCCCTTATAGCACTGCAGTGCTCCAATATCAAGTGACAGAGAAGTGAATGACCAAGGCAGGTTCCAGTGTTGGAAAGAAAAGGTCAGAGCTTTCTTACCAAGTACGAATGATGAAAAGCACTGCTGGCAACTGCTCCTATCTGAACATCCAGCAGCAGCTGGAAATCAGAGTACACATCACAGCATAGCTTGGAAATATCAAAGCTGTCTGTGCAATTTCAAAAGTGTTTTAAAAAGAATCTGTTATGGACGTGAGTTGGCTGCCCTGAGGAAAGTTTTGCCCACAAATATATGAAAGTATGAATCAAAGCGTTTTTTAATAATTGGTTGATAAGTTTTTCAGAAGTGCGTGTTACTATACTATTTAGTCTGTTTAAATTCCACTTAATAAAAAAGAAACAAAAACTGTTTAACCTTTTTATATGAAATTACAGAGATGTTACAGTCTCTGGCACAGCGTCCAGCTCCAGCAAATACTAATCGTGAACGGCGGCCTCGTTACCAGCATCCGAAGGGAGCACCTAATGCAGATCTAATCTTTAAAACTGGTGGGAGGTAAGACAACCTTTCTTTAAAGTTGTTAATTCTGTTTCTAAGTAAGTTCCAGCATAACAAAAAGTTAATGATCTATGCACTGAAATGTTTCCATTTAAAGTAATGTTATTCTACCAACTATTAAAATACTCGGCAGGTTAGTTTTATGTGTTGGTTGTCCAATGACCATAGTACATGCCAGGGAAGAGTTGGGAGAGTGCCAAGGCATCCTGATTTAATTGTTACATTGTAATCAAAGCTTGTACCATTGTCTTCAGAAGAAAAGGCGTAGTTCTTTATTTTCACACAGAACATGGCCAGGAAGGAAGTTGAAAACTTCTTTAAGAATTCTAATGTAACTGTGGCTCTTTCAACTATGTAAGCTTGAAACACTCAATTTTGTATGGTCATAAATGGAAGGAAAACAGAGGGACAGAGATTCCACTGTAAACTCATTTGATTTGCACCATGGTGGACACATACTGAAAAGCAATATTGGAATGAAAAGAGCTATTCCAGATTATCATTTCAGGGTCTAGAATCTAGATGAGTTAGAGGCTAATTGACATATTCTTAAACATTATAATAAGGCAGAGTGTTTCTGATCTTGATGTCACAGGAGAAAAACAATATATTTATGAATTCTTTCATCTCAAAAGCAGGGCTTTGGAGCGGATCCCAGAGCTGGAGTGCAGAGCAGCTCCGGAGCAGTGGAGCTCCAGGTTTTTGCCTGGAGCGGAGCCAGAGCACAGCTCCAAAGCCCTGCTCAAAAGAGAGTACAATGGAGATGATCCCAAGAAGGGTAGCAAAAAATGGTTAGAGACATGATGTGGTGGGCTTTCATATGCCAAAAAGCTTCTAAAACCTGTGATGAGCTAATCTGGCAATAAGAGTAAATGCTGAATTACATAAAACATTTTAATTGAAACCAAATGGGAGCTACTGTTAATCTTCTGTAATAGGAGAACAAGAGGGCACAAAAATTGAGGTAAAAATATTTTTATATAGTACAGTGTCATCTTTACATTTTTTTTTTTTTTTTGAGGCGGGGAAGTAAATAAGTCTTTCTCCATTTTGTAAAATACTGTCTGTTTCCAGGGCAGTATGAATTATGATTATTCAGTGCTGCAGGAAGAGGTTGAAGCAAGTTGTTCAGTTCAATTTAAAAACTGATTATATATATTTAAGTGTGAGTAACATTTGCAGTTTTGTAAAGTGGAGGAAAAAGGTACAGAGTAAATTGAATTTCATGATGAAAAGGAAGGAAGGAATTTCCCCCGTGGTTTATGAAGATCCGCAATTGGCCAGGTGAATTATGGGATGGGTTTGATCTTCTCTGAAGCATCCAAATCTGGCCCAGTCAAAGGCAGGGGTCCTGGACTAGACATACCAGTGATCAGGCACAATAAGTCAGAGCTGTTCCAACACATCTTGTTGAGTAGAAATTGAAGCTCTTGAAACTCCAGAGGCTGGTGACAGATTTTCCAGAGAATGAATCTGCAGTTTGTTTGAGTAGGTTCATTAAAAAAACAAAAAACAAAACCTCCTTTTTACTTAGAATTTCAGACTCCTATCATCTCCTACCAAAAAAGCTGTAAATGGCTTTTATAATTAATTAACGAATAAAAAGGGCATGGTAAAACTTTGTTGTGTGGAAGCAGCCATGCTCCTGTGACATGGAAGGAGTTTTTCTCACTGAAACCAACATGAGATAAGACAATTTAGCACCCCTTCCTGAGGCAAGTTTCAACATGTATCTGCAATTTGTGTTGGCAGAGAATAAACATAGTTTGTTTTTCAATTACCTTGTTTTTGCCTACCTCATACCGGCTTGTCTTCATTACAGAGTTAACTCGAGTGTTTCTCCAAAACCAAGTCCTGCCCCACACACACATTTTAAAGTCTCATGTGGTGATGCTTTTAACTTGACTTGGCTGTCCTCTCAGGGTACAGCTCAGGTTAGATCATCTCATCATAATACAATCAGCTGTAATTGACTGTAAATTAAATTGCTATGTGCATCTTGAGTGTTAATTCAGTGTGGCCACTCTCAATCTGGAATGTAACTTGAGTTAACTCTGTAGTGAAGACATAAACTGGTAGTTTTTCTCCATGCACGTAGAAAACACATCTCTGTACACACAGACTGCCCTGCCTGGTGTGCACTTCATTGATCTGCTTCCTCCTTTTTTCACACACTGATTAATTTGGTGGTGGATAAAGGGGAGCATTAGGAGGATAGAAACTTCCTTTATTAACTAATAAAAAGCTCATGTCTTGTGTTCCAATCCTATAGTCCAATAATCTCCAGCTTCATTTTGGTAGCACTTTTGGATTGGAAGTTTTAGGTTTCCCCTGTGTTCCTTCTCCCTTCCTTGGGTCCTTAGAGACAAAGTGTCTAAAGTCCCCCCCGCCCCTCCTCCAAAATAATGTAGTTTGGTTTTAAACTTGATCTCCATAAACTTTTAAAATATACTCTGACACTTTCCAAAGAAACAACAATCAGCTAACTCTGACTCTCTGAGGGAAAGCCTACACTACAAAGTTAAGTCAACTTAATTTAAATCGGCATGTGTCTGCTTCAGTAATTGTCGGTCAGGCATGTTCACACCACGCTCGCTGTCTCGGTGGGGTGTGTCTTCACTAGCAGCGCTTGCATCAATGCACAGAGCAGTACACTGTGGGTAGCTATCCCACAGTGCAACTAGCCGCAGGGGTTTTTGGGAAGGCCTTGCAATGCCTCATGGGACCAAAACATTGTCGCAGGGTGGAATGGGAACATGGCTTTGACCTTCCATAATGCAAGTTCCTCCCTCCCGTACTCTGATATCAATGGCAAACAACTCATACTTTTTCATGCCTATTTTCGAGAAGCATGGACTCCGCTCAGCTGTGCACTCTTGTTGTGAGCATTACAAAGACCTCTCGCCTTATCCTGCGGTATTTCCAGAGCTGAGACAGGAGCTACCATGTGAAACATTTTGATGTCCTTCAAGCAGCCCTGCTGCAAGTCATAGAACGAAACAATTCCCGATTGTTGCTGGCAGTTGCGCAGCAGCTGAACACGGTGGAGCTCTGGTTCTGTTCCCAGGAAACAAGCTCTGACTGGTGGGATCGCATTGTTATGTAGTTATGGGATGATGAGCAGTGGCTGCAGAACTTTAGAATGCGGAAGGCCACTTTCCAGGAACTTTGTGAAGAACTTCCCCCAGCCCTGAAATGCAGCAACGCTAAAATGAGACCTGCTCTGACAGTGGAGAAGCGAGTGGTGATCACTCTGTGGAAACTTGCAACGCCAGCCTGCTTTACCGATCTGTGGGGAATTAATTCAGAGTTGGTAACTCCACCGCGGGAGGAGTTGTGATCCAAGTTTGCAGGGCCATTAATCGACTTCTGTTAAAAAGGGTAGTGACTCTGGGAAATGTGCAGGATATAGTGGATGGTTTTGCTGCAATGGGGTTCTTTAATTGCAGTGGGATGATAGATGGCACGCATATCCCTATCTTGGCACAGACCACCTCAGCAAAGAGAACATAAACTGTAAGGGATACTTTTCAAATGGTATTGCAAGTGCTGGTGGATTACAGGGCATTTCACTGACATCCATGTGGGATGGGCAGGAAAGGTGCATGATGTGCTCAGGTCTGTTCTGAAAGTTGCAATCAGAGACTTCCTTTCTGGATTGCAAAACAGCCATTAATGACATATTAATGCCAATAGTGATTCTGAGAGACCCAGCCTACCCCTTGCTCCCATGGCTTCTGAAGCCATACACCAGCCACCTGGACAGCAGTAAGGAGTGGTTCAACAATAGGCTGAGCAAGGACAGAATGGTGGTGGCATGTGCCTTTGACATGTGTAAAGGGTCGTTTGCGCAGTTTGCATACTGGGTTAGATCTCAGTGAAAGCAATATCTCCATTGTTATCGCTGCATGCTCTGTGCTCCACAATATCTGAGAGGCAAAGAGAGAGAAGTTTCCGCATGAGTGCGGCGTGGAGGCGGATAGGCTGGCAGGTAATTTTGAGCAGCCAGCTACCAGGGCAATAAGAAGAGCCTGCAACTCCAGGAGGCTTTGAAAACCTGTTTCAGTAATGAGCCTCAGTAATGTGTGTTGCTTATTTGTGTTGTGCCTTCCCATACCAATCCCTTCCATTGCATCCGTTTCCCTGTACCTCTCCCTCCCCCCCTCGCCTCCAGACTTGGAATAAACAGAGTATTTCATTCTCGACTTTTATTTCACAAACATAAACTGAAAGACCAGAAAAATAATTTACCGGTAACCTTGGGCAAACGGTGTGATAAAATTGGGAGGGGAGAAACCAAGTCAATTTGTTCTGTGTAAGCACAGAAGTCTTGCCTATCAAAGGTCTTTGAATGGCCGCCTTTTGTTCTTAGTACCATCCCCAGTATTGAGTGGCAGGGATACTGCACCTTCTTCCCCACCCACGCCCCACATCCTGGAACCTTTCGGGGAGGGGGATTGGGAATAGGGTGATGTTTGCAGGCTGTTCTGCAGAGGGAGTCTAGCCTCAAGCCATTTTTCTTGTAGCTCAACCAGATCCCTCATGTCTGATTGGTCCTTCATAATCCGCAGCATCTCCTCCTGTGTGACATGCTCATGCTCCTGGGATGCTCTCCCTGTCCATGTCCAGTTTTTCAGACACTGAAATCTCCATGCTCTTAGCTCCATGTCAGCTGTCCCAGGGGCATTCGTTATCTCATTGAATATGTCATCGTGCGTTCTCTTTTTCCATCTTCTAATTTGCAAAAGCCTCTCTGTCTGTGTGGAGGCTGTGCTGAAGGCCAAGCTTTCCATTGTAAGGCAGGCAAAGCACAAAGTAACTATTGTCAGTGCATACACTGGGTCTAGTACAAAGTAGATATTTTAAAATAATTTCCCTTATTACTCTGAAGTGCAAACCAGAACATAATCAGTATCCCGAGCTATTCAGTGAACCGGTTTGCTGTTCCAGCCATGGTGAGTATGGGCCAGCGGCATGGGCAACGGGCCTTGTGCTACAACTTACAGGCACGTCAGGAGCACAGATGGGCAGGTGGACAATGCTCCTTTCCCATAGCACCATGGTCAGTGTTTGGAGACCAGGGACCAGTGTTAAGCCTCCCAACCTGTGGTTTTTGTCCACAGCAGCTCCGGTGGGGGTTGCAGCCACAAGAGAACACAAGAAACCCACCCCACCCATCTCCCCCCAGTGCTGTAGCAGTCATCCTGGGCTTGCAGATTCTGAGGTCAACGCCAATCCCAGCCACTCAGACCACAGGCATGTTAGGGAAACTCTGGTTGAGGGACTCGGAAATCACCATGGGTGGGGGATCACATGATCTATTGGTTGCGTACAAGCTCTTGTAATGAAAACTTCTCCCCGTTTTTCCTAGGTGACCCTATGATATCCGTCTTCTCAGGGTAACAGAGGCAGCAAGGGAGCAGATTCTGCAAGCCTCAGGGTACAGATCTGGTCCTTATGTTGCTATGCTGTGTACCGCAATGTTACCAGCAGAATTAATACTGGAGTGGCATGGGAAAGTGTCCTACCGTGGTGGAAGAAGTAAGGTAGCCCTTCCCAGAAACCTCCTGCAAATGATTGCAGAGTACCTCCATGAGAGTTTCCTAGAGATCTCCATGGAGGATTCCCAGTCCACCCCTGTGCATATAAACAGTCTTTTCCCCAGGGGGGGCACTCTGTGCATAGTTGGAGCAGACACTGGGAAACAGATACCCACCGCACCTCACTTTTTCTTCAGATGAAACATAAGATATAAGAGCATGTAACCCCTTCAGTTTGATTGGAATTGCGGACCCACCGGAGGTGCCTTCCCATCATGCTCGGCCACGATGCAACCGGCTGGACTGCTCTGGGGTTAAAAATAGCTCCTGGCTCTCGGGGCGAATGGATCCCCTGCTCTCCTGTCTCCCATTCTCTTCCTCATCCACAGTGTCCTCCTCATTGCCTGAGCTGGCCTGGGACTCAGACTCCTGGGAAGTATCCATGCTACATCTGGTGGTAGTGCTGGGATCACCGCTGAGAATCGCATGCAGCTCATTGTAGAAGCAGCATGTCTGTGGCACAAAACCAACACGACTGTTCACCTCCCTTGTCTTCTGGTACGCCTGCCGAAGTTCTTTGATATTCATGCGGCACTTACGCGTGTCCCTGGTGCATCACTTCTTCACCATACCCCACACGATCTTTTCGTAGATGCCAATGTTTCTACAGCTGAATTGGAGCTGTGCCTGCACAGACTCTTCTCCCCACATACCAATAAGGTCCCACCACTTCGTGTGTACTCCAGGCTGGACAACGTTTAGGGCATTGAGTCACCATGATCAGCTGGGCTGCCAAGCTCTCCATGCTGATCAAACTGGAAATGGTGGGAGAGAGAGTTCAGTGGTTTGTGCATTGGCCTGCTAAACCCAGGGTTGTGAGTTCAATCCTTGAGGGGGCCATTTAGGGATCTGGGGCAAAAATCTGTCTGGGGATTGGTCCTGCTTTGAGCAGGGGCTTGGATTGATGATCTCCTGAGGTCCCTTCCAACCCTGGTATTCTATGATTCTAAAAGTTCCTGGGGCTTCAGGAGGGGAGAGGCTGCTTCCTGTGTACTTGGCTGCTATGCAGCGGAGTTGAAAACAATCTCCGGAGCAGTCACAGCAGACATGGCTGGCCCTAGGCCAAATGGCACCCCAGGCGAGGAGCATCTTTGGCAGCCCCCCTTCATTTGTTAAACTTCTGAATACCTTATTTTTTTTGCATTTGTAGCCCATTTCACAACTTTGATGCACAATTTGCATATATGATTTATCCCTGTCATATAAGATGATAAAGCTGCACGCTAGAATCTGTAAATCTGTTTTTATTCATGCCATATATAAGCAAACTAATTTCCTCTAAGCTTCTAGAAACTTTTTAATTTTAAGAATAACTGAAATATACTAACATCAAAAAATTGAACTGTGCACCAACACTGGGTGGACCAGTATTAAATAGCGTTATAATAGGTGACAACCTTAGAAAGTTAACCTTAGTCATTTTATTCAAAAGTTCGCTTTTCTCACCTTTGCCTTCACGAACTGAAGCACTGTGTCAGAGAGATCCAGAGACTGGCCAACGGCATTTTCAAGCAATAAAATAAGAAGCAATGTCAGTCTCGTCAGCCATGGTTGATCTAAGATGTGTTTTAATGAGCCTGAGATTCGAAAAGCTGCGCTCAGCATTCTCAACTGTGACCAGCAGTGTGAACAGAATCCTCAAAGCTATCCACACATTAGGAAAAGTATCCTTCAGTTCTTTCATTAATTAGTTGGAAACTCGGAGTGGAGAGTGCTTCCCATGTTGCAAACTGTGATAGATGTTGTCCTCTTCGACATAGAGGTCTTTATCATTGACGTCAGAACATTCCCCATGTATCAGCATCTGGTGAAGGTCCGTTGTTCAAGCATTTTCCTGTACACCGGCAGCTTACTAAGGTCATTCAAAAAAACCCAGGTCTTTTCGTGGTGCTTTATTTGTCCAAACCTTTCCTCAGTGGACACTCAAACAGTTTCAATGAGCAAGCAAAAAAACTTCATCCGAGTTGAATTTTTCTTCCGAGCTTCCCATCACCTCATCTGTGCTCTCGTAACCAAACTGTCTGTTCTTCCAGTGAATACAAGTTTCCTTGAAGACATGCTCCACTCCTAAGTTTTCTGCCATTTCTTTGGTAGCAGTGATGGCATCTTCAAATCCATTGTCTTTGTAGGACACAATGAAATCAAGACAGTTTCTCATCAAAGTGGTAGCAGTTGCGATGTCCATCGACTGAGTCTGTAATGCCTTGCTTGCAACATTTACTTGCAACAGGATATTGTGCCAAACCACAATTGAGATCAGAAATTTGAAGTCAGTGATCTAGTTTGCCAGGCTTTGCGCTTTGTGTTGGATTCTGGCTTCAGTTTTACTCGACTGCGCCAGTTCCATCAGGGCATCATAAACCTCAATCACTTGGTACCTCACTGGCCTTATGTTGTCAATGAGGCTCTCCCAGTGAGTGTCACTTAATGGCTTCACAGTCAGATTTGTGTCAGTCCATAAGGATCTTCCACCTGATAGCTGATGCTGAAAACAGGACGTATATCATTTGCAGTACTCCAAAGAGAGAGACTGAATCTAAAGAAGATGATGCTGCATCTGATATAACCAGGTTGAGAATGGCTGCCACAAAGCATGAAGAAAGCTCTTGGATTCAGTGGAAGGATCCTTGCCTGGACACCACTGTTTCTTCCCTTCATGTTCATGCTGTTGTCGTAGCGTTGGCCGCTGCAGTCCTGAAGCTTTATTTTATTCTCATTTAAAATGTTCTTAAACAGTTCTGTTAGGCCTTTCCAGTAGAGTCGTCCTCCGACTGCAAACAGATAAAGTGTTCCTTTACTTGAATACAACCATCCTTGTCATCAACAAATCTTACTGTAAATGACATTTTTTCACTGATTAATGTCAGGTGTGCAGTCCACTGTTACGGTGTAGTACTTCACTTTACTGAACCGCATCAATGTTATCAAGCACCTTCCTTGCCATAAGGTCAGTCAGTTGGTTTTTCTATTCTATTTTGTCACTAACAACAAAAACAGCACACCAACCCCGGCGCCCCACAAGCCCGGCACCCCAGGCAGTTACCTAAGTTGCCTGCCCCTACATCCGACCCTGACAGCGGAGCATTGTGGGGCATCTTCTGGAGGTCAATTCAGTTAATTTACACAATGCTGCATCTATGCTGCCTCTCTATCGACCCATCAACATCAAATTAAGCGCTATGCCTCTCGCGAAAGTGGAGTAATTAAGTCAACATAACAGGCGAGTTAGGTTGACAGAAAGGACCTGGTAATGTAGCTGCATACATTTATTATGTCGACATAAGGCGGCTTCCATCGACCTAAGTTGTAGACCAGGCCTGAGGTCACTGGGAAAAACTTCACATCTCAGTTCAGCCTTCCTACAGGAACGCAGCTGAGCCTGTGGTGTGTGCAAGCTCAGGCCTGGACTACATTACAGATTTTTTGCTGGCATAGCTGTGTCAGCTGAGAGTGTGAAGAAAAAAATCACATCCCCTAACCAACATAGCTATGCTAGCAGAACCCCTAGTGTAGATGCAACTGCATAGGGTGTTTCTGTTGGCATAGGTAATGCCATTTGGGGAGGCAGTGTAGCTATGCTGGCAGAACCACTCCATCTGCTGGTTTAGTGGAGACGCAATATAGAGTGTTCTGTCGACATAGCTATACTGGCTATGGAGTGTAGACAAGGCTTCTGAACCACTCACATCCACTGAATTATTGTAACCTCTGCAGGCCTTTGTTTAATACATATTTATATACTAATCTCTTACAAATATCTATCTCAACAACATGTATTAGAAAAGCAGTAGAGTTTTCCTTTAAATGCAGCTGCCCGACCAGCAGACACACAATTTAAACCTTTTTATAAAGTCTGAGGTTTTTTTGCAGATTAATAGCTACTTCTAGATACCATTCTGAAATACTTCTATGTTAAAATCATCTAAAAATACATCATTTTAGGCTTTCACAATGAGGTAGGCATCTTCAGAGTGAGCTAAGCCAGATTTTTGGAGTAAAGAGCTTTAAATGGTTCCTCTTTTGCAAGCTATAGAATGGGTGCTTACCATTCTGCCTGTATTGTATATTATGCTGTAATTTATCTGCTGTGCCTTTTAGTCAGTAACCTCTGTAGAACAAGAGCCAGAGACCTCTTCTGTGTTTGGCAAATTTATCCGTTGTACATGTTGATTGCATGTTTATCTACATGTTGATTACACTGTATAAATAAGCAATATTTAAAGCAGTCTGAAAAAAGTGGGGGGGCGTATCAGAACCCCAGCCAAAATAAATTTTCATGCACTTGATTCAGACAATTCACAATTTCTTGTGTGTGTGTGTGTGTGTGTGTGTGTGTGTATTTCCATAATTGCACACCATTTTTAGCTTATTACACTATTTATACTTACTAGGTTTTTTTTTAATGAGGCAACAAGCCTCATACAAATTATTAGAACACAATACATACTGGAGTTTGGCAGGATGGATTGGGGGTTTAACTGAGATTCAGGTTGGGGGATCTCTGGTAATAGCAGGCTGCGGGGTTCAGTGACATTCATTGGGTTGGGGTGTCTCTGGGGATACAGGGCTGGGAATGCAGTGACATTCAGTGAAGTCGGAGGGTCTCAGTGGTGAAAGTGCTCTGACAGTCACTGGGGATGGGAGTGAATCCTGGGAACCTATTCTGGGGCTGCTGCTTCTGCAGGCTCCTGCAGCTCCCAGCCCCTGGCTCCACTGTGCTCCCCAAGAGACACAGGCCCTTGTGTGTGACTGACAAGTGGGCAGTGCCTGCCATGGGGGAAGTGGAGTGAGTGGACTCCCAGGTGCTGTATGATGCGGCAGGTCTAGTAGAAATTCTGCACCCCTATGCAACTCCTCCCTCAAGCTTTAAATCTTTTTTTCCTGGTTTTGCGTGTGTCTGTCTGTCTCTTACACTCACACACTTTAAGCATAGTAAATAAGGGGTTACAGAATAATGAACACAATCTTGAAGAATGCCTTAACACTTAGGGCTCTTTTGAGAGACCCTTTACTCACACCTTATTCCCATTGACTTCAGAGAGACTTGCGGTGTAAAGTACTATTCATTGTAAGCAAAGGTATTGCAATCTGGCCTCTAGGTTAGGAATTTCCTGTTTCAATAAGCACTACTTTTCTGATGAGAGTGAGTTAGTAAAGCAGCATATTTGTTTTTCCATTTATGTGATGGGTGCTCTCTCCTTTCTTCTTCATTTTCCGTGTGTGCCTATTACTGATCAGACTAACACACTCTGGGGTTCATTTCACACAGTAATGAGTCAGGGCTCAGTGACCGTAATGTTTACTAAAAATAGTGGCATGTTTGCTTTAAGGAAGGCAGGTGGTGGTGGTTGTTCTAAAACTTCCTGGCTGGATTCATGCCAGTAAAAGTTCTGGGTGTGTTATATTGGAATCACAGTCTGAGATTGCTTTTAAGTAAATATTTGTACAAGGATTTTAAACAATCTGCAAGTGGTGGAGAAATTGGCATGGTGTTTCACCCATACTTTTGTATTATTAGTGATGACATAAACCTCAACATTTGTAATGTGCCGAAAAGCTACTGACAGATGGAGCCAACCTGCTGAAACATTTAAAAAATGTTAACTGTAGCATCTGTAACTTCGTGGGGTGTGTGTTGGGGGGGGGGGGTTCTACAAGGATCCCCTATGTCCCGATCTCCTGGGCTCATGGTGGGGCTCCCTCTGGTAGATTAGCATAAGACACTAACATCGTCACAAAGTGACGTGCCCAGGAGCAGTGCCACCGTGATGCAGGGCACAGGCTATGGAGCTGCGCAGTTTCTTGTGCAAAAGAGTGAATGCGCACGCACACACACTCACTCACTGTGTTTTTGCATCCTTGGTTTCATGATTTCTGTGGGTGTAGTTGAACCCATGAACCCCTGCTAAAGCCAATAAAGCCAATCCTCCATGGTACTAACCCAGGCTCTGCCCACAGCTCCTGCTTGTGACCCCTTCCTGTCATATTTGCATGTCTTCCTTCCTGGCCATTCAGCCCATCATCCTGTTGCTCACTCTACCATTTCTTGATGAAAGTGGAAAAGGAGGGGAAAGAAACTCCACAACTTTTTTTTTTTTTAAATTAATGGAGATATCCTATCTCCTAGAATTGGAAGGGACCTTGAAAGGTCACTGAGTCCAGCCCCCTGCCTTCACTAGCAGGACCAAGTACTGATTTTTGCCCCAGATCCCTAAGTGGCCCCCTCAAGGATTGAACTCACAACCCTGGGTTTAGCAAGCCAGTGCTCAAACCACTGAGCTATCCCTCCCCTCAACTTCCACTGGCCAAGAGGGAGCAGGAGCTAGTAGAATGGGGAACCCCTCCTTGACCAAGAGGAGCAGGAGCAGCATCTACAACAGCTGGCTGGCTTTATTCTCCCCCTGTTCTGAATCCCCTAGCAAGCCAAATACTTCAGCTACCTGACACAGCCCTAACTCAAAAGCTGAACTTTTAATTTTTAGCACTTCTTGCTGTGTTTGATTGTGGCATTCATGTCAGGAGAGATGTGGCAACAGCTGGTGCTTAGGTACCTACTGTTCCTGTTTAAGGCCTGGTTGTGTTGAGACTGACCCTTAAAAACAGGATTTAATCCCCTTGTTTAACCAGTTTGTTTAAAGATTTTTGTTTCTAAATTTGACACAATTCCTTTTCAGAGGAAAATTGAATTTTCTGGGTCAAATACTTCACTTTCCATAATGGTTTTTAATTTTTAAAAACATTCAGCATTTGGTCTTCCATTTTTTTACTGGCGCAGTCTTAGTAATGTGAAAACAGATTCTTCAAACTTTCCATACCACTACACCTCATTAACTATATTTTAAGATATTCCATTGCAATTAATGTTAACAATAGCATCTAGTTTTTATGGATCTAGTCAGTCATGTCAGTAGTTCAGTCATTCTTAAGCAGTATTACTATGATGTCTGAGATCTCAAGCAATCATTACCTTGTCTCTAGTTAATGTGCATGTTGTATTTTTGTTTAGGTACACATGCTATACTTATTGCTGTGTTGTCTGGGCACCGTAAATTGTAGAATTAAATATGATAAAAGATCTCTGTTCCTTGCCACTCCCCTGAGTCTCCTGTTTGTGTGGTGAACTAGGAGTACAAATAAGTTTGCTGATTGCCTGACCTCATACTTAGACATTAGATTCTTGCAAGATCTTGGACCATAAACCAAAGGAATGTTGTTGTTGTTGTTCTTAGATTTTCTGCTTGCTTAGTGTCAGGCCTAAGGACCTGCCGGTCTTACTCTATCTTGGAATTTTGTTGAATCTCAGTAGAAACCCAAGACTTACTGGGCATAAAGACAATTTACCATCAGCTCCCTAAGGACATTGTCCTTCCAGATCAAGGCTGAGGTACATTGGTGGACTAGAGTGGGGAAAGTTTGCACTACCACTTCCTGTTCTGCACTGGTTCTGTGCATAATGCTAGGACTTCAGTCCTTAAAACTGTCAATCTGATACTTTCACAGAAGTCATTATAATATTTTAGTCTTTGTTCTGGAAGGATAGCCCCACTACTAAACTATTCTAGTATAAATCTCAGGTATAGATTCTTGTTTCAAATGAAGCAAATACCTTTTAAAAATATATTTAATACTTTTGGGAAATATATCTAAGAAGGCCAGAAAGCCAGAATGGTTTAAACTATATTCAGATTGCTTGCCTTAACTGATTTGTTTCTATATTATACAGTTGTAGCCGTTTTGGTCCCAGAATATTAGAGGCACGGTGGGTGAGGTAATATCTTTTGTTGGATTGTCTTCTGTTGGTGAGAGAGAGACAAGCTTTTGAACTTAAACAGAGCTCTTCTTCAAAATAAACAGAGCTTAAACAGAGCTCTTCTGGAAAATATACATAAGCAACATATGAAATTTGGGCCTGTGTTTTAAAGATATAAATCATCTATTAATAAATGCAACAGAGATTGCAAAGAAGAAATTTGAGCACAGAAATAGTGATTTTCATGCCATCTTTAACCTCTAGTTTGCTTTAAAAAAAGCTCTCCCTTTAATAGCGATAGCTTAAAGACTAATTGCTTTTTCAGAAGTTTATCATGCAAAGAGGAAATAATTATCTGATCTACATCAAAGAGCGTGCTTCTAAGAGGTGGTTTGTTTGGGAGAAGAGTAAACCTCACCAATTAGTCTCAGTAGTGTAAACTCCTTCACTTGTGGGGTTGTATACCTAATGCTCTGTAAGAAGACTCTTCTTATGATTGTCTGCTGGTTGACAAACCTAATCAAATTGGATTTCAGTGGAACAATTTGTCATGACAGTTTGGGGATCACTTATTTTACATAATATAAATATATGGAGATATACCTATCTCATAGAACTGAAGGGGACCTTTAAAGGTCATCAAATCCAGTCCCCTGCCTTCACTAGCAGGACCAAGTACTGTCCCTGACTGTTTTTTTTTTCTTTGCCCTGATCCCTAAATGGCCCCTCTCAAGGATTGAACTCTCAACCCTGGGTTTAGTAGGCCAATGCTCAAACCACTGAGCTATCCCTCCCCCCGTCTGATTTTTTTTTATAACCAATTTAAATGAGAAATGAAGCATAAAGACAATAACAGGATGTTGGGATTTTATTACCCAAATATTCATTAAAATCCCATAATAAAGCCTGTTTTATTAATGCTGAGAAATAAAGGCAAGCTTAACAAAGGAAAATTTAGATCTGCTAACATGATCATTTCCTGTTTCTGCTATTGAGCAAGGGTACTGCATGTATATAACTCTCCATACAGCTGTCCTTTTGACCCATCTTCTTGCATTTCTCTCTTCTTTCAATTTTACTCTAACTGCCAGAAATCTTGATCATCTTGGATCCCAACTTCGCTTCTCCTCACAGCTCCACTTTAAAGTTGACTACATTTGACTTAACATGTCTTTCTTTGCCTACACTAGGTGCTAGGACTAGTAATTTTCCAAGAATAGACAAGCTCTATATGTTGGTATGTCACAATTCCCAGATCTTTGCCAGACTTCATCCTTATTTTGATTCTGCCTCTTCTGAAATCCTTATCCGGCTCCCATATTAGCTTTCTCCTATTGGCTTTGTCGGTCCCTACCCTTTTAAAAGGGGGAGTGGAGAGACTGTAGCAACATTACATTCTTGCCTCAAGGAATACGATCTGTTGCTCTCATCCTGTTTTTTCCTAGGCATCCTAACCACTTCAGATTCAAACACTACTGCCTTGGTTTTCAAAACTCTGAAATAACTCTGCTTTCCATCACAATCTTCAGCCATCTTCACCCACTTCCTCCAGTCTTGGCCTCTTTGCAGTCCCCTCTTCGGTTCTTTTCTCTTGCTGTGCCACAAGCATCTGCCTGCATGCACACCCACGCACGTTTCTCCCTTCCTCTCTCAAATTTCTGCAGTACTGGTGAAGCCCAGCAGAGCAGTGTATTGTTCCCCCTGCTCTTAAGAGTATGTGTATAAAGCAACTAGACACCCATGGCTGACATATGCCAGCCGACTCAGGCTTGCAGGGCTCCAGGCTGTGTGCAGCTGTTTGATTGCTGGGTGGACTTCTGGGTTCTGGGACCCTCCTGCCTTGCAGAGAAATGTGGGTGGGTGGGTGCGTACATGTCCTAGAGTTTGGGCTCCAGCCCAAGCCCAGAAGTCTACACGATAATGAAACAGCCGCACAGCCCAAGTCCGGCAAGCCCGAGTTGGCTGGCATGGGCCAGCCATGGGTTTTTCTTTGCTGTGTAAACATACTGTAAGTGCCACCTGCAAGGGATGAGAAAACCCAGTCTCTGGGATACTGCAGGGATACTTTCTGTGTTCAGCAGGCTGCACAAGAATTGAGCAAGACCTGGGTGGTTAGAAGCGGATGTAGAGCTCTAGGGCCCATTCCTGTATGTCTTCTACCTGTTCATACCAGTATGTGAGCGCTCACTGGGTTCCCAGAGGTGGGGGAGATGTATGGTTCTCACTCATGTAATGCAGGTGGGTAGGCAGCGTTACAGTTAGTGTTAAGGGGAATAAAAAGCAAATTTGTATTGATATGCTTTACCTGTTTGTCTTTTGAAGTGGTTTTAAATAAAGGATGTTAAATTTTGATCCGCAACAACCGGCTCAGAGCATTGCAGTTTCATGGCAGTCTGGAAAGTACTACACTTTAGGATACTTTCTTTATATTACCAGTTTAAATACAGTGGTTAATAGCCAGCTTTGTGGTTTGGTTTTGCTTCAAGGTATCTTATTGTTTGCAAGCATGAGCATGTAAAATAGTTTATTAAAATAATTTCAACTCTTGCTCTTAGCTATTTATATTTGGATGCTGTAAGTCAGGCGAGTCTAGGGCTGTGTGAATATGAAAACAATACTTCTTTTAATGAATAAAGCTTGCGTGGTGTATTTATCTAAGTCTATTCATCCTACAAAAACTGATCTGAGCAGTCTGCACCCTATACTAGACCCATAATGTGCACTCTGAAACTAAACTGACATGTCAAAGGAACAGACTTAGTGTACATGGAGACTGATAACTCTTGTTTCTTGTCTAGTGTTATCCTTTTCTGGCATCCAAAGGGATAGACTAAAACAAAGTATGTAATTTGAAGAAAAGGTGTGTTTCAGAAATATTACCTTTCAGCAACTTCACACCTGTTAACATGTTTAGATTGACTCCAAGCATTAATCATTGAGATTTCCTCCATCCCATGTATAATCAATTATTATTCCTGTGTATAAAAATCTATCTGAGGTACTTGCATGGCCACACACTACTGTAACATCCAAAGGCCTCACAAGCTTTAATGTATTTATCCTCAGCACCGCTGTGAGGTAAGGAAGTGCTGTTATTTCCGTTTTACAGATGGTGAACTAAGACAGAGACATTAAGTGACTTGTCCAAGGTCACACAGGAAATCTGTGGCAAAGCAGGAACTTGAATCCAGGCCTTGAAATCCCTAAGCTAGTACTCCAACCTCTGTCTGTGTTCACATGCATATACATATTACTTGTCATTGGTGTGCATGGTTCTTTAAGGACAAGGTCCCTGCCCTGAAGATCATACAATCCAAACTGAGGTGGTGGTAAAGCAAGAAAACACCTCTATGAGCAACATAAGATGTAAGAAGGAAAACTGCTAATGAAACAGTAATGTTTAAAAAGAAATCAGATGCTCATTGTGTGTCTGTTTCGTGTCGTTCCTGTTTCTTTATTTAACATGGTCAGGCGAGAGAGAGGGAGCAGACAGCGCCGAAGCTGAGATTAGTCATGGAAAGCACACCGAAAAGTGAGTTTTGAGAGAAGGTATTTGGAGGAGGCCGAGAGAGGGCACTTGGCACGCAAGAAGAAAGAGGTTACTTCAGGAATGAAAAGGGCATGGAGTTTTGGGTTGGTGGAGGAGACAAAGGGATTGAGTGGAAATCTGTAACTTGAGGATCTGGTGCATTAACCAACCGTAAGAGTTTTGCTCTTATGGTTTGATGTCAGCAGATCCCCTTGATGGAATTACTCTCAAGGATTACTTCTTATGCAACAAGACTGTGTGTTTTTCATGAGAGTAGGTGTATTCTCCTGGGAATCCTGCCCATGTTCCAATTTGGATCATTACCTTTATCTATTTATCTAAATCCCCCCTGTTTCAAATGTGTATGGGGTTCCTCACTTCCTAACCTAGACTGTAGTGTACTTTGCACTTTTAAATAGTTGCAATGTTCTACTCCGGGTCGGCTCCAGCATTTCTGCCGCCCCAAGCCAAAAAAAAAAAGGCCACAATCAGCAGCGGCAGTTCAGCGGCAGGTCCTCCACTCCTAGAGGGAGTGAGGGACCTGTTGCCCCCAAATTGCCGCACATGCCGCCCCTCTCCCTTGGCCACCCCAAGCACCTGCTTGTTAAGCTGGTGCCTGGAGCTGGCCCTGTTCTACTTCAGACATGGCTGCATTACAGTGGTGGGTGAAGTGAGCCCTGTATATTCCTTATCTATCTTGTGGGTTGCAGTCAACATTAATATTTGTAAAGTGCTTTAGAAATGCAAAGTAAGTTTTGCAGGTAACAAAACAAATGCAGAACGGATTCAATTTTAGTATCCTATTTTCAGATCCGATTTTCATAATTTGTCTAAAAATCTTTCCATATTTGATCTAGTCTAAAGGTAATGTTGTTGTTCTTTTTTTTTGTGTGTGTTGGTCAAGGGCTAAGGTAGATAGATAGTCTTTCCCCATTTTAAGAAATTATAATTTTTTTTAGTCGTGCCTATAACACAAAAGACTAACTGGAAACTTTTCATGAAAATATTTCTTAATAAAGGGAGTTTAGCAGCTTTACAAGGTTTAGGAGGAACAAATTTAATAATAGAAAAGTTTTCTAAGTAACTGAAATATTATTTTTGAACATGCTTAGTGGGCTTCTGCTAATGTTTTTAGCAGTCTACTCTTTCCCCTCCGCTCTGTGACATATCATACAAAAGATAGGGAAAACTGTGTATTCTCTACTTTTTCTATCACAAATATAGGGGCAGCTGTTGTTAGTGGGAGAATTTGCATGAGGGAGATTGTTACTGCATCAGAACACATGCAGCCAAACCCAAAAATTGCATCAACAGTAGACAGGAAGAAATTGTGGTTTTTTTTATTTTTTTTTTAAATGTTTTCGCAAAATTCTGTGGCAGTCGATAATTGTTTCATTTAATTAAAGTTATGAAAATTCAAGCTTCTTCCTTTGCAAAGATATAGCCTGTGCTACTTATTTTGCAAAAAGCACTACAAAAATCTATATTAATGTAACACTAAAGTCACACAGTTGAAATAACAGTAAAAAAAAAAAAATACAACAGTAAAGATTCCAATGGTAGTGTTAACTTAGCCCAATTGCATATTCTGTATATTTTATTGTATACATTTAACAGCATAAACAGAAATATGCAAACATACTATGTGTAACCTTGGTCCCTTTATATCACATCTCACCATACTGGTATAAACTTTCATTTATGTTTACATCTTTTACCCAGATAGAATTGCTTCACATATTAGGTATAACCTAAGATTTTAATTTTTCACTACAAGTTTTTTCAGAACACTTCAGTATTTGACTCTAGAAAGCCCAGCTCTAGTTTTTCTTTAAACTTTACCCACATCTGTTACATCTTGTACAGCAAGAAATAAATTATACGTGAAAGCAAAGTTTATTTTAAGTGAAGTAAAAATCTACTTACATTTCAACAATGGTGCATGCTTACTCAGTAGCCTTGTCTCACAGTGGTCAGTTTTTGTGCTTGAAGTGAAGCTTAGCTTCCCCATTTTTGGAGGAGATGGGTCAGCAAGGAGAATTTCTCTGGTAAGTCTCCTGGGGTTTGTTTGCATGGTGGTATATTTATCCCTCTTTGACACACACAATTTTTGTAAAAGTATTTATAAAGTGAAAAGATGGAATTTAAAGTATATAAACTACAAGGGGTGGGAATGGCCATAAAACAGATCCAGATATGAAGGACTCAATGGCCAGCTTTGTCCTGTACAACTGCAGGGTTTTGGTACTTCAAGGATAATATGTTTCCTTTCTTTCTCCCCCTTTTAGGAGACGTTGATCCAGCAGCAAGTGTCATTTCATTAGGTCCTGTATCTCTGATGTTGTGGATAGTGGAGTCCTCCAGCAATTAAATGAGAGCCGTGGACACATCTCAGCATGTCAGTCTAGAGAGTTCAGAATCGAAACCTGGGACAGGCTGGAGCCGTGGGGAAGAAACACCAGCCTCCACTAAAAACAGAACAAGTGGAAGCTTCCAAGTCATGGCCTACAAAAAAAGCATTTTGTTACAGGAACCGTGTGAGGGTTAATCTTCTCATGAGAATGGAAGTAAATAAATGAGATGGTTAACTTGACCAGTGAGCAGTTCAGTTACAACAAAGAGCAATTTAAAAATAAGATGGATTACACTGGAACGGGAAGAGTTTTGATGGCTCGATGTGAGGCAAAACAAAGAAAGTTCTAAACCCAGTGGGAGTTATATTATCTCTGAATCGAGCATTCTGTGGCAGAAGAATATTCTTTTGGGGGCTTCAAGTCTACAGTAGAAAAGTGTAGAGCAAGCAGTAAAATCTTATGGCAAACCCTGACATGTAGGATGACGAAATTATGATCAATTACCAAACATCAGATACTCCACAGAGGGAAGGCTTTTGTTTTAACAATAACCTTTTTCTAAAAGGAATAGGCGGGAGGGGGAAAATCAAACAGAGGCAAAGAGATAAAATTGTCTGTTAAGGTTAAAGACAAAATGTGAAGTTTATTGACACAGTGTTTACCCAAATTGCATAGAACAGCCTGACACCAGCCTAGGAACAGGGATATAGTTGAGCCCCATTGTAAGTATCATTGAAAACCAAAATGTGCCAGTCAGCATGACAGAAGGACATCAAGGAGCGGATCCAAATGTTTCGTTGACCTTCACGGGTTGACAAGCCTTTGTGTCCAAAAAAAGAGAGAGAGAAAAGTCTGGAAATAAATAGAATTTTTATTTTATTTTTTTTCTAGGTAGAAAAGAGGTTTCTTGGTCCGTTTCTGACAATCTGTTATTTATTAGTATAGTTGTGTTTTTTTGTTCGCTTTCAGGTAGGTGTAGTACATTCAGTTAAAGAGCACATCTGTATGCTACTACTTGATTAAATCTTTTTTTCTAGCTCTTTTAAAATTCTTTCTACCACTGGTTTGGTTTTTGCATGTAGAATAAAAAGACTTGTAAAATTGTAACATTTCATACAGAAATGCCGCCCGATCTTCACCAGCTTCAGAAATCTGACCTTTGCCGATGCTGCAATAAAGTGTTGTAATTTAGAATTAGTGTCTCTCTCTAACTTCATTTTGAAGTAAACGATTATCTGAAATCATATTAATACGTTATGTACTGTATACCCTTGATGTTTTTGGCCTGTATTTCACTTATTTGAGTGTCATAAGGAGTGTATGGCATTGTACAAACATGAGATGGTCCCTGTCTCAACAAGCTGACAAACTAGATCAGACACCGATACGGTGCCGGTGCAAGGAAGTCTCGTGCCCTAGGCAAAACTTCCACCTTGCGCCCCAGCCCTGCGGCAGCTCCCTGCCTCCCCCTCCGCCCTGAGGCGCCCCCCATGGCAGCCCCCCCCCCTCCCCTGGGGCCCCCCCCCCCCCCCCCCCGGAGCCGTGCAGCAGCTCCCCACCCCAGCTCACCTCTGCTCCGCCTCCCCCCCGAGCATGCCACCCCCACTCTAATTCTCCTGCCCTCCCAGGCTTGCAGCGCCAAACAGCTGATTGGTGCCGCAAGCCTGGGAGGCAGGAGAAATGGAGCGGCTGCTGCGCTGGGAGAGGGAGTTTGAGTCACACGTGTCAGCGCGCCACTGGCAGCCCAGCCCTGGAACGCTGTAAAAAAAAAAAAAAAAAATTGGGGGCACTGCTTTTTGGTGCCCCCAAATCTTGGCACCCTGGGCAACCGCCTAGTTTGCCTTAATGGTAGCACCAGCCCTGCACAGATAGCGCTGTACAGTCTTCATCGAGACAGCCTGAGTTCCCTCTGGCTGCTGTCTAGGTTCTCTCCTCATTCTTAACCTATTTGTATGAGAGAGAGGTAGATGTATTTCACATTTTTCACAATTTCTTTATGTGGACAGATTAATCATTTTTCAGATTTTTCTATTGACTGAATGCTGTCCCCAGAGTATTGATTACAATTATATATCAAGTTGGTAAAATATTAACATCTTACTTTCCAAAAGATACTGAAAAATGAGTCAGGAGAAGGGCAACAAAGTTAGACTTGGTAGTGTTAAGATACGAAGAAAGGCTAAAATGAAGAAATTACAAGTGGGGCAAGTGCTAAACTTGCTGGTCACTTCCCATGATGAGACCCTTGTTTTCAGTTGCTTATAATTTTGTGAAACTTTCATCATTCAGGCTGGAATTTTCCATTTCAGATATCTGCCTCAGGCTGAATATTTTTGGGAAGTTATAGAAAAAAAATAGTTCAGACATTTCTGAGAATAAGGTTGGGGGAAATACTTTGTAAGAATTTTCTTAACATGGGCAAAACGTCTGTGAGAAGTTCTAGTGCCTTCAAGCTTTGAAACAAGGATTTTAGATTTGGCATGGATTTGGAGTTGCTCAAGTATCAGGGACGTGCCTTTTACTATTTCCCTGGAAAAAAAAAAAATCATCCAAATCTGGCCAGGTTATAAACCTTTGAAACATCTCAGTTTGCACATGTTTCGTAGAGTTTTGTTAGAGTTTGGCAGCTAAATTTTGAAAATTCCATCTGTAGAGAGCATGCTCCGTCTCGCTGCTGCAGTAATGGAGCAGGACTTTCTATGCAATTGCTCCACCCAGCTGTCTGGGACTGCTGTACTGTCTCTTCTTTTCTCTCCGTGCTCCCCATACTGGTGCCCAGGCAACAATGGGGCAGCCTGATTCAAATGCAGAGCAGCAATGAATGTGGAGGGAGGGAAAGATTCATGGTGAGAAGTAAAGGACTTGAGGGAAAGGGTTTGGATAAGGAGCGGGGAGGGAGTGTGGGCAGGGGCAGAAGAAAGCATGGAAAGAAGGGAAGAGAGGCAGGTGCTGTGGGGAGGGACAGATAGCGGCAGAGTGGAGGAAATATGGATAGAAGCCAAGGATGGGCAGGGGGAGGAATTAAGTGGGGAGGAGCTGGGGGGGGTGTTAAAGGCAAAGGTGGGGTGGAAGCTTAACCAGGAACTGAGAATGGGTAAAAGCTGGCAGGATGGGCAGAAGTCATGAAGGCTAGTGGGCCAGGTGGGGATGAATATAGGTAAGAGCTGGGGAGAGAGGGTAAGAGCAGGAAATAGGGACAGGCTGTGGTGAACAGGGGCAGAAGGGTCTGTAATCACTAGAGTAATCCCAGGTTCTGTAGGGAAATGTGACACTTTTCAGGGTTACCCGAGGTGTCCAGGATAAATTACTATCTCCTGCTTACAGTAGGAGGGAGTCTTGTCTGTGTCCTACCAGGGGAAACTCCCCAGTGACTGGCAACACAGACGCTCTGCTCCGGGTAAACTGTCATGGGATAAGAGGGAAGGGCCTCTCATGAATCAGTAACTGCTTAAAAGATAGGAAACAAAGGCTAGGAGTAAATGTTCTGTTTTCAGAATGGAGAGAGGTAAATAGTGGTGTTTCTGAGGGGTCTGTACTGGGACCAATATTGTTCAACATATTCATAAATAGGGCCCTGCCAAATTCATGGGCCATTTTGGTCAATTTCACAGTCAGAGGATTTTAAAAATCACAAATGTCATTTCAGATATTTAAATCTGAAATTTCACAGTGATGTAACTGTAGGGGTCCTGACCCAAAAAGGAGTTGTGGGGAGGATCGCAAGGTTATTATAAGGGGGTCGTGGTATTGCCACCCTTACTTCTGCGCTGCTGCTGGTGGGGTGATGCCTTCAGAGCTGGGTGCCTGGCCAGCAGCCGCTGCCCTCCAGTCACCCAGTTCTGAAGGCAGCACAGAAGTAAGGATGGCAATACTGTGATTCTCTCTTCTCCTCCCTCCCCCCTTTTGGGTCGGGACCACCAGTTTGAGAAATAATGGTCTCCCCAATGAAATCTGTATAGGATAAAGGTACACGAAAGCCCAGATTTCACAGTCCACCCTGTGTTTTTCATGGCCGTGAATTTGCTAGGGCCCTGCTCATAAATGATCTAGAAAAAGGGGTAAACAGTGAGGTGGCAAAATTTGCAGATGATACAAAACTACTCACGATAATTAAGTCCAAAGCTGATTGCGAAGAGTTACAAAGGGATCTCACAAAACTGGGTGACTGGGCAACACTATGCCAGATGAAATTCAGTGTTGATAAATGCAAAGTAATGCACATTGGAAAACATAATCCCAACTTTACATATAAAATGATGGGTTCTCAATTAGTGGTTACCACTCAAGAAAGAGATCTTCGAGTCATAGGTTAGTTCTCTGAAAGCATCCACTCAATGTGCAGAGGCAGCCAGAAAAGCTAACAGTGTTGGAAATCATTAGGAAAGGGATAGATAAGAGAGAAAATATCATATTGCTTTTATATAAATCCATGGTACACCCACAGCTTGAATATTGTGTGCAGATATGGTTGCCTCCGCTCAAAAAAAATATATTGAAATTGGAGAAGATACAGAAAAGAGAAACAAAAATGTTGTTAGTTATAGAACAGCTTCCATATGAGGAGAGCTTAATAAGACTGGGACTTTTCAGCTTGAAAAAGAGACTGGGGGGGGGGATATGACAGAGGTCTATAAAATCACGATTGGTGTGGCGAAAGTAAATAAGGAACTGTTATTTACTCATAACACAAGAACTAGGGGTCATGAAATGAAATTAATAGGCAGTAGGTTTAAAATAAAGAAAGTATTTTTTCACACAACTCACAAAGGATGTTGTGAAGGCCAAGATTAAAACAGGGTTCAAAAAAGAACTAGATAAGTTCATGGAGGATAGGTCCATCAATGGCTATTAGCCAGGGTGCACAGGGATGGTGTCCCCAGGGTCGGCTCCAGAGCCCAGCCGAGCAAGCTTGTGTTTGGGGCGGCAGATTCTAAGGGGCGGCTTCCCTCCAATCCTTTTATTTTTTTTTGCTTCACCGCTCCGGTGCTAGGTCTGCAGCAAGCCCAGCAGGGCAGCCCGTGTCCTTCCCTGCCCGCCGACAGGCTGAAGAAAGCCCTGGCCGCCCCCCTTCTCTCTCTCTCTCCCTTCCCCTCCTCCCTGCTAGCCGGGGCATGCACTCCGTCCGGGGCACGTCTGCAGCGCAGGGAGTCCCCCTGCACCCTGGCTCCGGCCGCCCCGCATGTTTTTTTTTGCTTTGCCGTTCCGGCCGCCCCACAGGTGGTGGTTGGTTTTTTGTTTTTTTTTTTTGGCTTGGGGCGGCAAAAAAGCCAGAGCCGGCCCTGGGTGTCCCTACCCTCTGTTTGTCCAGGGATGGATCAGTTGATGATTACCTGTTCTGTTCATTCCCTCTGAAGCACCTAGCATTGGCCACTGTCGAAAGACAGGATACTGGGCTAGATGGACCACTAGTATGACCCAGTATGGCCGTTCTTATGTAAACCTGCTCATGATTCATGGAGGGGCAGTACACAGTTGGGATCAACATGACATTTTTGTTTCAGTTTTTTAAAAACTTTCGTTTTTAAGAACACTCAGGTTGCAAAGTCAAGCCTGCAAAAGGTTGCTTGTGCAACTTAAATTCAGACCCACTGTGCACATGTATTATAATAGTCTTTAATGATTAAGAGAATCTTGACCAATTACCAAACATCCTTGCTAAGGATCTCCATGGGCAACAGAGTTGTATAAGTTCCAACTTTGACAGTGCCACTTGATGGTAAGTTACAGTTATAATACAATTTGAGTAACGAATTTCTGCTTGAAATTTCTGCTACGAAACTGGAAATTTTGTAACAAGTCATATTCCAAATGTATGTCCAGTGGTAAAGAACCATTTTCAAAGGTGGTAACTAAGGAAGTGACTTAGTTTGCGGAAAAAGAGATTTTAGGTTAAATATTAGGAAAACCAATCTAACTCTCAGGATACGTCTTCACTACCTGCCGGATTGGTAGCAATTAATCTATCGGGAATCGATTTATCGCGTCTCGTCTAGACACGATAAATCGATCTCCGAACGCGCTCCCCGTCGACTCCGGAACTCCACCAGAGCGAGAGGCGGAAGCAGAGTCGACGGGGAAGCCACAGCCATCGATCCCAGGCCGTGAGGACGGGAGGTAAGTCGATCTAAGATATTTCAACTTCCCCCAAGTATTTCCGATATATGAACCGTCCTTTTTTTTTGTCTTCCTTCCCCCCCCCCCCCCCCAGTGTAGACCAGACTTAAGGGTGGTTAAGTTCTGGAAAGGCTTCCAAGGAACGTTGTAGAATTGTCGTCATTGGAGGTTTTTAAGAACAGGTTAAACAAACACAAACACCTGGGATGGTAAAAAGAACAGGAGTACTTGTGGCACCTTAGAGACTAACAAATTTATTAGAGCATAAGCTTTCGTGGACTACAGCCCACTTCTTCGGATGCATATAGAATGGAACATATATTGAGGAGATATATATACACACATACAGGTTGTATATGTAGCCCACGAAAGCTTATGCTCTAATAAATTTGTTAGTCTCTAAGGTGCCACAAGTACTCCTGTTCTTTTTGTGGATACAGACTAACACGGCTGCTACTCTGAAACCTGGGATGGTGACTTCTTAAGGTCTCTTCCAGCCCTGCCTTGCCTTTCTATGATTCTGTGGAATACAGCTCACCTACAAAACTTGCTTGAACTTCAAGCAGAGCATCTAGCCCTTTTAGCTGAGGCAGCTGGAGCACATTACCCATAGGTCCAGCTTTCCAGAAGCAGGTGGTGCCAGGGGGCTTCAACCCAGTAGTGTGACTATATAGAAGCAAGGAAACACTTTGAGCTACAGTTACTGATAGGTAAATGCTCTTATGCTGGAACATTGTATTGCTGTCACGTTTCTCACATCCCTGTCTCTCTAGGGTGCTGAGGTTCAGTCTTTTAGGATGTTGTCATTTCATTAGTTCTCCGCTCCTTCAGGAGAAAGAAATCCAAATCTGTTACTTCTAATATAGTCAAAGAAAAAAAAAAGTTGTAAGGATGTTTTAATGCATCACAAAGTCCCCACCCCTTTTTGCGATTTAACTTTTAATACAATTTCCCTTTAAAACAGTGATAACTTGGCTCTCATAGCAACATGGTCAGAAGTTAGTGAGGAGCTGCCGTTTCAGGCTCCACTGGTTCATTGCGGTAATGTTCCGTTTAATTAAAATGGGAACGTGCTTGGCTTCATAAGTAAAGTTAGTGCTGCTGAAAGGTGCTGAACTGACAGCCCTAGGGAATAAAGTCTTTGGTTTTTTTCCCACTGCAGGGGCAGTGGTAATGCAAGTTTCCCCAGGCTGCCCAATCCATGGACCTCAGCTGTGAGCTGGAGGGGAGGCATTATTTCCAAGGGTGAGTGATTAATGCTCCCCACCCATTCTATTCTGAGCACCTCTGAAGTTGCCAAGAAGGAGCGGACATTAGCTGTAACTGTAGTGGTGTTAGTGATGAGGACATATGTCCCCTGGGACTGCAAAATTCCTTATGCATGGGTCACTGAACAGCCATCATGTATATATGGTAATTGCTTACACAGTCACTGTACTTCCATCAGTTTTGAAGATAGAGCTAAATAAAAAGCTTGGTTGATGGATAGACTTACTACATACTGTCCATAGCAAGTGACACCACTTTATTAAAATTCCCCCCACACCCTTTGAAACACTGAAAGTGTACACTGAGTAAGTGAATGAATAATGAAAACAATGTGAAACCTAAACTTCTCCTTGATGAGGAATGTTCGCTACATATCTTGCATTTTCCTTTGAACAGCTGGCATCCTTAAATTGTTCACAGATATTTCTTCCACTCTTCAAGAAACATTCATCTGAGATGACACTTGACTGTCACCTCCCAGAACTTTACGCTAAATATACATTTCTAACCAGACTTGGGTAGTTCTGAACCTATAAATAGGAAGCTATTTGCAAAGATATCAAACAACTGCATTTATGTCAAAACATTTACTCATATTGTTTGAATTGCGAACTTTAAAGATACCAAGCCCATACTATAGGGGAAAAGGTGGTGACTTAAAAAAGACATTTATTATTCAGCTGTGATTGAATAATATTGTTTAACTCAAAACCTTTCTTCTTTTCCCTCCCTTAAGTGAATCAAGGAGCAACGAATGAAAAAAAAAAAATCTTGTAGGACAAAAAAGAATGTAAGGTGTTACTGTTCATTAAATACTTAGTTCTGTTACATGACTTGTAGGAAAGGCATGTCTGTCATGTCCCTGAGTTGTCTTTATTTTTTAGTACTGGAGAAAGATAATGGATTGCCTGCCCTTCAGCTTGAAATCTTCCCTCTACAGAATGGGTCAAAAAATTTGGCAGACTTGATAAGTCTTCCTACATCATTTCTCTTAATACCTCAACATTAGCCTCATAGGGCCACCTCAGTGCTGCATTTACATACTAACAGGTTTTATAGCCCTAATTCACCACCAGTGGACGCTGTAGAGTCAACATGACTCAGATGTTGTTGATCATTGTGCGATCTACCATCAGAAGCAGCTATCGGACTGACCTGGTCATAACAATCCCAGCATTTTTCATGTGGCCGTCTCAATTTGTGCAGAATTTAAGATTTTGTTTTGAACAACTATATTTCTAGCCTTTGTGATGGTAGTATTTTGAGTATGAATGAATGCAGTGCTATCTCCGTGACAGCCTTCCACAGTCTTTTAGGCTGTGTCTACACGACACAGCTTTTAGTGACATGGCTGTGTCACCACAGCTGTGCGGCTTTTAGCGGCACGATGTAGCCGCTGTTTTTTGGCTCTCCTGCCGACAAAAAACGTCCACCGCCAACAAGCTGCGTTCGCATTGTTGGGGGGGAGAGTGCTCCTGCTGACCAAGTGCTGTTCACACTGGTGCTTGTTTTTGGCAAAACTTTTGTCTTTCGGGGGCGGTGGGGGGTTAACACCTCTGAAAGACAAACGTTTTGTTGTTCAATTGCCGGTGTAGACATAGCCTTAGAAGGGTTATTGTTTCCATCCATCTCACTGGGGCCATTAAAGTCTAATGACAATTGAAGTGTCACTGTTAATTAGAGAGGGAAGGTGGGGGAGGTAATAGCTTTTTATTTTATACTTTACCTCACCCACTTTGTCTCTCGAATGGCTTGTCTTCACGTACTGCTCTACAGCGGCACAGCTTCTCCTGTTGGTGTAGTAAATCCATCTCCCCGAGAGGCAGTAGCTATGTCAGCAGGAGAAGCTCTCCTGTCGACACAGTGCTGTCTACACCAGAAATTAGGTCAGTGTAACTACATTGCTCAGGGGTGTGGATTTTTCACACCCCTGAGCGTCCTAGTTAAAGCAATATAGGTCTGTACTGTAGACCTGGCCTAATAACCTGGAACCAGCATGGCTATAACTCACTGCATACAATTTTATTAATTGTCATTGTTTTGGGAGAAACATATATTTAGGGCTTGTGTATAGGAGAAAGTTTTACTAGTTATACCAGTATAACCACTGACACCCTTCCTACCCCTTGCCCCCATCCTGCCCCTCCTGGCTGCATCCTCTTTTTCTGATATAAAAGTAGTTTTTTAAGTTTAACTTAAGTCAGGTCTACACTATAAACTTTTGCCAGTATAATAATGTTGGTTAGGGGTGTGAATTTTTGACATTTTTATACCAGCATAGTCATAGTGAGATACAGTTAGACAGGCAAAAGTGCTTTTTCTAGCTTATTTTGTTTGGGGCACTAACATAAGAAAGCACATTTTTGCTGGGAGAAGCCGCATCTACACAACACTGGCAAACCTTTTCTAATGTAGACTAACCCTTAAACCCCTTCTCAAGTGACAAGCTGGAAGAACGTGTTCCAGTGTTACTTTCCTAAAGGTATGTCTGCACTGCACTGCACTGCACTGCACTGCAAGCCATGGATTAGTGGCATAGGCGCCAACTTTCTCCGGCACCGGTGGATGCCCGTGCCTCCCACCCCTGGTCCCACCCCCATTCCAACCCCATCCCCAAAGTCCCTGTCCTAACTCCACCCCCTTCCTGCCCCCATTGGATCCCTTCCCCAAATCCCCGCCTCTTCCCCCAGCGCACCGCTTTCCCCTTCCTCCCCCCTCCCTCCCTGCCCTGCGAATCAGCTGTTTCGCGGTGCAAGCGCTGGGAGGGAGGGGGGAGAAGCAGGATGCGGCGGCGCGCTCACAGAGGAGGCGGAGGGAAGGTAAGCTGGAGCGGGGGCGGCAGGGAGCTGCCGGTGGGTGCTGAGTACCCACCAATTTTTTTCTGTGGGTGCTCCAGCTCCGGAGCACCCATGGAGTCGGCGCCTATGGTTAGTGGGACATGAGTCAGCCAGCTGACCTGTGTTAGGGATCCCAGGACTTGGGTGTCTATACTGTATTTAAACCCTGTGACGTTAAGACTTTTCTAACCTGTGCGCAAACTTAAGGCTCTGGCATCCACCCTGCAGTGCACAGATCTGAGTCCAAGGAACCATATCCAGAGTCCCTAGCACCACCCCCACCACTGAAATGTGGTTGGTCTAGTCATAAGACCATGGTGCAATGTGGGAAAAATGTACTGCCTGCCCTGCACATTACAGGTTTTCTCTCCATTGCAAACCCAGGAGGCTCTCTGATAATGTGCTTGCAGAGCGGTGATCAGAAGAGAATGGATTAACACTGACCTGAGCTGCTGCTGTTTGCTGGTGTCGGGGGGCTTCTGTTTTCAGTAGAGTGTATTGTAGATTGTTGGGATAGAGAGGACTAAGGAAGTTGTCCCATGGACTTGTGGGATACTTTTGAATGACTCCCAGGGCCTGAGTCAAGTGGGGCTGTGGCTACACTGCAAAGCAATAGGGCTCGGACCCTGGGTCCCAGCTAGACTCAAGCTCGGACCCTCCAGCCCTGCAGGGTCCTGGGACCCTGGGTTAATGCAACTGCAATGTAGACACAAGAGAGGGGGTTCAAGCATGGGCCTACTTTGCAGTGTAGACATACCCTAATGGTGGGGGCAGTAAAATATAGCCTGCCCTTCCCACTTACTTGTGGGATCTTTACTCAAACCACAAACGTTTCTTTAAAATATTGCTTTGTACTTTGTACCTGAGGAAATTTCTCCATATTCATTAATTTCACCCTTGCCAACTTTCCTGTGAGGAGGGTGTTATTTTCAGTTTTACACACGGAGAAACTGAAGTGCTCTGTTGCTGATGATTTCTGATGACAGTGGATGAAAACTTTCTGTAACGATGCTGAAAATAGTTTTCTTGAGATTTAGGCCAGCTCTAGACTAGAAATGTTTGCTGGTCTAGTAATGGTACTTAGGGATATGATTGCATACATTTTTATATTGGCAACAGCCCAATGCTTTTTCTGGTATTGCTCATTTCAGTCAGGGAAAGCTTTATTCCTTTATCCCAAAAGCGTGTCCATACTACACATCTGTGTCCGGCTGGATTGGAGGGGCCAATTTTTTTTCACACTCCAAACCAACATAGCCATGCTGGCAAAACTTTGTAGTGTAGACTGGGCCCTAATGTACACTTGACTAGTAGACCTTGTCGAAGATTTAAGTGACCCAGTCAGTTCCTGTCCATATTATGCATTACACACAGAATATTGCACGTTCTAACTCTGTTGCCACTGGATCCTTTTGGGTATATCGGCAAGTGACAATCCAGAATTGCTTCAGCTTGTTAATGGACTTTCACTCCTCTTTATCTTGAAGTTTCATTCTTTCTAATCAGGGTCCAATGTGCTAATTGCTTTGGAATGCAGCTTTTGTCACTTATCTGGCAAGCAGCATTCCAAGTGTAGTATGAAGGCCTATTTCTATACAACCTTCCACCTTATTGCACTTTATAAATATTAAATAATATATATGTTAAGGAAATTCATAAGCTGCACTGGTGTACGTCCTACCTTGTAACACCATAGCGTGTCTGAGGTCTAATCTACACACAGTTTTGTTCTGGTGTAACTATTTTGGTTAGAGGAACTAGTTATAGCGGTACAACCCCTAGTGTGGATGAAGTTATACTGGTATTGCTTATTCCCCTTCCCGTATCGGAACAGCTTTACCTGTATATTGGTATAACTGCACCTTTATAGTGATATAAGTGCATCCAGGGTAGAGGTTGTACTGCTTTATTATATTGGAATAGTTAAAGTGGTCCGACTTATGCGTGTGGACAAAGCCTATATTAGGAGCTTGCACATCTCTGGAGTGGATTTCCCTAATGTGGACAGGGCCTAAGGACTTGTCTACGCAGGGGAAATTATTGGTATAATTATACCAGTATAATTACACCAATAGAACTATAATGGTGTAATTACACCGGTATAATTATGCCAGTAGATTTCTCTATGTAAAGAAGCCCTGAGACCAACATTTTCAAGGGTCCACCCTGTCCTCAATTCTGTAATGTATAGAGTGGGCAGACTGTTGCTCCCACGCAGAGTCCCACTGACATCTCTGAGGCTCTGTGCGGATGGAGCTGTCAGCCCACATGTTACAGACTGGCCTAGTAGCAGATGCTTCACTTTTGGGTGCCCAACTTGGGACACCTCAGGCCTAACTTTCCGAGGTGCTGAGGACCTGCAGCGCCCTTTGATTTCACTTCACCCCAGGAAAAAAGACACCAAAACATCTACTCTAATCACTTCTGATTCTGCAGTGTCTTAGCCCCCCATCTCCACCCGGCAAAAGGGAAAGTCAATATGAATTGACAACTAGCTTTGGTTTCCCAGAATTCTCTGGGAGAGCTTTCCATTGACTCACGTTCCAGGCTAGCATTCTGCGCTGTTCACATGGGCCTCTTCTTCGGGTTATGTAATCACCGATTAGTCACTTAAAGCATTCATTCTAGTCAGTTTGAGTTGGCCTTGTTTCATCTCCAGGAAAAAAAAAAAAAAGAGCAACAAAAATGTGGCCATGCGAGTTATCACATAATTGCACCAGTGTCTGACTATGACTCAACAACAAAGCCAGGAGAAAATAACTCTGCAGGCTTGGTCCATCAGCAGGGTTCTTCATTCCTGAGCTCCCATTGTTTGAAATTCAGCACTCCGTGACTGCTGGTTCCTGCCCCCGCTGCCCCGACTTCCAATAACATTCCATTGACATGTCAGGACATACCGGGCACCTAGTGCATTCAGCAGTGCGACAGGTGTATTCTACCTCGACCTCCCTGAAAAAGTTCAGCAGGGGTCAGGCAGCTAAATGGCTTAGTTGGTGACATCTGTGAATGAAAAATGTGTTTGCGGCTACATTCATTGTGTTTTATGCTCTCGTGGCAAAGGGATTGTGAGCTGGTAACTAAACTACCGCATCTGAAAAGCAATGTGTAAAATGACGCAGGAATATTCCACTGGGCTTTGCAAATCTTTGAGGAACAAAATCCATTTCCTATACTCACGCTAGTGTCTTGTTGCAGCTCATGAAGCCCTGGGTGGATCGTTGGTATTGAGCTGCAAAACCACATTCATCTTTTATAAGAACCAATGTAGAAAAAAATGATAGTGTCTTTATCCTATTTTGCATTCTTTCCTGCATATGCATGGAAATGATTTAGAGAGACTGATAATTCTTTTTCTTTCTGGGCTGAAATTCTGACCCCCGTGAAGTCAATCCCAAAACTACTATTGACTTCAATGGGCCACGATTTCACCCATGATATACAAGGTGGTCACTATATGCCACCATTTATCCTAGGAGCTCTTCGCAGGTAATACTTATGCAGCTTCGTAACATACTTGTGAGGTACGTAGAGGATCAAAAAGGATCACATTACCCACCATGAAATGCAACCACCTCTGACGTGGAAGATGACAACTGTTTTGAATGCAAAGCAGTTGTGTATCTCGTGTGTCCATGTCACAAAGCTTCTTAAGTATGTTGTTGTAATATATCACCTCACATTTAATATAATAAAGGTTAATAAAAGTTGGCTAAAGGGCAGAAAGCAATCTGTGGAAAAAACTTCGTACATCAACTAATAAAGCATTTGTCCAGCATCCTTCAGGCAATGTATTTGGCACTACTATTAAATTATTCTGACTGTCATAATTATATACAGCTCGTATCACGGTAGCCTCTAAATGGCTACTGATCTGAACTGAATCCTAGAGAGAACAGAACCCCTGGTTAATTAGGTTGGCCAAGGTGCACTTTATGGAGTTTTCAGCTTTTCTCTTTTCTCTGTTATGGGAAACTCTGCGTTGTGGAGGGAGAGGGATAGATTTTTTTTTTTTCCTTTTGTAACATTCTGGTGGGAAAGCTTTTTCCAAAAGGAACGACTTGCAGCTAAATTGGTCAGACTGGATTATTAAATCCCCTCTGGAAATTCAGTCAGGGTGTTTCAATAATATTTTAGTTCCTAGTATCTCCTGCAGCAGCCTTTCTTTTCCATCAGAAAGTTGATGCACATGAACCCATGACTTGGCTTTTGTGCCCACAAACTCTCCCAGGCTATGGGGCACAGGTGCGTGACATGTGCCTTGGCCTATTAGCGATAATCATTAGCATGTGGTTTTAACTGAATTAAAAATGAAAACACCTTTTGTGCATAACTGGCATATAAAAAACCAGCGGAATGAGTTACCCATATCACCTGTAACGTGATGCTTACAGCAAGGGGAATTTTCTCCTCTCTCTCATGATGTCTGAAGCAAAGCCCATGAATTTATTCCTAGGGGATACAGTATCAGCACATACGCTTCACTCCACAGAACGTGTTCCAAGCTCAGTCTCACTAGAAAATCTCTCCCATCACAAATGGAAAATTAAACCTAATCAGGTTCAAATCCATTTAGGAAGACAGGAAATATCCAGATGTAATTAAATTTGTCAGAAAGCCTAAGGACCATGTTGATGATCCAGTTCTCTTCCTTCCCCTCCTCCCCGCCCTGGCAGTAATTTGTGTATTGGAAATAGAAATGTGCTGACAACTATTTCCTAATAATTTCCCTCTTGCTGTGACAGTTTCTATGAAATACTCCTGTTCCCCTCTGTGTCATTCCACTTCAGAAACATCAGGTGGTTTATCTGCATTGCCCAATCAGGGTAAACAACTCAGCCCAAATTTTCAGGCTGCTGTTTCCTCCTAGGCAGGCAGTAAATAATAAAGGTTAGAGCGAGTTAAATATTAGAGAGGAAGGATAATCAAGTGTTAAGGGACTTGGGAGACCACGGTTCAGTGCTCTCTTCCATAGACGTCCAATGGGCCCTGTGGCAAGTCACTTTCTGCCATAGGTCCCCATATGCCTCAATTCCCCATCTGTAAAATGGGGATAACAGTACTGTCTGGCCTACCAGGGTTGTTGAATATAAGTGCATTAGATTGTGAGGTGCTCAGATATTAAGTAATGAAGGGCCATATAAGCATCTTAGATAAATAAAACTTACAAAAGCATCTGCTTTATGAGGTTCTCAAAGTACTTTAGAACATGACTTCAGCTGCCCAAAGCCTTAGGCAGGTAACAAACTATTTCCATTTTACAGATGGGGGAACTGAGGCATGGAGTGGTTAAGTGACTTGCCCAAGGTTGCACAGGAAGTGAGTGGCAGAGCTGAGAGCAGGGCTAGGGCTGTGGCTATTAGCCCATGCTGTCACTGTACTTAGGGAAAACCATCATTCAGCTAGATTCGCTGCCCTGACCTGCTGTTATAGCCCCATTGGCTTCTTGCAAGAAGTTGATGTTTCTAAAATGAGAGGATGAGACAAACTAAGAAAAATAATGCCCACTTATTTCATGCCTCCTATGCTGTTGGTGTGTACTTCATTTCAGTGTCATTCTTTCTGGGGGTGGGTCACGCCATTTGAAGGTCAGCAGAGTATGTTAGCACCTGGAGGGCAAACACAAGGGCTTGTGGTCCCTACACAGATCATATGGTGGCCGAGTTGCTAAACTGGGGCCTCCTTAGGAACAATGGGAGCACTGTATTATGTGTGGTAATCACAAGGTAAGAGCCTGGAAGGAATCAGTGGGGAGGGTACCGCTGAAATGAACTGTGGCTTAACAAGCTTCTAGCTTGTCAATATTCCAGCTAAATTGAGATGTTCGATAACAGTATTTGGTGTCTTGGTGCTACTTGCTGCCTGCATGGGTAGAAACCTGGACTCACTGATTGATCAAATCCAGAGAGGCCAATCTTCCACAAATCGAATACAGACACACTTTTAGTGGGGATCTTACACTCTTCTGATGTGGGCCATACATGTACCTAGTACTAGATGGATTCAGAATTTACTTTCAAATGGGACTTACCCCCCACTAAAAAATACCCTTTGTAACATATATTGAGACTAGCTGGGTGAGGTAATATATTTTATTGGACCCACTTCTGCTGGTAAAAGAGACAAGCTTTCAAGCTTACACAGAGTTGGAGAAGAGCTCTGTGTAAGCATGTCAAGCGTGTCTCTGGCACCGACAAAAGTGGGTCCACTAAAAGATATTACCTCACCCACCTTGTCTCTCTAATATCCTGGGACCAACATAGCTACAACAACTCTGCAAACATATATTGGTCGGATACTAAGGGCTGGTCCACACTAACCCCGCAGTTCGAACTAAGATACGCAACTTCAGCTACGTTATTCACGTAGCTGAAGTTGAAGTATCTCAGTTTGAACTACAAGGTACTTACCGCGGGTCCACACGTGGCAGGCAGGCTCCCCCGTCGACTCCGCCTACTCCTCTCACGGAGCAGGAGTACCGGTGTTGACGGCGAGCACTTCCGGGATCGATTTATCGCGTCTAGACAAGACGCGATAAATCGATCCCAGAAGATCGATTGCTTACCGCCGAACCCGGAGGTAAGTATAGACGTACCCTAGGTGTAGTTCCTCAGTAGACCAGTGCTGTTGCGTCTGTGTGAGCTCCTCCTGTTACCTCAAAAAGTTAAGGTATGAGCACCACTTGACCTTCATCACAGCAAGGACTGAAACAAAACCCGTGGGCCAAGATAAGTGCTCCTTTCACATACTCAACTGCCCCTCCGGGGAGGCTAGTCCCAGGCCTGGCTCTGCCGCTTCTGTCCAAGCCTCCCACCGCCAGAGGAGTCCTGGCTCGCCCGCATCAGCTGCCCTGCTGCAGCTGCGTGCCAGCTGGCCCAAGCACCAGCCGGAGCACAGGGCCACTGGCCAACCCGAGCCACCCTGGGCAGCCCCAGCCTCTGGCCGCCGGATGGAGCAGAATGCCCAGTGGTTTCAGAGGAGAGGGGGAGCGAGGGCGGGGCCTTAGGGGCGGAGGATCGGCAGGGCCACATCCTAGGTTAGGGGAGGCTTAGCCTCCCCTGGCCTATGATACCCACCGCCCATGCACATACTGCTGCTGATTTTGGCACTTAACCCCTTCCTGGGGGTCACACACATACTGTACAGCCTCTACAAATACAAATTACTGAGCTGTTTTCATGTAATTTAAAAAATGGCTAATAGTTTATGTGGCTATTTCAAAAATCTACGGTTACCCTCAGAGATAAAGGCATAGCACATACCAGGGCTAGGAAAGTGACGCTGGCTGCTCTGTCTAGACTACCAACCAGGCTCTTACTACTAAGAGCATCTGTTTAATCCTCAACCACCACAGGCTCCTTTTTGCTGCTCTTTATTTTATAGGTAGTAAGTGGGAGGCGGTAGCTGTGACCTGATGGAAAGTCTGAAGACTGGGGCGTAACTGCTGATCCTATTACCAAAAATAACCTTTCCTTCCAGTTCCCTAGAGGTAAGCACACATCTGACAATTCCGTGAGTGTTCCCCTGGGGCATGCCAGTTGCTGCCTAGGGAAGGTACTTCCTGCTTCGGGAGGGGTCACCCTGAGCACGGAAGGGAGAGCCCAGTTCTGAGAAATGCTTTACAAATTCCAAGAGGGCACGCACATGAAAGATGAGGTGGTGTTCCCTTTGGCAGGGCCTGGGTCTGAATCCCTCAGAGACCCGCCTTATACCAGGGAAAGAGGGAGAAAATATTCCTATTGGGAGCCAGTTCTGTGATGAAAACACACTAGAATCTATGACTAATTATAGTGTAGGAAATGCTTTAAAAATGAGGCTTTGTCAAGAGTATTAAACAAAGGGCCAAATTCACAGGGGATATGTGAGGAAATGTAAATTAGACTCTCCTGCACTCAGACTTTTTTTAATCAAAATAGTTAAATTAGAACACCCTGGAGAGTGGAGGAATAAGCTATACCAGTATGAAATTATACAAACACTAGCTTGACAAGCCCTTAGTAAGTCTGTCTAATGTTTAAACAGGTGTAAGTTAAATACTAAGAAGGTGGACATTATGGCAGGAGCACCTTTAATGTACACTTCCTTGCTGTAGTCCTTTCTCCTGTCTGAGGCTTGGTCTACACTAAACCCCCAAATCGAACTAAGGTACGCAACTTCAGCTACGTGAATAACGTAGCTGAAGTCGACATACCTTAGTTCGAACTTACCGCCGTCCAGACCCGGCAGGCAGGCTCCCCCGTCGACTCCGCGTACTCCTCGCGGCGAGCAGGATTACCGGAGTCGACAGGGAGCACTTCTGAGTTCGATTTATTGCGTCCAGACTAGACGCGATAAATTGAACCCAGAAGTTCGATTGCCTGCCGCCGAACCAGCGCGGTAAGTATAGACAAGCCCTGAGGCTCATCAACTTAGGCCTGGTCTACACTTAGAACTAATTGCTATGTCAGTCAGCGGTGTGAAGCAACCCACATTTCCTAGTGATATAGCTATGCCAACAAACCCCCCAGCTGTAGAAAGAGAGCTTCTTGTGACATAGCTACCATCACATGGAGAGGGGGTATTACTACACTGGCAGAATACTACCTCCTTTTGTTGGCGTATGCAGCGTCTACACTAAGGGGCTATGCCATCATAGGCTCTGTAGTGTAGACATAGCCTTAGACTCCTTACCACAATAAGGCCTTGTCTACACTGGATGTTTAGTCACCAGTGTAGTTGCACCATTGCAACCTTCTAGCACAGACAAGATTTATATCTGTGCATCATGAGTTATGCGGTTTCAAACAGGGTAAGCTGGACTGGTGCCAATAGTGCTGTACCAGTGTAAACCGAGCCTATGCTAATGGTTGGCGCTAATGCAGCTGCAGCCAGGAGTAGAATCCCAGCACAGATAACGTGTACCAAATTCAGAGTTAATGGGTAAGGTGAGGCTGTCAGATACACATTGCTAAGAGGGAGTGAGTCTAAGGTATTGTAATATACACATTTGGGTCGGGCAGAAAACGTTAAGTTACATCAATGTAGATGCTTTGCTGAACTTGTCCCACAATTTTACATCCCCTACCAACCTATCTCTTCTTTTATAAGCCATTATGTACAGCACCAAACCACACATATGGGGCTAGACTATACGTCATGAAAAGCAAAAGGTGCAGTGAGTGTTGTTGCAGCATGACATATACTTGAGGATTCCGAAACTAAAGGCTTTGTTTTGTAAATGTCTCCGGGACAGGGCATGAGCAATGGCTCAAAGCAGTTCTTTAGCGCTTCTGATGCTTGCTACTGTTTGATCCGGGGTAGCGTACTTTCCATGATAGCCTTGTTCTTTTTCTGCCAAGAATAACAATGACTTTAACGAGACAGCCAAGGAATGTGTTTTGCAATTTCCACCTGGGTGAATTCAGTTATGAAACGTTTCCAGTTAATCTAGGAGCGCTGCAAATTACAGTCCTGCTGTTTGTGCTTCTAGCATCAGAGAGCATCAGACAGTTGTGTTGAAAATATCTTCTGCATTTCATTCCTCCTAGAGAGCGAGTGAGGACAATTCTCAGTGTAGAAAGAAGCTGTGTGTTGTTAAGATAGGAAGACCCCAGTGTATCTGGCTTTCTCGGTCACCAGTACTGAGGGACTTCATGCATGTACAACAATCGTATAGGCAGTTAAGAACATTAAAACTTATTCCTGCTCTGTTTTACCAGGCTCACCTGAGGCTGGGGTCATATCTAAGGCCATTTGTGTACAGCACTATAAGCATTCATAGTGTTTAGAGCCCCTGATCCAGTAATGAGTTCTGTGCAGGTTGACACACTGAGTTGCAGAGCCCATTAAAATTAATGGGGCCCAGTTGGAGATGCACCCTGTAGCGAATTCATTGCAGGAGTAGAATGAGAGAGAATAAAATTAGTGACAGATTAGTCTCCTGCCTGCCATGTTCTTTCATGGTATGCATGATTTCTGTACTGGGCTGTTCTCTTGCTCATAATCAAATCTATCATCTTGATACTATTTATAGGGTATGGTGGGAATAAAACCTTTCAAAGGATGCTGATTAAGCCCCAGTGTGGTCAAACAATACACTTAGTGTGTGTGAAATTGAGTCATACGCTTTGTCAGTACATTATACAATGCAGTCTGCAAAGGAGTGTCACGGTTGCACTGTTCAAAGGTTTTGTTCCACATACGTTCTATATTAACTGCATAACATTCATGTGAACCCCCTTGCTTGAGACATTACAAACTAATCTGCATACATTCAGTGGCAGATTAACGCACGGGCCCATGGGGCCGTGCCCAGGGTCCTCGTTAATTTGGGGTCCCCCTGCAGGAGCACTGGAACCTGGATAGAAGTGGAGGGCCACCGGTGCCAGAACTGTAGCCCTGCTCCTTGCTCCTCCTTGACCCCCACCCCGGGGTCCTGACCCCCTGGCCAGGTGCGAAGCTGGAGTCGGGCTGTGGTAAAAGCCACTCAGAGAGTCTGGGCCACTGTGGGGAGCCCCAGATCCTCCCTCTAGGTGCGGGGGCTGGGATGCCCGAGATCAGCCCCTGGCACGTGTTCCGCTCCCCCCCAGGGCACGCTGTCTAGGGCTGGTGGAGGCTCCGTGCATAGGTGTAGTTGGGGGGAGGAGATTGCTCTTTTTCAAGCAGCCGCAGGGCAGCTATGGCAGTGGTGGGGTCCTGGGAGGAGGAGTGGGGCTGGTCTCCATGGTGACTGTGTCAACAACCCCCAACCATGTCTGCACCTGGCCCAGGCCCAGGCCCCTTTGCCTGGGTAAGGCCCCAGGGCTCATGCAGAGCCACCACGGGCAGGTAGCGCAGGTGCTGGGCAGTTGTGGGAGCTGGGGCACCGTCCAGCAGAGCCTGCACCGCGAGGAGCCTTGCTATGGGCCAGCTCAGGGCCCGTCCCACTCCGGCGGGTCACGGTGGCCGCTCTAAGCCAGCCCATCCCCTCCCCACAACACCAGCAGCTCAGGTACCACTCCAGGCAGGGGGAGAGAGGCAGGGGAACTGGCTTCAACACATGCATCTGTGTGTGTACAGGCCTGCCCTGTCATGCTACCTCCCCCTACCCCCACCAAATATAGCCGTGAAACTACACCTATGGGTCTGGGGCTACCCACAGTGGCCCAGGCTCCCTGGGTGGCTCTTACCATGGCCCGGGTTGGGCCAGGGGGCAGGTCCTGGGGGGAAGGGAAGGAGAGGGGGGCAGGGCCCCATGGTAAGAGGAGTTTGGGGGCCCAAATGTTCTTTGTGCCCAGGGCCCCAATAAATCTTAATCTGCCTCTGCATACATTACTAAAAAGAGTGCAGGGAATAGTCCTTGGTTGCAGGGGTGGCAGGTTTGTATAATTTTTGGTGGTGCCCAGAACGGGTCCAAGTCCCCTCCCCCCACCCTACCTTGTAAGCTGATATACACCTCTACCCCGATATAATGCGACCCGATATAACATGAATTTGGATATAACGCGTAAAGCAGTGCTCCGGGGGAGGGGGGTGGGAGGCTGCACACTCCGGCAGATCAAAGCAAGTTCGATATAACATAGTTTCACCTATAATGCAGTAAGATTTTTGGCTCCCCAGGACAGCGTTATATCAGGGTAGAGGTATATATATTTTTTTAGTCATGTAAAAATGGACTGGAAACAGTAAGCATTTTAACAGTTTCCCTATATTATGGGGATGAAGGGTTTGGGGTATGGGAGGGGGCTTGGGTGTGGGGATGAGGGCTGCAAGGTGGGGCCAGGGATGAGGGGTGTAGGAGGGGGCTCAGGGCTGGGGCAGATAGTTGGGATGCGGGGGTGGGGGGGATGAGGGCTCTGGCTGGGGGTGTGGCTCGGGCAGGGATGAGGATTTTGGGGTGTGGGAGGGGGCGAGGGCTGCAGGGTCGGGCCGCGGGGGTGAGGGCTGCAGGATCGGGCTGGGGATGGGGTTCAGGAGGGGGCTCAGTGCTGGGGCAGATAGTTGGGATGGTGGGAGGGGGAGGGCTCTGGCTAGGGGTGTGGGTTCTGGGGTGGGGTCAGGGATGAAGAGTTTGGGGTTCAGGCAGAGTGCCCCAGGGCCAGGCTGCCCCAGTGCTGGGGCTAGAGAGGAGGACGCCCCCCCCCCCAGCCCTCTCCCCGCTGTCACTGCATGTGCTCCTAGGGCCCCTCTCAGTTCCAAGGGGTTATACTCCCCAGAGCAAGAAATCCTCATTCAAAAACAAGAGCGACAAGAATTCAGAGGGAAAACCCAACACACAACAAACTTTTCCCCACCCTCAACTCTGGAGAGGGATGGTGGGGTGGGGGGGGGGGGGAAGAGACTTCACGCTGCACCTGGGGGAAGCCCTGACAGGAGCTGCTCTCATGCAGGAGGTACAGGGAGAAGTCCTGCTGGCCATGGGGCAGCAGGAGGGTACACTGCACCCAGGGAGACAGAGGGGAAAGAAGCTGGCTCAGTAGAAGGGGGTCAGAGGAGGAAGTGGCGGAGGGAGAGGGGGTCAGAGTGCCCTGGCTACAGCCACAAAGAAGGGAAACTAGCAAAAGAAATGCAAAGGAGAGGAAGGGAAAGAAAAAGCCCAAATCAGGCTGAGCAGCCACCTGGGGCTCCCTGAGCTGCTGCAGTCACTCACTCCTCCGACCCTCCACCCAAACGCCTCAGCCGCTCCCTTTGCAGCTAGCAGCGGCTGGCGAGGGAGTGCAGCGTGGAGCGGCAGGGCAGCCACCCCCTGCCCTGGGCCTAGGCAGAGACAGAGACAGTCTGGGGGAGACGCGCGAGGCAGCAGGTGGGCCAGGGGAGAGACCCGGCCCCACAGGGGCCCCTGTACCCTGAATATAACTCACCACCCCTGCTTGGTTGGTAAAATGGGTCTGATAACCACCTGTGTGGTTCCCATCCTTCACTGCTTCTGTTAATTGAGGGCCTAAGCCACCTTTCATTGAAGGCAATAGTTTATCCTGCACCCCTGTGGCCAATGGGAATTAGAGCCATTAGCCGATATCATCTCTGTGCATGACTCTTCATGGTACCCCTCCCCTCCCCCCACAAAAAAATGCAGGCTCTTGTCTGGCGTTGCTTACACTATAAATTCAACAAGCAAAGTGGGACAGTGTAGGAGCGTAAGTACATGGCACTGCTGAAATCCTTATTATGGCTATAATGCACGGCTTTCTCTCTGCCTTTCTTTACGATGCTAGGGTGTGTTTGAAATGATGAGTGGGGTGGAAGCCAGCCACAATCATTGGGCTCATACTGATTTAAAGATTGTAGAGCTCAAAATTACTCTAGGCAGTTATTACAAAGAAACATAAACCCACTGGAGTGCAGTGGGGCTCTGCTAGTTGCTACAGCTGACTGCCCAACTCATAATTTCCTTAATACGCCTCTACCCCAATATAACGCGACCAGATATAACACGAATTCGGCTATAATGCGATAAAGCAGCGCTCCGACGGGGCTGCGCACTCTGGCGGATCAAAGCAAATTCGATAGAACGCACTTTCACTTATAATGCAGTAATATTTTTTGGCTCCCACAGACAGCGTTATATCAGGGTCGAGGTGTATTTGGCTGCTGGGGCTGAGGAAGGAAGCTAGTCCCACAGATGGGTGCTGTTTGCTTTTCTCACTATCCATCATGGCTCAGTGCTCTTTGCTGCTTTTATCATGCCCTTGATTTTTTTCTACTTTAAATGAAAAAGTCACTTTTTCCTCATGGCCTGATAATTGCTTTGCTAGGAAGAAGCAAATGGGATTAAATATATTTCTTTAAGCTTTTGCTTTTGGGAAGGTGGGGGAGGGAAGAGTTGACACGGGCTAGCGAAAGTAGCACAGCTGCGAGTGTGATTTGATTTTTTTTATGGCAGATACTCAGTATTGTTGCCCTTTTTGACCCAAGCAACTAGTCAAATTTCAGGGCCTGAGGGATGTTTCACTTGGAAGTAGAAAGAGATGGAATCTGGTATGCAGCAGAACTTGGATGCCAGCTTGGTGGCAGGGTCACCCATGAAGTAGGGTCACCGATTTTGGTTAGATGTATTCCTGGAGATTTCATCACATGACAATCTTTAATTAAAGATTAATCTTTCGTTCCTAGAGACTCCAAGACAAGCCTGAAGGGTTGGCAACCTTGTAAAGTGCTGCTCATCTAAACACATGAGGAACCAAGAAGAAAATAAGCAGTTAAATCTAACAGCCCGAGCCTCTCTCTCGAGCTTTCCCTGGATCACACTGTGCTCAAAGGCTACCGCTTTGCTTTCTTGCCTCTGCCACTTACTCTGGGTGTGTTTGTGAGAAGGAACAACACCCCACACTCCCCTATGGAAGCCCCCTGCCCACTTGGTCCTAGTTTCTGGGCAGGCTCTACTAGGCTCTGTCTGTGCGCTCACAGGAGCATGCGGGTAAATCCATTTAACTATCTTAAATGAAGGGTATGTTCACCTCTCACTTTGAGCAAGGTTTTAACTCAACCCCAACAAGCTTTCACCCAGCTTCTAACAGTAAATTGCATCTATGCACCTGAAATGTCAGGCTATAATGACACTCGCAGCTGAAAATTAAGGTAGGAATTTTTATCAACTTTCCGTGCCCACAGCACTCTGAGCTGCTGCTGTCAACAACAGCCTGTGATCATAGTGAATTAGATACAGTGCAACTGTGCTAGGAAAAGGAGGTGGGGTAAGAGAATTAACACTGAGACAGGCTAATACGCACCCTTAAAATAAAGTTCTGATTTAAAATGGTTCAAGAAAAATGTTAACGGTTTGGGCAAAATAAAAGTTTATTTAAACTGGTCATAAAGTGACAGTCTACTGTGAAAAAATGATGCCTTCATTCATGCTTCATCTGGCTCTAGAACCCAAACACAGCAGTTAAATACATCTCACAGCTGCATTCATGCCACTGTAGTGTTTCTATTGTAGACATAGCCTGAGTTAAAGCTGTAAACCCCCATTATGTTGCTGGAGCATAAAGAGGGGACTTAAGCCTTGTCAACATACAAAAGTTTATTCCCACACAGGAAGAGGAAGCAGCTATACTGCGTAGGCATTTTTATACTAGTATAATTGTATCCACCCCAGGGCTGGCCTTACCCTGAGGTGAACTGAGGCAGCCACCTCAGGTGCCAGACTGTGGGAGAGCGCCCCTCGGCCCCAGAGCGTAGAAAATTGTCTGCTGCTGGTGCATATGTATTCTCTCTGCTCTAGCTGCACAGAGATGGTGGAGTGCTGTGCTGGAGGAAGGAGGGCACAAGAGACATAACAGGCAGGCCGGAGAAAAGGTGAGAGGGAATAACAGAAAGCAGCAAGAGCTGCAGGGAGAGAGAAAAGAGGAACCACCTCTTATGTACCTCTCTAGCAGCCCCAGGAGTCTGGACTGATTAACACCAGCTTCTCAGGGAGCTTCCTGGTTCCTGCTGCTTCCCTGAACCTACTTGAGGAGAACAGACTTGAGACGAAGGTTAAAGGCCACTATAGATGATCAGCATCAAGAGAAGATTGCATCAGAGTCTCTTTACTGGCAAAATGTTCTGAAAAGGCTCATTGCCATTGTGAGAATGCTTGCTACCCAAAACCTAGCACTGGGGGGCACTTCAGATCAGCTGTATGTGCCAAACAATGGAAACTTCCTTAAAATTGTGGAGCTGATGGCGGAGTTTGATGCTGGAGCATCTAAGAAGAGTCACCACCCAAGAAATGTTCACACACCACTATCTTGGAAAAACAATTCAAAATGAGATATCACAGTTACTGGCAACAAAAGTCAAACAGAAGATTGTGGCAGATCTGAAGTCAGCAAGATATTACTCTGTTATTCTGGACTGCACACCTGACATCAGCCATACGGAACAAATGACTTTAATGGTGCGTTTTGTAACAACAGAAGCTAGTGAAAGTGGCCCTGCAATGGTGACTGTCAGAGCATTTTCTAGAATTTATTGACATTGATAACACTACATTGGTGATGGTATGACATGTGCCTCTTAAAAAGCTGGAAGATATGGGAATTGTGATAGCTGACACGAGAGGTCAGGGCTATGATAATGGTGCCAACATGAGAGGAAAGACTAGAGGAGTGCAGACACGGATCTGAGAGAGTTAAAGCCTCGAGATTTTTTTGTCCCATGCAGTTCTCATTCATTGAACGTGGTGGTCAGTGATGCAGCATCAGCTTCCAGTGAGGCTGCTGAATTTTTTAATGTAATTCAAAGCATCTATGTATATTTCTCTGCATCAACTCGTTGATGGCAAATTTTGAAACAACAGCTGGAAACATCCTCTCTGACACTAAAACCACTGAGTGCCACACACTGGGAAAGTTGAAGGGAGGCAATAAAGCCTAACACACACCAAATTGGGAAGATAGATGATGCCATAGCATTATCCTCCATAATGGTAACTATGACAGGAACTGTTCATGGGAGAACAGTGGCAGTGGGAAATGGAATCACCAGAAACATCAGAAATTTGAAGTTATGTATGGCTTAGTGTTGTGGTATGACATACTGTTTGAAATAAATGTTGTAAGCAAGAGACTCAAGGTGTTGATCTCGATATGTCTGGAGCATAATGGGATTCTTTTCTTTCATCAACTCGGTCATCACTTTCAGCATCTCCCCCTGTTGGACCGCCAGTTTTTGGACAGCTTCACTTAAGCTTTCCAATGTTAGCTCTGTTTGGGGCAGGACCTTTTTCCCCAGCAGCTGCATTCACTAGGCCCCCACTTCGTGTATGGGGATTAGGCTTGGCCACCTCTGCCACAGGAACTTCCTCTTCTTCTGACCACATAATGGCAGCCTGCATGAGTTCATGGAACTTCTTACTGGGCTCTTCTTTAAGCCTCCTTTTCATTTCACGTCTGAGGGAGTCATCACGGAGCCCCAGCGCCAACTGCTCTTTCAGAACCGTATCTGGGTCTGGAACTCGCTGAGGGTCTCGCCGCTCCACTTTGCTCATTCTCTCCTGGAGGTCATATGCGTATGCCCGGACAGTTTCACCAGGCTCCTGCTTTCTCTCAAAAAACTCCTTTAGTCGGGTTCCAATAGGTACCTTGTCTCCATACACTTTTAGGAGGAGTTCAAATACCTTTTCCACATCTTTCTTGTCTGCCACTGCCATGAACTTTACTGTGGCCTTGGCCTGGCCCTTGAGGTGCTCCTCTATGAAGTCCACATGATCTTCTTCAGGTACTCTTAGCACACGCAGAGCCGCCTTCACAGACTTGACCCACTCCTCTACTGTAATGTCTCCTGGTCTAGTCGGGAAGCCACCAAACTCCATGACCTTCCGCTCCCGTGGGACATAAATAGTAGGGGGTTTCTTAGCTTCTGCTGTCTGTTGGTCTATTACTGCCTTGGCCAGCGATAAGGCTTCTCTCTGTTCAGTTCTAGCTTGCTGTAATGCCTCCGCTTGGTCTGATAATCTGCGCTGAAGTTCAGCAAACTGGGTTCGTAGTTCTTCAATTCCAGCCATGGTAGGGTGCTCAACCAGGCCTGGACCGTGCTACTAGAACTTAGCCAGAAAACCAATGGGGTGGACCCTGTGGATAGGATCCTGTTCGTGACGCCAATTATGTAAGCGGGGGAATGGTCCCGCTATTGTGGGGAACTTTCCTGGCTTCTGCACTACCCCGGTGAAGTTGGCTAGCGAAAGGATCAGAGTCCTCGCTCCCACTTCCTTTACCCAGAGGCCTCCCTGCCCTTGAGGACTCCCCTTCCACTCTCCTGTCTGGCAGTGTCCTCGTAAACCCCGACAAGGCTGGGCCCAGGATTCCTGGGGGGCTTGACCCCCAACCCTGCTGTGGTCACCCAGGACAGGGGCTAGGGTGTCCCCACTCCGGGGTACTCTCTCTGCACTGGGCACCTCCCTGACCCACTGATCATTTCATACAATTTAAAGCAAATACAAGTTGTTTAATTAACAATTAATTTTAAAAAAGAATAAGGAAAAATGGGAAAGGATAAAGGAAAACACATCACCCCGCTCTGTGGCAGGGAACATTACAAACAGTGTCTCTGGAACGTCAGGGCAGTTCAGTCTGTTCCTTGTAGGTCCCAGGCCTGCTTCTCAGGCCCTGTCTGTGCTGCAGGGATGCTGTGGGTTGGACACTTGCTCTGGTGGTGGCCACACGCTCTCAGGCTCTAGGTGGCAGGACCCTTCTTCCCAGCATCGCCCCCGCCCGGTCGGGGTTATGATCCCCCTGCAAGTCTGGCCTGCAAGGCCTCTTGGCTGAGGCGTCTCCCTGTGCTGGGCCCACTGCCCAGGGTCCCCCTCCTCTCCCCAGCTGCTCACCGCACTCTGACTGCACACGGCTCCGGACTGCCCCAGCCACGGACTGCTCCAGCTCCACTCGGCCTCAGCACGGCTGCTGCTGCTGCTCTGCCTTCAGCTCCCTGGGCTGCTTCTCTGGCTCTGGTTGCTGCAGCTCTGCCCCCAGGGCAGCTCTGCTCTGCAGGCTGCTTCTGTGACTCTGCTCCCAGCTCTGACCTGCTCCCTGGCTGCTTGTCTGGCCCCTCTGGCTCTGGTTGCTACAGCTCTGCTCCCAGGGCAGGTCTGCTCTCTCTGGGCTGTGCTCTGGCTTTGGGGCTGCAGCTCTGCTCCCAGCAGCTCAGCTCAGACCCCTGCTCTCTCCTTAGCTCGGCCCCACTCTGTCTGACTCAGGCCATTCCAGTTCACACGGAGGACCGGACCCCCTCTGGCCTCCTGACTCCCTGATTAGCTGCCCGCCCTGTCAATCAGGCTGATCTGGAGCATTGGCCTCTCCCCATTGTACCTGGGGACTGTCAGTCTCAGGCTCCTGATTTGCCATCGACCCTTCCCCTTTTAGTGCTGGGAGCTAGCCAACCAAAACACCCCCACTGAATGTTAGTAAGGGGGCAACAGTCCCCTTACATTAATAAAAACACATCTACGCTCCACAATGACACAGGAGAGGCTGGTAGGCCTCGCCACCATCTCAATAGAGCCCAGACTATGGACCTTCAGCAGGAAGCAGTTCAAATCTTTGCAACCAAGAAGGCACGGAAAGCACTGCTTTTGAATAATCAAACAGATAAAAATGCCAGTGTTTACTATGCAGACAAGAAAAGTTACATTTGCTGTTCAGGCATTTGAAAGTTAAGTGTTGTTCAAAAATTTTAATTAAGGCATTTTAAGTTGTTAGTTCTCCTTTATTGGAGTAGGTAGCTGAGCAGTACAGTGAGAGGCGAAGAAGGCAGATTTGAGACCTTTCAAAGTTTTGGCCCAAGCAAGGGGGTGTCATTGGAGTTCCCCGCCTCGGGTGCCAAAATGTTGTGGGCCAGCCCTCATCCACTCTAGGAGTTGAGCCAGTGTAACTTTAAAGAAGAAAAAAAAAAACCCACCCCTAACCAAAATAGTTATACCTGTACAAAATCTGTGTGCAGGCCAGGCCTTAAAGCATAAGTGAGGCCAGGTTTACATCTTAAAAGTTAAGTCAACCTAGTTCGCTTGCTCAGGGGTTTGACAAATTCACATCCTGAGAGACAGTTAAGCCAAACTAAGCCCCACTGTGGAGACTGCTAGGCTGCCGGAAGAACGCTTCTGTCGACCTAGCTACTGCCTCTGGGCGAGGTGGATTTACTGCAGTGCCCGAAGAACCCCTTCCGTCGCTGCAGGGAGGGCCTACAGTAGAGCAGCACAGCCACTGTAGCGTTTCTAGCATGAACACACCCGAAGGATTAACCCCTTTAACACAGACACTTGGCGCCTAGCCTGGGTTTTCAATAGGTCCCTATAACCATACAATTAAAATGTCACCGACAAAATAAATGCATCAGCCACTCTGCATAGACTGAAGCATCCAAGTGGCCTGATTTTCAGTCGTACTGTAAACCAGCAGCTCCCACAAGCTTTGATGTGAGCATAGGGTGACCCGATGTCCCAATTTTATAGGGACAGTCCTGATATTTGGGGCTTTGTCTTTTATAGGCTTCTATTTACCCCCCCCCCCCCCCCCCATCTGCTATCCCAATTTTTCACTCTTGCTCTCCAGTCACCTATGTGAGTGGCAGATGCATGGCACCTGTGCAAATGAAACAACTGGTTTAGGCATCTAAACACAGAGTTGGGGGCCTCACTTTAGGCACCCATATTTGACATTCTTGGCTACAGCATCAATCTGAAAAGCAATTTCAAATGAAAGCTTCAGCTTTAAGCTATAACATAAATAGAACCTCATTTTGTAAAGAGGTTGAGTTTAACCCTTTTATGCGACCACACAGAGACTCTAACCTAGGCTGGACATGCAACTTTAAAGTTTTCCTGTCAGAAAATTCTCATTCCTGCATTTATTGAAATCCAAGTGAAAGGGAAGAGAAGCATATTACTGGACAAATCTTCTGTAGAGGAACTCTGTCCTGCATGAGGAGAAAAAATGAAGATGCCCTCTTCTAGGTGTACGCCTTCAGGGTTATGCTTACTTCCTACAATACAGGCAGTACAACCCTGCAGACATGGAGATGTTGCGTGGAGTTTATACAGGAAATAGTATTAAATGCCCCTCTTTAGGAAGTTATTACAATAGCAAAGTGGTAGGGAAAGGCAAGGACTTCTGCTTGCTCATTGCAATACACAAAAAGGTGCTGGTCTGGCCCAAAGGATATTACCCCAAAAGCAAGGATACAAATATCTCCTTATGAAAGGAGTGCTAGATTTTGAATGCACAGCATTGTTTTCTTTACATTTGTGGATCTCTGAGCACTAGAACTGGGATGAGACAGGGAAGGCTTAATTTATGTCAGCAGTTTAAGGAGACGACCCAGGCCTGCTGAGTGTGGGGCGGCGGAATGAGGGCAGCTGGCTTCAACCCCATGCACAGTACAAGCCAAGCAGCAAATCTGGGGGTGGGGAGCACATGACCCTGGAGGCCCCTCCGCATGTCCCCCACTGCACTTAAAATTTAGATCAACCTAGCTCCTTACCCCTGTGGTAGTTACAGCTAAGTCAACAAAAGAATTCCTCTGTCAACCTAACTACCACCACATCGAGAGATGGATTAACTTCAGTGAGAGAAACCCCTTCCATTGCTTTACGATGCATCTTCAGCACAGGCAGCAGAGCTGGAACTGTGACATTGTAGCCCCTGTAGGATAGGCATGGCCTCAGTCATTTCATCTTAGAAAGAAAGGAGTCAGGTGCTGCTGGATGATAAAGAGTTTGTAAGAAAAAAAACTCCACTTTCCATCCACTACTGGCCATTGGGTTTTATCCTACTTAGTTTAATCAGCTGATTCATTATGGTTTTCAGAGAAGATCGTTATGTAAGACAAAAACCACCACCTTAAAATAAAACCCCAACATTTACATACACAGTAACATGATACACAACATAGTTTGCATTAATATACAAGTTATTTCATTAGCAGCTATAACAACTTCACATGTAGTACATGGCTTTACTTTCTACAGTTTTAGGCACACTGGAAAGGTTTTATCAATGGGGTAATGGGTATGTTAGCATACCAAAATAAATACACTGGCCCACACACCCTCAGCTGGTGTATTTTTAGAATTATGCCAATTCCCACCAGCTGAGGCTTCAACCCTAATTGAAGAAAGAAAAGACAAGGTAACACAAGATTTTGCAATCTCTTATACCTTCAAGATATTAAAAAACTTTATCCACTTTTAAAATGTTATGATTTTACTAATCTACTGAAATTCAGCTTCACTCAAAGAAATACTTGGATAAAACAAAATGCTTTTTTAAATTGTTAAGAGGGTGAGGTCACCTGTAAAAAAAAAAAAATTTAAGCACAAGATCAATACTTGTTACTGTTGACAGAAACGTGATAAAATGTGAAGATGGTTTATACAGGTTTGGCATTTGTAGTGTTTCTTTACTAGGACTCAAAAGTTTGATGCATAAAAACTGTGGAACACTTCAATTTGATTTGCTTGTAGAAAAATAAGTATTTGAAATAAAAAATGGTTAAGATTATAGGTTTAATGCATTACCCTCACTTAGGCTCATATTCAGGACAGCACTTAAATCCCAAGCACATGCTTAAATACAGTCCTGAATTGGGACCAGATTCTCAGATCCTGCAAAGCACTTACATACATGCTGAACTTTCAGCATGTAAGTAGTCTCATTTGCTTCAGTGGATCTAGTCACGTATTGAACTAAGCACATGCCTAAGTGCTTTGCTTGCTTGAAGAATAGTCAGTCGATTTCAAAATTACTTACATACATCTGTTACAACAGGGAACATGATCTTTCAAATCAAAGTATTAAAAGTCTGAAGAAATAATCCCTCATTTAAATAATAAAACTAGCCAGATTCCATAACATATGCAATCAATTATAAAAACTGATTAAATACTATTTAAAAAAAGATTTTATAACTTATGAGGCAGGTAAACAATTATGAAAAGATTTTCCTTCAAAAGCTTAATTTATAAATTTACTCAGAAAGTTTTAAGCAACACTTTCTATCAAGGAAATACAGAAAGATATTTATCACAGTTGTCAGAACTTTTATAATAGAGGGTGTGTTAGTCTCTACTGTAACCACTCCTCTTATTTTCCAAGATTTATAACTCAGCCATTTAAAAAAAGGAAAGGACCCAAAGGTCTAGGCAGTGAGCCTGACCTCTTTCTCATCTCCAGGCTACATGGGGGGGGAGGAGGAGGAGGAGAGAGAGACTGACTGGGTTTATCTTCCCCTTTAGGAGAAATTAAATATTTTGGGCCTCTTACAAATGTATAAAAATAGAGAGATGAGTAAATAGAGTCAGATACTTTGTCATTAAGAATAGAAGCTAGTTTGGAATCTAAAGTATTCTGGGATATGTATAGAAGGAGAAAATGAGTTACCGGTATTTTGTTTAGGAAGAGTAACTTTGCCATATGGGACATAAATCCCTTCTAACATTTAAAAATAAATAAATAATTTTCACACCGCCTTTAAACTCTGTCTGCTGGGCACAGGAAATTGGCAACTGGACAGAGTTTTGGAAGTCTCCATGTGTTGGTAAATACAAGTGCCTTTAATTCTGTTTAATGTACAAGGATTCTGGTTATAAAACGTTGGTGATGCATTAGCAGGATAGGCTGATTTTTGCCAAGAAAGGTACATCTCAGAATTGGGAATTATTAGGGCTCTCAACACAGTATAGGGATGAGCATAGGAAAGACTCTGGGGGGAGGGGGGGGGGGGGAGTCGTCAGTTAATAAAAATAACAGCACTGAACCACAGCTGCTCAGTGGAGTAGAACTACTGTTTCAGAGCAATGAGGTTTCCTCCACTGAACTCTTGTTTAAAATAAGACATTAAACAGAAGGCTCTGACTCTGGGTACAAAGTTAACTTGTTCCTATGGCTTCTCTGGTCATCATTTCTGGTATATAAAGGTTTAGCTTCCTGATTGTCAAGTTACTCTTTGGTTGTCAGAGGAACATGATGAACACACTGCATGTATCCTTGAGAGCTAACTGGTGCCTGTCACTGTACACCCAGTAGGTCGCTAGATGCTCAAGAAGCAACTGCTTAGGAGGAGAGGTGATGTTCAAATTAAGTGGCAGAACAATGCGGTTACCCACTCCAAGCCTGGGCCTCTATGTCCGAGAGAAGGCCAAATGGGAAACCACCCTCTGTAAGGAGGCACAAGTCAGGGACATGCTTGAGCTGAGATTTTGGGCAGAGTGAGGAGAAGGAAGATTCCAACACCTGTTATGTATCAATATGGGCAGAGGTAGGTAATACAATATCATAGGAAAGAAAAGTCATGGAATTTTGTGAGATAGGTCAAAAGACTTCAGTTATAATATATCATACACACACACAAACACACACGGATCTATCTGGTTTTTGGCTTCAGAATGGTACAACATAAGGAAAATCCTCCATTTGATTTGTCATCTACGTACAATAATAATAAAAAAAATACTGCACAGAACACTTCATTAATGCAATGCCCTCTGCTACAGCCAGGACTTTAGAAAGAAAAAGTCTGCACAAGTCACTGAACATCAGACGGGTAACTTGGTGGGATGTAGTGTTGAACCCACCAGGGTGCCACTCTTGGTGTGAAGACAGCAAGTCCCTGCGATTGTACAATATTTAATACCTCCTGGGGTTGCAGGAGCACAGAACTGCCCCTTGTTCTCCCAGTTTCCTTTTAAACCGGATCCTGTTTGACTGCTCCAACACAAAGCCAATCCATCCGCTTGCCCCCAGGTGTCAGGATGGTCCTGTCAGATTTTCAGATAGTCTCTTTCAGCAGCCCCAGTTTCCGAAGAGCCTCTTTCCTGGCTTCTTCTGTTGAGCCTCGGCCGGAAAACTGTACTGTTATCCCCTGGGGTCGAAATCCTGAAGGTCTCGGCAGTGAGCCTGACCTCTTTCTCATCTCCAGATTTAAGTCGGGCTGCCCATGGTCATAAAAGCTTTTGGCAACATTCTGTCGAGCAACCTTGTCCCTGGTGAGAGCTGTGTCTGGTTTGATCTTCACGATCTTGTCCATAGGAAGGAAAGGGCTGGGATCGCATTTTAAGGTTGCGTGGATATTTTGATACCCATTAGAAACAGTCTCTCCCTGTTCTTCCTGCAAGTCCTGTATCTTCTGTGTGTTTGGGGCACGATATTGTTGGACTAGACTTGGCCTTTCCTTCGCCAGGCCTAGTTTTGTCAGAGCGTCGTATCGTGTTTGCTCAGAAGTTAGATCTCTTAAGGAGGAGCTTCTGCTGCGAACCAAGAGCTCATTCTTCTGCCACCTCTCTTCTATTTCAGCTGTCCCAAAGGCTGCTCCGTTCATGTTGGCCAGCACCTGGGCCTTGCGCACCTGCACATTGACTGCTGCCTTAGAGATAGTTTGGTTGAATTCCTTCCCACCTGCATTGGTTATGTTGATATTACTTGGAAACCGGTAGGATTTGGGTGCAGGCAGCAGAGGGTGCTTAAGAGCTGGGAAACAGTCTCCGTTCTGCACTGGGGCTTTTCTCCACTCCACAGGCTTCCCCTCCTTGGGGGAAGCGGGAGAGCATGTCCTTGTCTCATCTTGCTTCTCGGACATTTTCTGAGCCAAGATAAATGGAGTGGGGATGGCATGATGAAGCTTGGGGTGCTGCACGGGGCATGGAGCAAGAACTGTCTCATCGCTTATCAATGGAGGAGCTGAAGGGTGGCTTGGTGGAGTATCAGGAGGTGGAATCTTCTCAGGCAGCTCATTGCCCTCTGGCTTAGGATCATCTGTTCTCCTGGCAGTCTCTGACACTTAAAAAACAAATGGAATCTCATTAGGTCCTTGCACAGAGTAGAACACAAAGCTTCCTTTCACTAGTATTGGCCTCTCTCACCACAAACACCCCTCGCCCCCAACTTTTCACTTGAATAAGAAGTTGGAACTTGAGTAGCTGAATGTCTCCTCCGACAACTAATGCCTCCACTTAGACACTGTCTGATGGGTTTGATACAATCCTTCCTTCTGCTAATCCATTATTCCCATATCTGCTAGATGTATGTGCAGTGTTTCAGCAGCCTTCTCCTTTTCCTCTATTTCTTGCGTTTGTGCCCTTTCTTGGTTACTGTGACCAGAGGGGAAAGAAACAGGTTTAAAACCCAAGTAGCGCATTTGCTAATGGGCAAGTCCTCCTCTTCTGCAGAGAGTCTGGGGAAAACTGGCTGTGTGTAGGGATCAGGAGGCCACTCTCTATGGGCACCACCTACCCATGTGGTGGGGTTTGGTCAGTGAAGCCACATTCCTCTAAGCCCTCATGGTGGCTCCACTACCATTGATTCACAAGATGGCTGTCCACAGAAGTGTGGGCTAGAGGTGGATAAAGGAACGGATGCATGAACAAGTATACTTGTTACAGTCATTGTCATGCATTTCACTCCTATTGCTCATTGAAGCAACTTGATTACACTTTTATTTTATTAGTGCCTTGGTGTTTCGGAGGGGGAGGGCACACAAGAGAGGAACAATAGTCATAATTCAGCATCCGAGCCACTAAATTAAGGAAACTAATAATGTTGAGCTACTAAGCCACCTGCGTGGTACTCAGAGACAACCTGTGCCTGTTGAGAGTGGGAGGGGGCACAACCCTGGAACAGCTCGAGTCACACCCCTCAAGGAGTCCCCCCCTCTCGGAATGTAGCACGCCCCCTCCCTCCTCCCAGAAAGCAGAGGCCCCTCCCTGCAGCTTCCAGTTGATTCTCCTGCCTCTGTCTCTCCGGCTGGCTCAGCTGCCTCCCAGGAAGGAGGGCCAGGCTGCACCATGTGACCAAGCAATCTGGGAGGGACCTGACCCTGCATGTCCCACTCCATGCGTCACCTCTGGTGGTACTGGCACACAAACTTCCCCTACAACAGGGAGAGACATGGTGAAGAATCCTACTTTTAAAAAGCAGATTTAACAAATTCAGAACAAGAGGTATGTCAGTACTGAAAAGACTTAGAACTTCTGTATCCTGAGTAACAGATTTGCTTCAATGTACATACACTAGAAGCTGTCACACTTTACCTGTTGCTACTTCTCTGTTTGGAGTACACTTGTGATCACTGTTCTCAAAGGTTGATTGCACCAAGTCAATGATCTCTTCCGATTCTGAATGGCTGGAAGCATTTTCGTCCGTTGATCTTGGGGAGTGACCATGGATACCGCTGTCATGTAGGACCTGTTCTTCCAAGTCATCTTCTAAAGAATCAATGGTTTCTTCAAAAAACAGGAGAACATCCTTCTCCTCATGGGTTAGGTATTGGAGACTTTCATCATCCTACAGTTAGAGAAAAGAGTCTTAAGTGAAGACAACAAATGCTAGTTGTATAGGATTTTGCAAAGACTGGCTAACTGAATAATAGAACACAAATGCAGCATCAGTTTTAAAGAAAAAAGCATGATCCTAACAATTACTATCGTATCAGAAACTTCCAACCTAAGGGGGGAAAAAAAAGTCGAAATAGCTACAATATGAACACCATGAGTATATTTAAGCAGTATGGGTTGATAGAGCATAAGTCTTGAGTGGAAAGTTTTTTGACAGAACTACAAAATTATTAAAAACAAAGGATGACATAGCCACTGCTGTAATATCCTATTTTAGCAGAGCATATTAAAGAAAATAAATCTCACTTGCTCTGGTTGAGAATAGATACTACAGAGTATAGACTTGTGTTTTCACAAACGTTCAGTGCTTGAGTGTCTGATGCAAGACAGACTAAAGTGCCTGATTTTCAGAAGAGCCAAGTACCTGCCCCTTTTTCGTGTCATATTGGGCTTCCAAAATAGTCGTTTTGGTCACTGTATCAAGTTGGGGGAGAACAAGAAGATTGGGGTACAGAGATGTGCAGAGACATATCCATGATAAACCAACTATCTACAATTTGTTAACAAGGATGAAGGAGAATGAGAGAATAATATTAAAAAGAAACGAACTAGGGAAATTTAGAATAAATATCAGGAAATGCTTCCTGACAGTAGAGGGACCAGCAAGGCAGGTTTTGTCCAGTAGGGAATAATCCTGCATGAGTGGGGAAATAGACTGGATGATCCAAGAAGTCACTTAGTCTTCTCTGATTCACAGCTCTCGACGAACCTGATCCCAGTAACGCTTCTATGAGCAGCAATGCTTGAACCCTTCTCACACTCCTACCTCATGGGAAGCACCCTCTTTTCCACAAGTAGAAGGATGACAAATAATGACTAGTAAGGAGTGTTATGAGACAATAGGTGCGGGAAAAGACATTTCCCAACAACTTTGCAGACTGTCTGCAAAGCACCTGTTCTAGTAGCAATGAGAGGCAAGTGGTGGTTTGCTTCCTTTTCTAGATTACACTTCTCTCATACAGTGTGTAACCGTGAGAATGGCTAGCAGCTGCTGGCTGCAAACCGGGCAGGGGGAGAGGGGGAAGAGAAACCAGGCAGGGAGTCAAGATACAAGTTCCATCTCTGCTTTTAGCTTGTTGCCTGGCCTGACAAGCCAGACACGTGTAGCTCTACCGATGCAAAACCCTAGAGGAAACGCAGGTTACACCAAGGCAATGTAACTCGTGCCAAACCAGAGTAAGCTGTGCTGATCAACCTGTGCTGGGGTAAAGAAGTAAGTGTGCATTGGTGCAGATATACCAGTGGCTAAAATCCTGGTGCAGGCAAAGCCTTTGCCTCTGTGCTCCAGTCATTAAAATGGGGACGATGCTGCTGACCTACCTTCGCAGAACACTATAGTCTATAGATGAAAAGCACTAGGTGATTGGCAGTAAGCCTTAAGCACTGAGTAGTGTGGGTGGGTCTGCAATTTAAACCACCACCATGGGGGTGTGAAGGTAAATGCTTTAGGGCTCACAATTAGCTTTATAATCCCAAGCAGCCAGTTGAACTTCCCCCTCCACTGCTCTACATTTCGGCTTCGAAGAACATCTTTGGGTCTTCAGAGAAGAAAAAACCCACTTGTAAACCAGCCTGGTCGGTATTGGTTGAGCTACAATCTCTGGAAGTTTTCTAATGAATACAAGAGAAATCTTGGGTCGTTTTTGCCAACACAAGAAGTATGTGATGTTGATGCATTCCCTGAGAGCCAGATGGTTATGAGCAAAGCACTGCAGTTCTGGCACCCATACACCACACATTAATTGTGTAACCTGAAGTGTACTCCTGACAGACTGCATGAATTATCTAGTGCCAGCAACTGCTGTGTGTCACACTGTCTGGAGTGGCTCACAACCATGAGTGCCTACCTCAGGGTGGACTGTCAAAAAGAGGGCAGGCACCCCAAACTGGTGGTATGTTCTATAATTAGATTTCACCAAGCCAGAAACAAACGTGAACTCCTGGATCACAACAGTTTTACCAGGGTGTCACAGACAGTCCCCTTATAGTCTCCAGCCTATCTTGCCACCCAGGCAAGCTGGACTTAGTTATAAACGGTAACTTACACCAAAAAATTCACACCGTATTCAGGTTGCTTCTAGTCCCAAGAGACCAGTCACTTACCCCAGATCAATTGGTACCCTAAATCTCATAGGCGCTGACTCCATGGGTGCTCCAGGGCTGGAGCACCCACAGGGAAAAATTAGTGGGTGCTCTGCACCCACTGGCAGCCAAGCTCTCCCCACCCGACCTCACCTCCTCCTTGTGTGCCATGTCCCTGCTCCTCCACCTACCTCCCAGCACTTCCTGCCCAGCTACTGCCAAACAGCTGTTTGGCAGCGTTAGCAAGCTCTGGGGAGGAGGCGGGGATTTGGGGGAGGAGTTGGAATGGGGGCAGGGCATCATGGAAGGGGTGGAGTGGGAGTGGGGGCAGGGCCAGGGGCAGTGGGTCAAGTACCCATGGGAAAGAGGGGAAGTCGGCACCTATGCTAGATCTTACACCAAAGATAAGAGATACCTGTAGCCAAGCCTATAATAAGCTAAATAAAACATTTATTTTTCCTAATTAATAAATCTTTACAGGTTAAAGCAAGCAAACATACAGTGAGTTGCAATCTAACTCCCAAGAGTGACTGAGTTGTAGTAATCTGTCAACTCAAAAAGGTATCTTTCAAGGCAGACCCAGGTGGTGACCCATGGGGATCTCTGGCTTTAGTTTGGGGTCTCTGGCCCTGTGACAGTTCAAACAGCAAAGAGAAGGACAATTTTCCTAGGTCTTTGTTTTATTGCCTTCATTCAGCTTTCAAGTCCATCAAGAATGAGCTTCCTTGCACACAGCATTTCCAAGGTGTGACAGGGCCATTCACCAATCCTTTGTACTGCGATGTTCCTTGAGGGCCCATCTGATTTTGCTATTTCTTCTGGATGGACCGTGGGAAAAAACCCAACCCCATACTCTTCCCATCTGAGTTCATAAGTTCAGACCAGACATTTTCAAAGTTATAAAGCAAAATTTACATATTCTCATAGCATGGAATACAGACATCATGAATAAGATTGTAGAATGTTCGTAAATTGCTGCATGAATCAGAGTCTAAACACTAAATATATTCTTAAGACTAATACCTTCACTAACACAAGTGAACTGGTCTGGTCTCCAGCTAGGAGTTTGTCAGTTCTTTGTTAATGCCCGCAGCCTTGGCAAGAGTTGGCACCTGGCCTGTCAGCATCACACTGTAGCTAAGTGTTTCCATTCTAGCCCCATTTTTAATTGCTTGTCTAAAGCACTGATTTCTTGGGCTAACGTTTTCAGAGGGTGGTTTCTGCCTTATGGCAGGATTGGGTTTTAAGTTTGAGCAAAATTTTTCAGCTACAGTTTAAAAGAAAAAAAAAGTCTCCCATTTAAAAAACAAACATCCCCCCCCCACAAAAACACACAAAACTGACCTCCCCCAAAAGCCCCCCCCCCCCCATCTACTGAGCTGAAATACCTGGGGGGAGGGAGGGAGCTGAAAACAGGACTGAACAGAGAAATAGCCCTCACTGTGCAGTATGTTAACCCAGCGGTGTATTATCGCATAGGCCAACAAATTTGCTCTTGCCCCCTCCCCAACTCTGCCCCTTCCCCAAATCCCCAGCCCGCCTCCTCCCCCAGGCGCGCCGTGCTTCCCTCCTTCTCCCTCCCTCCCAGCGCGGCAAGCCTGGGAGGGAGAGAGAAGCGAGTTGCAGCGTGCTAGGAGGAGGCGGCGCAGAGGTGAGCTAGGGCCCGCGGGCACGAGGAGTAACAGGGGGGGCCGGGAACCGCTCCCTGGCCCGCCCCAGCTCACCTCTGCTCCACTGCTGCCGCCATCCCCCCGAGCACGCCGCAAGTCCCCTTCTCCCCCCTCCCTCCCAGGCTTGCCGCACGAAAGCGCTGGGAAGGAGGAGAAGTGATTAGTGGCGCGTTCAGGGGATAGCGGAGATGAGCTGGGGCTGGCAGGCACGGGGAATAACTCCTGGGGGGGGGGGGCAGGGAACCACTCCCTGCCCCAGCTCACCCCTGCTCCACTGCCGCCATCCCCTAAGCACGCCACAACTCCCCTTCTCCCCCCGTCCCTGGCTTGCCGTGGGGGAGGAGGGCAGGCAATTTTTTGACAGCCTAGGGGCAGCAAATTTGTTAATCTGCCCCTGTGTTAACCCTGCAATGCAGGATTGAGGCCTTACCAGATGAACATTGGTGTGTTTTTGACAGAGGCCAGGTCCACACTAAAATGTTAAGACAACTCAACTACATAGCTCAGGGGTATGAAAATTCCACACCCTGAGTGACATGGTTAAACTAGTCTAATCCCCACTGTAGACAGAGTTCTTCTGTCAACCTAGCTACCGTCTCTCAGCAAGTGGTATGGAGCACAGTGAGCCAGTCTGAGAAGTGGCTCCACCCCACCCACCCTGGCCCAGGGAGCTGGAAGTGCCAGGGGAGGGGGGAAGAGAGGTGCAGCAGGAGAAGGACAGAGGGACCCATGCAGCAGCCCTGGACCGGGCCCAGCTCAGGGCTGGAGGGTCACTGGGGAAGGTGCTTGGAGCAAGGTCCCTTTGTTCAGCCGGAGGCAGGAGCCTTGCCCATGCCCCTCCCCCTGCTGCGGTGTCCGCGAGCGCGTGGGAACTCCCGAGAGACACTGATGCTGTGTCAGGCTGAGGCCAGCCCAGACCAGCGGCACATGCTCCCGGTCCTGTGGCCCCAGCCTCCCAGCAGCTGGCAGGACTGGCTGCCCTGGCCCAGAGAGGTGGGGCTGGAAGGTTCCTCCCAGAGGCAACAGGTGGAGCAGTCACATGGCCCTCCCTTCACATTGTGCCTCCCCCAGTATCGTCAGGCACAAGTCTATGTTCACAGCCATTTTCTTCCCTCAACCAAAAGCTCTCTGCAATGGTCACCCAAGTAGTCAGTTTCTCATGGGAGAAATGAGAAAGCAGCTACAGAGGAACAATGGTCTTTTGGTTAGGACACTGAGATGGGGTTCAGGAGACCCTTAAAGTCCAGATTCCAGCCCTGGCACAGGCACACTATGCCTCAAGTTTCCCCATCTGTAAAATGGGGATATTTCCCTGCCGCAGAGGTGTCATGAGAATATATCCATTGGTGTTCAAGCTGCTCAGATACTATGGTGATAATATGCGCATGTCAGTACAGTGGAACAACAATGCTCTCAGAGCAGTGACAGCTTGTGAATGGTTATTGCTTACATTAGCTGTCTCTGTACTTCCATGGTGTAATTTGAGGAATTACAAGCGATCGCTGCTCTAAGAGCACGGCTGCCTTACAAAATGCTCTTCTGCATTCTTCAAATTATACTGAAAGCTTCAGAAAAGGGGGAGGAATTTTATTACAGTAGGTGCTGGCTGTGCCAACTAGAACTAAGGTTACAAAACCTGTTTCCATTATAACCCTGTTTTCCACATAGTCCATATGTGGAAACAGTCACCTCTTTTGGGGCTTATTTTCCAGGCTCTCTTGCTGCCTGAAAAATAATTTGTTTTCGGAAAGTTTAAGTAGAATCCCTGCAACTCCTTGCGATACTGGAAAGCAGAGGAGGGCAGGGGGAGAGAGTGGGTTTTCTTGTTTTAAGAAAAAGCTACAGTCAAAGAACAGCTGAAGTTTGAAAACTGAAATATTTAGAGTCTTAAAGCTGTTGCCTGTGAGGGAAGAAGTTTGGATTACAAGCGAAAAAAAGCTGGATATGTTCAGTTGGCATCTAATATATTAGAACTTAATGCACATTTGCCCTGTCTGGCATGAGCAGTGTGCGCTCTACTGGAATATTTTTTGTAAAGGAAAGTGTGTGTTCCAGTGAGCAAATTCTCTTCTACCCTGTCCAGAAAAGTTACTTTAATATTAAGGACTGGAGAATATATTACAGCCATGGACCCAGTATTGCATATCCCATGGTTTTATTAAATCTGGAATTTTTGCTACATTGTAAGTAAGTTTATCTCTATAAATGGATTGCGTGTGTGTGTAAAATTCTGTGTTTGATTTCTGTTCAAAATTTAAGTCCACTTAAGTACCAATGTTGAAAGCCATCCCTGCAATCACAGCATTGGATCTGAAAGACTCAATGTTTGGTCTTTTTTGGTGTCAGTATCTAAGGGTTTTGGAGGTCAAAGGCGGCCCACAGTGACTTGGGCAACCCCTGTGTTTTAAATTGGGTAGTAAAGGTGTGATCTACTGGCCCTTTAATATAAGGGACTTTAATTCTACTAAGAGTGAATACTAAGCAATAAAAACGAAAATAAGAGGTGCTTCAGAACAAGAATAATTAGTTATTTGCATGTATGATTGTGTGAAGAGATTCTCATTCTACATATAGGGCCATAGACAGGTATTTTATAAATAACAGAAACACTGGAAAAATTCAGTGATTGAAGATCATCTCAATAGACTGGAAATAGTGTCATTACAGGACCACTTAATCTTGTGTGACATACTCCCTACATTCAGCATGGTGGAGTCAAGAGTTATGGGGTATTGTTGGGATCAGTCCACTGTAAATTCATATGAACAAGGGAATAGTTGTAGTAGAATCAAGTCTGCAATTCCTGACTAACACCCGTAACTTCTAAAACCTTACTACTGTGTAACCTCCTTGGTTTAATGGAGAAGTTGGAGGAGCCTGGGTGCAGATAAGGTTAAGTGGGTACTTGTGCAAAGGGAAGGTCTGAGATTGGCATGTATGAGATTGCTTCACACAATCGGATGTTACAATGCAAGAATCTGAATGGGGAGGAATGCAGCTGCTCGCTACCCAGCGCCAGAGGCAGCCGTGCATTCCTGATTAGAGTTGGCATGACGGCAGTGCCAACAGCTACCACAGGGGGAACAACACAACAGTACAAATAGTCCTTGTCCTGCTGCCATCCCATAGTGCATTGGTCATTGTTTAGGTAGCACGTCTGCCATGGGTGGCGGCGGGTGAACCCATTGGCTTGGGGAGGATAGCCACTGGCTGGCCTGCCCCTCATACCTCTGCCAGAGCCCAGAGAGCCCCACCCCGCGCCAGCCTGAGTGTCCATCCCCCCGGAGCGCTGGTCAGGCAGCGCAGCCCCCAGAACAGCAGGTGGGCGGGCAGGCAGCCCAGCCCCTCACCCCAGGCCTGGAGTGCCAGGCATGCAGGCAGCTGAGCCCAGCCCCCGGCCCCAACATGGGGGGCGGAGGGGGTGGGCAGCATGGCGCCCAGCACCGGAGCACTGGGTGGGCAGGCGGCACAGACTCCAGCCCCTGAGTGCCAGGGGGGAGGGCGGCGGGAGCATTTGGTCAAAACCTATTTCCAAATATAGCAGCTAACACAGGTATAACTGGAAAGTCTAACCCAACCTAGAATCAAATTAACAGGACACAATAGGGTCCATTGCATTTGGATATGTACGAAGGCTACACACACAGTGCCCAAGAGCAGTAGGTATTTAACAGCACACAGGGTAATCAGCACAGGAAGGAGGTTCTCTCAGTAGCTCTCAATTGCATTTGAGACACTAGTACAATCTCAATACCATAATTCACTGCCAGCACAACTCACCCGAAACATGCTCGAGCAGGTGCTGTATGGTTTCAGTAAGTGACACTACTGCACTGATATGCTATTCCCACCTAGAAATGACTTCAGTTACTCACAGGTGGATTTAGAAATAGTACAATCATGGGCAGCGGGTATAATAGACCAGGGGAGGCTCTGCCCCCCACGCTGCTACCACCGGACCCTGTTGCGGGGTTTGGCGGGGGGAAGTTTTTGCTTTATTATGCCCCATGCAGGTTCCAGGGTGGCTGAGGAGGTGGTAATGTGCTAAGAAGCTTACCAGGTTCATTTGTAATCTCCCTGGACTTCTGAATCCAGGAAGCTGAGTAACAAATACCGCCCTTCTCAGCCATCTCGGAACCTGCATGGGGCATATCAAAAGCGTCTTTGGGACAAGAGGTTTTTACCCAGGGCAGCTTGGGATCTGGGGAGGCATGGCATGGCTGAGGCTGGCCTAGGACTCCTCTGGGCTGGATGTGGGGAGGGCTTGGGCTGGTCCAGAGCTCCTTTGGCCAACGTGGGGGGGCACTTGGGGCTCCTCTGGGCAGGGAGGGGGGGCAGACAAAAGGGGCAGAGCTGGGGCTAGCCTCCCTAAAGGGGGGCTCCACCTGTCGCCTATGAATACAATTACAGAATTAAAGCACTGAAAAAGGAGGCCTTGCTGCTTAAGCCCACAAACCTTTGTTTTTTTGTCTTAAGCTGCTGATGCATAAACGGATGCTTGAAAAAAGTCCAGGGCCTCATTTTATCCCCAGTGAGATTCAAATATACCGTCTTAAACTGCTCAGCCTGGATTTAACTGCACTTGTTTCATCAGCTGTGTAAAAGAGATGACCAAGAACAGGAGCCCTTGCCCCAAGTGAAAGGGAGCATGCTCTAAATTTAAAGCATGGGATTAGGAATTGAGACACTTGAGAAGAACTGAGTATTTTTGTTTACCCATCCTTTTAGAGCCATGCAAGTGATTCCATGCATGGAGAAGGTGCACTCATCTTTCACTCCACTGAGATTGTTTTAGCTGATCTGAATGTCAACTTTTGCTCCGACAAGGAGATATGTTTAGACACTGGCAGAATGTCACTTTTCATACTCACAGACCTGTGTGCAAAACTTCCTTCCTCGAATAATGTGACTTTTTACAGTTCTAAAATAAATGGACATGGGCTAGATCACTTTTCAATTAAACTTACATTTTGGTTTGTGATGCTAACCCTTAAGTGTCCGTTATTCGTTAGGCAAATTCCACTCCAAACACAGCATGGATACAGTTACCATTAAAAATAGCTTTTTCTAGTCAACATATGACTATGGGGTGCTTTAAAGAATGCATTGTATCTAAATGGATTAGATCAAAGCATTAACATGCAGACAGCTGCACATTTCCAAGACTTCCTCTACTTAATATGCTAAAGTGACAATAGACTGCTGGCAAGAATTAGTTCTTACACCTGGGCCTTGTGTACACTGAGGGTTTAAGTCTCTCCCCCAAACGCTAGCAGTGGTACAGTTTCACAGATGCAGCACTGGTATAAAATACAACTGCAAACTGTCTAAGCTACCAGGTCAACCAGACTGGCTCTGAGCAGCCAGTGTATGCTAGTTAGTTCAACTGTTTGCACATGCTATTGTTTTCCTGTGTTTGTTTGAATTCCATAGAGATCTCTCATCCAAAGGTTGCGCCTGCCAACTGGATGGAGTTTAGACATCTAAAGATATGGAGGGCCCTTTCCTTGTAACCAGCTGGGGGGAAAAAAATAAAAATCTTAAGCGATACTTTCACTTCTAATCCTCTGAAGCCCTGCAAAGCAAAAGTGACCCTGACTCCCTGTGTTGTGTCTGGATAAACCGAAACTCATTAATGCAGACAACAGATAAGTTCTTAGAAACCTTTAAACTTAATGATCTGCCTGCCTTGTAGTATCTAAAGATTGTGATGCCAGCTGAAAAGCAGCTATGGGTGACTGATAATTGTAGAGAGATGTTAAGATGTAGTGATGAAATGTTTTGATAGGGTGTTAATATGGACTGTAAAGGAAGTCTAACATACTGTCAGTGCTTTTCTCTCTCCACCCCCCTTCCCCTAAAACTTGACACCTTTACAAACACCACATGTAAGGTCAGTACTATTTATCCTCGCTTTGTAAATGAGGAAGCAAAGACAAGAAGTTTAAGTGACTGGCTTAAAGGCCACAAAAGGAATCGATGTTGCCTGGGAGGAAGAGCATCACTTAAGGCAGTTGCGAGCAACCTGCAGCCCATCATGATAATCCGCTGGCAGGCCGCCAGACAGTTTGTTTACATTTGAACAGCCGCCCACAGCTCCCAGTGGCCATGGTTTGCCATTCCTGCACAATGGGAGCTGCAGGAAGCTGCAACTTTTCCTTAGTTGCTAGGTGCTTTATCTGCTATGCCAACCATTTATTAACATCTGTTTAATATTGATGTCATTTAAGAGACTTATTAATTCTAGTATGACCTTTCCTACTGCACGTGGATAAAAAAGCCACACAAACTACACAGCACAGCCTATAGAAAAGGCACTAATGTCATCCTGAGCTTGGTCAGCTGAGAGATGCATGACACTGGTGGAAGTCCTCCATCAATAGCCAGCTTGTTATCCCTGCTGGGTTGGGTACAAAAAAACCCTCCTCTTGTTACCTACAGGAAACACCATGACAGCAGAGGATTCCAACCCTATCATGGAAGCATATCTCATGCTGCCGCCCACTTAGATGAAGGTCGTTCAAGAGGTGGCCCATGTCACTTCTTGACACTGAAGAGTAGACAGGTGACGATGTGAACACCTGTTGTGTTTCATTTCCCAAGAGCTGCCACTGATTTTGGGGGCGCAGCCCGAGACCTGCTGCCATGGATGCTCAGTGCTTTTGAGAGACAAACACTGTCTGGGTCATTGCCTTCTCAGTGGCAATGACTGCATGGCTGGTGCGTGAGACACCCCGCCCCCCTGCCTTCAGGGAGACTAACCACATGGCCCCACCCTTTGTACCTTGCCCCCCCATCCTCCAGAGCCCCAATCACCCACCCTACCTCCCCTCCCCCACAGCCAGGCTGCACCCAGCACCCACCACACCTCCCCTCCCCCACGGCCTAGCACCAGGCCGCGCCCCCCCAGTGCCAGGCTGCCAGCCAGCTAGCCTCAGCATCGGCTGTGGCTGGCGGCAGAACTGAGCTCCTGCCGACAGAACTGAGCTCCTGCCGACTTGGGCACCGGCATGGGGGAAGAGGGCGCAGCATGGGCAGGGCCAGGGCGTGGCTTAGGGAAGGCTTAGCCTCCCCAGGCCTATTATGCCTGCGCCCATCAATGACTCATTGACTCAAGTGTGAAAGGACCCGATCCCTTCCCTGGCCCCTCCTGCAACAATGCTTGAATAGCCTGAGTCATTCTAATTGGAGGATGCAAGGCTCATGTCTCACACTCAGCGATTACTCATGCACAATTTTAATGACCACACACATGCATTTATGTGAAGACAGCTATGTTTATGGGGATGTATTCATTACACACCAAATTATATTAAGTCTGAGTGAGTAGTAGAGCCTTTATGCAGCTAGTGGCAACTAAGTGCCTAATCTAATAGGAAACAGAACACAGGAGATGTCTACAATCAAGCACTAAGTACCTTACTGATGGTTATTCTCAAAGCTGCCCTGCTTTGGGAAGAGGGTAAACATCTCCAATTTCTTTTGTTCACAGGACTTGTCTGTGTCTGGAACGAGTCAATTGTGATTCCAAATCCGTGGTGGTAAGATGCGTGCGAACGGAATAGGGAAGTTTACAATGTGATTTGATCTAGCAACCTAGTCTTGGTTATTCCAGCTTTGTGAATGAAATAAAATAAGGCATTCCACCAAGCTATGGCCTGCGTCATAGGCAGAAAGTCAGACTAAAGGAGCAAAAATGGTTATTTTTGGCCTTAATGCATGTAGAGCTATAATCAAATTTGTTAGTCTCCAAGGTGCCACAAGTACTCCTGTTTCTTTTACAGATACAGACTAACACGGCTGCTACTCTGAAACCAATAAAAAAAAATCAGTAATACAGGACTCCAGTCAATTGAGCTTAAACACTAAAAAAATCCAAAAACTACAGGATGCAAAGAAAGCAAAGGTAGGTTAGGTCACTTAGCTAGATTAAGCACTTACCAAGGTAAAATTCCTGCACCTAGAGTGGGTGCTTCGACTCTCCAAGCTCCCACTTCTTTCAAAGCTCTCAAGTCTGCACTTTGGTGAGATTTCAGATGCCATTTCTGAAAAGTCCAACATCAAATGTCTAGGCATCCCACCCCAAAGAAAGATCGTTCCAAAGCAGGTTTGTCGGGCAGCGTAGAAAGTGGTCAATGCCTTATATGGTGCTGCTCACCATGTTCATCTCTGAAAGTAGAAGAGAATTGTGGTGTTAGTTTAGGTTTGATTTTTAATCTATTTAACGGGCAGGGAGGGTAAACAGTGAAGATCTCAGTCTATAATCAGGAAAAATCTTTTAATCACTTTGCAGGAGACCAGGGTATTTCCATCAACCACCTACATCTTAAAGTGCAGTTCTAATCTAAAAGGTGACTTTAAAACACATGGGCTACATGTCCATCTTGGCGACTTCCGGATCAGATGGGCTCCGTTTATCAGTGCGGACATTACATAACTACATACTGGGATCTGACAATCAGGCTGGGTTTTCTATTATTAGTATTATCACACATCACTACTACTGGTAATAAGATTCTGCATGCCAAATTATTACACCTCCAGTGACCTCTATGCAACCCCTTAACTGCCAATGGGTTTGATGGGAACAATTTTTCTTTTTTATTAAGATGCATAAGAGGAATGAAATCCAGTTCCATCTCTTAGCTCTGCAGGGCTGACGCATTTGTCACTCATGTGAACAGAGCCAATCTTGATTACATTCAAGGAAACCATCTGTGGAGTAAGCAGGTACCATTTTTATAGTCCCATTTCAGAGTGAAATTGCACTTTAAACCTTAAAGCACCTCTGACTCTAACTTAATTTCATTCACTGTCATGCAGAAAGATGTTTATTCCTTTGGAGAAACCAGGCTTATTGGAATAAAAACCCCATACACAAGTATTTACTGACGCACAAGAGCTTTCAAGCTATCGCAGGTTTCAGTTCCGCTGTATCTGGCTGATAAGCATTAGAACTAGTTGTAATGCTTTGAAGGAACCTTACTCCTCTGCCCCAATATTTTCTTCAGTCCCAAACATTAACATCAAGATAAGAGCATCCTCTAGAGACAGCGCTCACTAACAGCATGAGACACTTCCCCACCCTACCGGCCCATCTCCTCTCAAACATCCAGACATATCTAATAGCATGATGATGTACTGAGAACTAACACCACACACTTCAGATGCACCGTCTTTTTCCCCCCACCACCAGAACTTCCCCAGTCACAAGCAATATTTAAATATTCTGTAGAGTGGTAACAAATACAATTCCTCAGTACACTGGGGTCATGGGCTGGTGTTTAGTACCACCAACTATCACGTTTGTTACGTTAGCGCCCAGGGGACCATTGAGAATGGGGTTCTACTGTGCTGGGCTCAGTACAAACATAGAATGAGACAGTCCTGGACCCGAAGAACTTACAGTCTCATAGTTTGACTCCTTAGGGGCAAAACAAGTGGGAGGTGGGGAGCCCAGTTTGCATTTCCAGTTCAACTGGATTATTTCTCCTCTCTCACCCCACCCCACCTCTCAGAAACCATTAACTTTTTTTTTGCCTCTTAACCAGCTGATTGGCATGTCACATCAATACAACAGCATCTATCAATATTCTAACAATTCCATTCTCCTGATCACTTCATCCTGGCAGAATGCTATGATATACTAAAGGTATGTATGAATGTTGTTTTAGCTATGCCATCACGCCAATATTTGTCTTATGGGAAGACTCCCACACAATGTAGCTAGGCTGCAATCCAGAAAATCCTAGGAGTAAACAATCCAAAGTAAACAGAGCAGTGGATTTCCACCCCACTGAACCATGCTAAAATAGGAAAAAGCTGCTCTGGTAAGCAACAATAAATCTAACAGTTACGATTTACTTTGGAGACCTTTTTAAAAGCCACCTATCCTTAGGAATGAACACTTATTTCTGCCCTCTTCTTATGCCCACCTCTTACTATACTTACTTAGTCTTGCAATTACAGCAACACCTATGTAAGTGCATGCCCAGAATTACTGTTTCATACATGTATACTATGAAAAATATGACCAAAGGTTACAAGGCAGGCATGTTTTTAATACTGCTGCACCTCATTTCTGTGTTCTCATTTCTGCCTCTGCAGGCACCAGAGATATATTTAAAAAGGGCTCTAGAGGTGATCCTGGCAATTACAGACTAATAAGTCGAACGTCGGTACCGGGCAAATTAGTCGAAACAATAGTAAAGAATAAAATTGTCAGACACATAGAAGAACATAAATTGTTGGGCAAAAGTCAACATGGTTTCTCTAAAGGCAAATCGTATCTTACTAATCTATTAGAGTTCTTTGAAAGGGTCAACAAACATGTGGACAAGGGGGATCCAGTGGACATAGTGTACTTAGATTTCCAGAAAGCCTTTGACAAGGTCCCTCACTAAAGGCTCTTACGTAAATTAAGTTGTCATGGGATAAAAGGGAAGGTCCTTTCATGGATTGAGAACTGGTTAAAAGATAGGGAACAAAGGGTAGGAATTAATGGTAAACTAGTGGTGTTCCCCAAGGGTCAGTCCTAGGACCAATCCTATTCAACTTATTCATAAATGATCTGGAGAAAGGGGTAAAAAGTGAGGTGGCAAAGTTTGCAGAGGATACTAAACTGCTCAAAATAGTTAAGACCAAAGCAGACTGAAGAACTTCAAAAAGATCTCTCAAAACTAAGTGATTGGGCAACAAAATGGTAAATGAAATTAAATAGATAAATGTAAAGTAATGCACATTGGAAAAAATAACCCCAGCTATACATACAATATGATGGGGGCTAATTTAGCTACAACAAGTCAGGAAAAAGATCTTGGCGCCATCGTGGATAGTTCTCTGAAGATGTCCACGCGGTGTACAGAGGTGGTCAAAAAAGCAAACAGGATGTTAGGAATCATTAAAAAGGGGATAGAGAATAAGACGGAGAATATATTATTGCCCTTATATAAATCAACGCCCACATCTTGAATACTGCGTACAGACGTGGTCTCCTCATCTCAAAAAAGATATACTGGCACTAGAAAAGGTTCAGAGAAGGGCAACTAAAATCATTAGGGGTTTGGAGAGGGTCCCATATGAGGAGATATTAAAGAGGCTAGGACTCTTCAGCTTGGAAAACAGAAGTCTAAGGGGGGGGGGATATGATAGAGGTATATAAAATTATGAGTGATGTGGAGAAAGTAGATAAGAAAAAGTTATTTACTTATTCCCATAATACAAGAACTAGGGGGTCACCAAATGAAATTAATATGCAGCAGGTTTAAAACAAATAAAAGGAAGTTCTTCTTCACACAGTGCACAGTCAACTTGTGGAACTCCTTACCTGAGAAGGTTGTGAAGGCTAGGACTATAACAACGTTTAAAAAAGAACTGGATAAATTCATGGAGGTTAAATCCATTAATGGCTATTAGCCACGATGGGCAAGGAATGGTGTCCCTAGCCTCTGTTTGTCAGAGGGTGGAGATGGATGGCAGGAGAGAGATCACTTGATCATTGCCTGTTAGGTTCACTCCCTCTGGGGCACCTGGCATTGGCCACGGTCAGTAGACAGGATACTGGGCTAGATGGACCTTTGGTCTGACCCAGTACGGCCGTTCTTATGCAATGGCAGGAGGATGTGAAATTCAAACAAGCAGCATAAAGGAAGAACGCATCCTGTCCCATTACCTGGATTCCTCAGCTCCATCTTCAGAGTAAGCACTGGGACACAGCACTAGACTGTTCACATGGCAGTAGCATTTGGTGAAAGGTAACACAATGGGTTAAAAGCCTGGTGCTGCTGAAGTCCATTGGGAAACTCCCATTGACTTCAAACAGGACAAGGATTTAATCCATTATCTTTAAAGACACTGCTTACAAGTAAGGGAGGTTGTCAAAGGCACAAATGCCCAACTCTTACCACAACTCCATGAAAGTGGGATGCTTACCTCCCATTTGTACCTTTGAACATCTCCCTGTAACATTCATGTATGAGTCTTGGGTTGGATGTACTGAAACACCACATTTGTTCCATCTGTTAACAGTGTCTTTCAGTGAGCCCCAGGTTTTTTTGGTATCTTAACCCTAAAGCTTCTTGCTGAACTTTTCACACATACACCCCCCCAATTTTCACAATGGTGCCCCACTGGTGACAAAAGGTCACCAAGTTTGTTGTCTATCTAGGAATTTACATGTCTCACATCACCAGGGCATCTCAGCAAAGATAGCCTCCAAAAGTTTAAACCAACCTAATCTAACCAGGAGGAGGAGGGAGAACTATTTGACCCAAGAGTCCTGTCCTGCTCCCACTGAAGTCAACTGCAAAACCTCAAGGGGGTCCTGTACTGAGCCTCAGAGGGGTATTCTTTGCACCTGAAAAAGAACACCCAGATCCAATGCTAATAAGAACTCTGTAACAGCAGGGAGCAGCTTCACTTCCAACAACTCCACATTATTCATCCTGCATTTCAGGCTCAGAAAGGCTTCATCGAGCTCAGTAGTTAATCGTTCCTTGGAAAAGAAGAAATCTTCACCCTCCTACCCAACAACAGGCAAGATGTGTTATGGTAGCCATTATTCCTCTCTTGTAGGCCCTGGCTACCCTACAGATTTTGCTCGTGTGAGGAAAGCTTGTGAGCCTGGTTTGTCAGTTAATATATTTAACTGCTGATGTGGACAGGGCAGGAGGATTTAAGTGTCTTAAACCTAGCCTAAAAGATCAAATCTAACAGAATTATGGCCCAGTCACACAGGGAGCCTAACCAGGGAATTAGAAGAGGTTCCTAACAGAGCAGAAAATGTAATTCAGACAGAGGTCTTTAGCAAAGCAATAATCCAAAATGGCAATTTATTGATAAATTTGGTGCTACATAGCTTTGGCCTAGGATAGAGGGCAGTGCAGGCGGGTATTGTGGAGGCACTAGACTGGGACTCAGGAGACCTACATTCAACACTCAGCTCTACCACAGACAGTGTGTGATCACGGACAAGTCATTTAGTCTCTCTGGGCCTCATATCCCCATCTGTAAAAGAAGGATAGCACTGCCTTTCTCCCAACCTGGCCCCCATGGTGTGGGTCTGTCTATTTAGAATTTATGCTTGTCAGGGCAGGGACTGTCTCCTGCTATGTGTTTGTACAGTGCCTAGCACCATGGGGACTGATCTCAACCGTGGCCTCCAAGCATTACTGTGATACAAGTAGTATAATTTACAGACAAATTCCCTTCTTGGACTTGAATAATGCAGAAGTCTGTGTCTTGGTACTCCCCCCATCACCAGCAAGAGATAGAGATTTTATGACTTTAGCCACCTCTACTCTAACCTCCTAATGAGTTTCAAAACAACCCCCCCACCCCCCATGGTATAGTCCAATAGGATTGTCAAGGTAACCAGACAGGCTCAAAATAAAATAAATCCTAAGGGGAGATCAAACAGCAGGTTAATAGGAAGCTGCTCTTCTTGACCTTCAAAATGCATTAAAAATGGAAGCTGTTCACAACAGGATTTATTTCTTGTCTACCCAACACACTCATTATGGACACATTACAGGTGTTTAAATGCAATGCCCTTACTTGAACCAATTGTGGTAGACTGTTCCCATCACTCATCAGTGGCCCAAATATTGCACTTCAGGCCAGACAGCAGAAAAGTACATCTGAAAACACTGACAGTTTTCCTAAGAGCAAATTCCGAGTCCCCAATAACAGTGCTCTAGTTTTCACTTTAGGGTTATTTGAAAGCCACACAATTCTTACATTTAACTGCAACTAACCATGTTCGGTTAGTGGATGGGGATTTCATCAATAGTATTTTGTAACTGACACTGATAAGTTTAGTCTGAGTTCAGTTTTAATCTTCCCAAGATGCACAGACTCAGAGAGACTATAGAAAATTGCTGTAGATTAAGGAGTTGTCTTTCATTCTAGAAAGCCAAATTTTTAGAGCCTGTGAGCTCAGATTATTACTGTACTTTGTTTCATGTTTAGCAACCAGAAGATACAGAATTTTTATACTAGGGGAGCTAAGTGATGTACTAGGTAGCAAACCACAAAAACAATTTCGTGTGAGAGCTTAATAGGCAAGATTGATCCTTCCAAAATGGAAAGCATCCAAATGTAGAGAGCACCATTTCACTTACATGACCAGCATGATATATTGAAGAAAATATGGTCATGATTCTCAGAAAGTTATTAAAATTTTTAGAAAACAGAATGTTGCTGAACTGTCCCCCTCCCTGTACTATATATAAATATAATGCTTTGGAAATAAAGAAGTGAGTCATTTAAAAAAAAAATTCAAATCACAGGGAACATTCTAGGCATTAATGACCAGAACCTACTGATTCTTTCCCCCCTCCCCCCAATCAAATAATAAAACAAGGGAAAATGGGAGACACAGAGCCCCCGTCATCCAATTAGCACAGCCACAGCTTCTATCATCCCTTCAATTGTCTATAGATCAAACAACTCGTTGAGGGCATCCATTAATGCCTTCCAGCAGAATACCTTTACCTCATCTATGTTCATTCTCCCAATAGAGTTTAACATGTTGATCTCTTGAATGGCTTCTCTCCCAGACAGACGAGACATAATGATGTGGGGGCTGAAGGAAGAATGGATGGAACCGGAAGGGGGTATGCACACAGCACCTGGTGTGGAGGAAAGTGGAGAAAGGGAGACAGACAGAGCCCCTGGCATGGAGGGCAAGGAGGAATGGGGTGCACAGAGAACCTCTGGCAGGGGGAGATTGAGGGACACTAGGGGTGGGGGTAGTCCCACACAGTCTTTGGCAGGGGGGAGTTTTGGGGAATCCCAGAAATACAGGGTGATGGGAAGGTGGCACACAGGAAGCTTGTGGGGGGTGTGGGTGGAGAGGTGCAAGAACCCTTTCCTGTGTGCAATGAGCTTGGCGTACAGAAGCAACGAAGCATGTCACCCCTTACTACAAGAACCTAGAATAATGGGGCTCTTCTGATCCTGATCGGGAATTCTGGGTGTTACTGCAATATACGTAACAGCAGTACCAACCACAAGTATTCCAATCAAGAACCCAGCCCCCCAAATTAATGACATTTAAAAAAAAAATACAATATGGGTTCTTTGTATTAAGTTTTTGGTTTCTGAGCCATTAAGATGCATTCAGGTCACATTTTCAAGCTTTTCTCTGCAATCGAGTGCTGGAAACTTCTTATTTTTGTAAATGAAAGCTGAGATTCTCACATAATCACATTAATCTCCACGCTGGGCTTCAGAAACACCAAGCATCATGAGATTAGTGATAAAAAAATAAAAATAAATCACAGGCGTTGACAACACTACAATAATTAATCCTGTGTACATAAGGCCCTAAAACAGCCAGGCAAGTGAAGCAACAGTTCAGCAAAGCACTTAATGCATGTGCTTGAATCCAATTGACTTCACAGGGAATTCAAGCATGTGTTCTAGCGCTTTGCTGAAATCGGAGCCTAAATTAAATGGAGAAAGGAGCCTAATTAAAAAAAAAAAAAATGGGAACTGTTAATTTGTGATTGCCTCTAACATGGCTCTCCAAACAAGAGTTAACTTCAATGTGTACAGTACTTTGTTGTCTTGCTTTGTTTAACGGTTAAGGTTACATCTTTGACCAAATTACTCTCTCAGTCTCATGATGCTTTATAAAAAAAAAAAAAGCAAGCCAGCTCGATGTGGTCTTCATTTCTTAACCGGTCTTTCTGGATTTTCAAGAGCAGGCTATTTTTGTTGTTGTTGAAAGAACACACTTTTGAAAATATTCACTAAACAATAGGAGATTGTTAAACTGCCTAGTTCTAAGGCAAGGTAACCAAACCACCACCAAGATGAGAAACCTTTACTGCATTCCATGCGATTACTGTTTTGGAAATATCGCCCCAAGACCCTCAGGTAAGCGAGTTGTTCAGAACGCGGTAAAATTCTGGTTACAGACTTAATCCTCACTTCAGCAGGAGTCAAGGGTGCTTGGCATCTAAGATTAGGCGCAGGTTCAAGAGAATTGATAAGAACAATGTTGAGAAGCGAGTTGGTTTGAGTCTTTGCCTTACCACTTGTGAATAACTGCAGCTGTAACTTACAGAATCAATACGTTTTAGCTACATCATGCCACAAGAAAGCAACTTATCTACCCTAAGACAAATAAAACAATTGGGAAGGCCTAGATGCAACATACCAGGTTAAACAACCATAGGGTTACCATATTTAAAAAAAAAAAAAAGGAGACACTCCACAGGGCCCTGGCCCCGCCCCTTTCCCACCCCCACCCCAACTCCGCCCATTCCCCAAAGTCCCAGCCCTAACTCCCCCTCCTCCCTCCCAGCCATGCAAAAAGGGCTGCCCCAGCGCTACCAACTTCATGGTTTGCCAGGCAGCCCCCAGACTCTGCACCCCCGGCCGGCGCTTCCCCAGCGCAGCTAGAGCCCGGGAGGGGAAGCGCCCAGCTGGGGGCGCAGAGTCTGGGGGCTGTCCGGCAAACCGTGAAGCCAGGAGCGCTCCGGCTTCGGGCAGCCCCCTTGCCTCCGGACCCTGTGCCGCTGAAGCAGAGCGGCTGGAGCCCAGGAGGGAAAGTGCCCGGCCGGTATTTTTCCCGGACATGTTCGGCTTTTTGGCAATTCCCCCTGGACGGGGGTTTGATTACCAAAAAGCCGGACATGTCCATGAAAAACCGTATGGTAACCCTAAACAACCAGAGAAAGATCTCTAACTAGTGCTGTTGGCCCCCCATGTGTTTGCAGAAATAAAATCCCTTCCCACCCCACCTAAAAATAAAACCTCAGCCAGTGACAAGTAGTTACTTTTCTTTAGATTAACTTCTTACAGGAGGATAAGGATAAAGCTCTCACTGCCCAGCTCTGGTTGAGATTTGATGGCCTGTGACTAGTTAAGGAAGAACTAGATACAACACCAATGGCTGTCTAGACCTATTTTATATTAGGTATTAAATATGCCATAGGACTGAAGTCTCCCAAGATTTTAAACATTCTTATGCAAACTTCCAGGAGGGGAATTTTAGAGGACTTTAAGAGTAAATTAGTTTGCATTCCTCCTCTTGATAACTTGGTGCTTAGTAGAGTCACTTATGCTTTGGAACTGCATAGAATACAGACAATTCAAGGTACAGGTTTTTCTTTAATTAGTCGGCTTCTGTCTTGTCACAAGTGTAAAATCATGGGGGGTTCAGGGTCCCATAACTTTGATCCCACTGCTGTATAGACCACAGGCGAATAGTTTTCTACCATACTTAGGAAGGCATGAGAATTTTTGTCCCCAATATCCATGCAGCCCACTACAGCATCACTAGGTCACAGTCTAGCAATGGAGTTTATGATCGCTTGTGAATGTTGCAACTTAGCAGGGAGGGTGTAGGAAGAGATGTGCCGCGCAAAAAAGTCAGAGTGCTTTGCCTCAGAAAGAGCTGCGGTAAATGGCAGGAGACATGCAAAAGATCATCTGCCTGAGGCAACAGGCTGTGTTAAGGATTTGTTCCTGTTTTATGAGCTTTTCTGCCATAAGGATCAACAGTGATTATTAAGGAGAAGATGTCACAGATCACAGATTCCATGATTTACAGAGACCTCAGTGACAGTTTCTGCTTCATCCCCAGGGTGGCAGAGCAGGAGCTCTCTGCCACTACAAGTGGCAGGGGACCCCCGCAGCTCCCAGCTGCCGTCTCCAGAGCCCTGAGCCCCTGGAGGAGGCAGGGAGACCCCAGAGCCCCAACCCCCTGAGGGCAGCTGATGCTGGCTCCCCTCCTTCCATGCAGCAGGGCTCGGGCTCTCAACATCCCCTTCCCCCCCCGCCCAGGCTTCAGTTATTCCCCCATCAGTCCCTCCCCCACCATTATTTTTACTAAGAAACCCAGGTAGGTTGTATTTTGCTTAGAAAATCGCTACGGTTAAGGTTTTTGTCATGGCTATTTTTAGTAAAAGTCACAGACAGCTCATGGGCTTCAATTAATTTTTGTTTATTGCCCATGACCCATCTGTGACTTTTACTAAAAATAGCCATGACAAAAATCTTAACTGTAGCGATTTTCTAAGCAAAATACAACCTACCTGGGAGGGGATGGTTGAAGCCAGTGGTAAACAAGAATTCCAAATTGTCAAATACATTCTGTTAACAGAATAGTTTTGGTAGAATGTGATGTTGCAGCTGGCTTCTTAAGGCTCCCTCCTATTGACATTTATTCACATGCTCCCCATCATTAGAGGGACACTGTCAGCTTGAAATAGTTCATTTAAAAAAAAAAAAAGTTTCAAGATAACTACACCCACCCAGTTCCCCAGACTGTCTGCGTTCCTGGTTAATATTTTTCTCCGCAGCACCCACACAAGCAAGACCAGAAAAACAAACACACACACACACACACTGACTATACAGGGAGAACAATGAAACTGACTATTCAGAGATACAAAGAAAGAATCCCCCTCTCTCACTCAAATCTTAAATGTTACTTGTACTGCTAGTCTGTACAGCATCTCAACCCTAATTTAAAATTTTTGTCCCTGTACGCTTAGTTGTGAAGAATACAAATTAGACACTTGCTTCTTTTATCTGGAAATATCTATTCTGTCTATTACTGAACAGTGATCTAAACCGAGTATTGATTTCAGATTCATCTGTTTGCAATAAAGACATTTTCACAAGCATTTTGACTAACGTAGTTCCATTTTACATAACAATAAGATTTGCCAAGTGACTATTCTATATAGAAATTGCTGTGTCTATAAAGTAGCACCCATCTGCAGTGCTGCATTAGCCAGGGATCTGTACAAGAGTCTTAAAATAATGCCTTTTAATAGCCTAAGCCAGAAAATACACAAGCTTTTAAGACCAAGACTTATTCTTTCTTAAGCGGGTTTGGGGAAAAAGAAAAAAAAAAAAAAAAATCTTTCCTTCAGTTTCCCTTCCTTGCACAAAAAAAGCTGCTATGCATTTTTGGTACCTAACTGCTATTGCTTTGCAATTGAGGGGAGAAAAACCACAAAAAAAAAAAAACACAACCCAAAGTGAAGAACTTGATCTTGGGAAAGTCTCTTCACCTTTCCCTGCCTCAGTTTCCCTTTTCAGCTGTCTCATCTATTTAGACTGTAAATTGTTAGTATATGTCCAGCACCTAGCACAGTGGGGCCCTGATCTCAGTTCTGGCCCTCTAGGTGTGATACAAATGAAAAATAATATAAAGAGAATTGCATGTTTGCAATGGACTTCTTAAATATTTGTTAGAAACCAGCAGTTGTGGTTTCTACAACATAAACCCAACCACAAATAAATGGCTTTTCAGCTTCCTGATATTAAGATACTCCCCCCTCAAACCATCCTGACTCCCATTAAAATCAAGGGGTACTTGGCACATACCAGTAACAGACCCTTAGGGCCTGATTCTGCTCACATGGACGTCAATTGAGATTTTGCCGCTGATTCAGTGGTTTTAAAAAAAAAAAAAAAAAAAAGTGTGGGGGAAACAAGGAGATTAGGTCAGCCTCTCCCAAACACCCACTGGATTAGACTATAATCCTGACATCCAAAAATTCATTTCACTGGTATGTAGTGTCATTTAACCTTTTTTTTTTTTTTTTTTTTTTTTTTTAAATAAACAAACTCTGCCATGCATTGCTTCTGGCAATACATCAGGGCTTGTCTACACTTACGGTGCCACTGCGCCGCTTAGTGAAGACACTACCTATGCTGATGAGAGCTTCTCTCTTCGGCATGGGTACTCCACCTCCCCGAAAGGCAGTAGCCACATCCACAGGAGAAGCCCTCCTGTCGACAAAGCACTGTCTACACCAGGAGTTAGGCATGGCTCAGGGGTATGGGTTTTCCATACCCCTGAGTGCCGTAGTTATACCGACAGAAGTTTGCAGTGTAGTCCAGGGCTCAGTTAAGTTTTCCCCACATCCAGATGATAGGAGAAAAAGGTAGTCTCAACACAGCTTTAGAATAATGGGATGAATACATGAATACCACTTAGCTTTCCTGCATCATTTTCCTCATGCAGGCAAGCACCCACTTCACTTGTATCTTCGCCTTGTTGCATTAGGCTCGCTCATCCCTCCACCCCTATGGCTAACGCTATTGCACTGAATCATAGACCTGTTTTGAGCAAGTTCAGAAGACAGCGTATTTAAAACCCCAACCGCCACTTATCTATACTAACACTTGCAGTGATGCTGCCCCTCCTGGGTGGGAAATTTTTCAATACAAAAAAAAATTATAATAATAAAAAAAAAAGCATGCACACTGTTCAACACAGCCTTTGAGAGACAGGGAAGCACTCAGGATTTTTGGATACAAAAGGGCTCTATAAACATCATTACGCAAGCAGAATACAGATCACCTGAGCTGGTCTTCCTTCCTATGGTAGCTGCATTTTAATAGCTACATTTCTTAATTCTCCCACCCCAGCTCATTAGGGATAAACAAACAAAATCATAAACGGAGCCTCCTACTAGACAGGAGGGGGAAAAAAAAATGTTTGCCAAGGGTAGCCAGGCGCTTGGCTTTGGAGAGCCACAGCCTAAGAGGTGGTGCTTAAATAAACTTGGGCTAGTTTCCTATGAAACCTGCCTGGGGTGGAGCAAAGGCAAAGCTCTCCGCGCTGAATGTCCAAGGCAGGGGAGAATTACAGGCGCTCTCGACCCCCCATATATATAGGTTAGTGGGTCAATCTCACAACAAGCCATAGTCTATTCTCTGCAGTTCTACACACGGGAGGAGGCACATCGCCCCCTGGCCGGGGCGTTAGTCAGTGTTGGGTATAACGAAGCCATTTGATACCACCTCTTACCTCCACCGGCTCCCAAAGCACCTGGGTCAGCGACACCTTAACGCCCAAGCGAGGAGGCGGTGGGGGAAGAGGAAGCAGATTCAGAGGAAGGGGAGGGAGGTTTTCAGCTGAGATTCGGGATGAGATCGGAGGGGTGGCGAGGTAGGGACACAGGGAGGCTGATGGACACACGGGGGCCTTTATCCGCACAGCCCTGCGGGAGCCCCAGAGCAGAGCCGCTCATTATCCCGTCTTGCTAGCTACAGACAGCGCCGAGCACCCAGCTGGGACCCGCCAGACCCCAGCCGCTCTGTGCCGCTGGGATACGAGAGAGCCCGTCCCTCCCCGCAGCCCGGCCACGCTCCTGCCCCGGCCAGCGCCCGCACTCACCTGGCCGCCCCAGCCCGCTCTGTCCGCCAGCGCCGGGAGCCGAGCAGGTGCAGGTGCCCCGCGCTGGTTGGGGAGCCCTCCCAGCTGCCGTGACTCCCGCTCGGGCAGGGACACCCACACCCAGCCCAGCAGCCAGCCACGGAACTCATGCGCACTGGCCCGGCCCACGCCCCCCTCCGCCCCAGCTGGCGTTAAAGGGACAGTTCTCTGCCCGGGCCGGGCTCGGGTGGAGTCCTCCCTCTTCCCCTTCGCTCCCCAGGTATCCGTGTGCCCAAGCCTTTCCCAGGCGCGCTGGGCAGTGGCTCTCCACCTTTCCAGACTAGTTTACCCCTTTGAGGCACCTGATTTGTCTTCCCTACCCCCCACGTTTCACCTCACTTAAAAACGACTTGTTACACCAGCTGAGGTAAAAATACTGAAAGTGTGTGTCCCAGCAGCACTGAACAATTGCTGACTTTCTCATTTTAACCGTATCATCATCATATAAATCATTTGGAATATAAAGATTGTACTTACATTTCCGTGTGTAGGAGATCGAGCAGGATAAACCAGTCGTTGTCTGTATGAAATTTTAGTTTGTACTGACTTCGCTAGTGGGTTTTTTGTAGTCTGTTATAAAACTAGGCAAATCACTAGATGAGTTGATGTACCCCCTGGAAGACCTCTGAGTATCCCCAGGGGTACACGTACCCCGGGTTGAGAACCACTGAGGTGAAGAATAGGATCGGTATTGCAGCAATGCTCACTCCGCAATACAGTAACACCCTGGTAAGCAGAGAGCGCCGATGACTGGCTTGTGGTGTAATGTCTCTTTAAACACAAGCGCTCTGTTGCACAGCTGGTTTTGTTTCTGATACTGACCTGGCAGAGATTTGTAAACCTGTTAAAACACCCCAAACAAATACATAAACGGGGGTGGGGAGGAAGGGATGTGCGTAATAGCTTGCGGTGCATCAGAGTGAGAGTTCGCCAGCTCTCAAGGCTCATCTTGGACTTATTGGTTTAAAGTTTTTAAAGCAAGGATCATGTGCAGATCAAAAACGCTGCATGACACCTTCCAACCCAGGGACTCAAAGCACTTTACAAACCAAGGGCACAACCCAGCAAACACTTAAAGCATGTGCCTAACTTTACTCTGGGGGACAACCCCACCCCCATTGGTGTAAAAAATGCATGAATCCTTACAACAACCCTGTGACCAAGGGAGGTAAGTATCTTTATTATGTAGATGGGGAAATGTGAGCCCAGAGCTGCTAAGGCCCAGATCCTCAAAGGTAGTTAGACGCCTAGGTCTAGATGACACTCTAGTTAAAAAGCCAGCACATTAGCAATATTGCCAACCAAAATCATGAGTCAGGCCTCAAAAAAAATCATGAAATTGGGTTAAAACTCTTGATAGTGTTAAAACAATTAATACATTTGGGGTTCTTTTTATTCTCCTGGTTTTTAAACCTATAGAGATCACTTCTTCAAGCTTTTGTCTGCAATCATGAGGGCTAGAAACTTCTTTTTTTTTTAATGAAAGCTAAGAGTCTCACATAATCACATGACTCCAGGAGCTTGGGCCTTAAGGAGTCTCACAACTAGCAAGAGACGCACAGTAAAATCACAGGAGGTGGTAACACTGCCATAGCCTACTCTAGAGGTTCTGCTGTTTTTCTACCTCTTGAAGAACTGCACTGGTGAAAAATTTTAAGGAAAAAAACACCACCACAATGTCAGAGCTAGGAAAACTAGTGTCAGAGCTGGCAGTCTTGACTTTGTTTCCAAATCTTTCTCTTCTAGGGCTTATGCCTGAATGAGGAAAAGAAAGCTGTTCTGTCTCCCACACCTTATCTCCATTGTGTGTTTTATTAAACAGTGCCTCCATCTCAATGACAAATACAATTATCTGTTTGAAGATAATGTTACTGAAACACGGCTGAGAGGTTTTTTTTCAATGCTAAATCCTGGTGTTTGCCTGGTCTTGCCTTTTTGAAATGGTTTGCTGCAGTTCTTAACTTAGCCCTGATTTCTAGTACAGAAAGTGGAGTTGTTATTATTTACGACGTATGATTTTAGCACTTAGAGATCAGGACTAGAACTCAATGAAATTTTTAAGTTGAAACTTTTTTCTGCCAAAAAAATGCAGATTTGGGTCAACCAAAACCTGTTGTGAATTTGTGTTGGAATTTGCAGAGTTGAGTCCATTGGGAGGGGTGGGGGGAGAAAACAAAAAAAATCTAAACTTTTAAAAAATATTTTTTCAAAACAAAATATTTTGTTTTTTTATTCGAAACAACTTTTCAGTTCGAATTTTACCTCAGCTTGTTTTTTTTAAAAAGATTAAAATAACTCAGACAAAGTGAAATGTTTCTGATTGACTCAAACTCATTTTTTTCAACTTGTTAAGTTTGCAGAAAAATTTTTGCTTGGGTCAACCCAAAACATTTCCACACACACACACACACACCCCTCCTCATTTGGTCAGTGAAGAGTTATTCACACAGCTCTAACCGGAACTCTATTGTGCTAAGCACGGCACATACATATAGTAAGTACGTGCAATCTCAGTAAGAGTTTATAATTGTAAAACTCTAACAAACTTCAGTGGGACTATGGTGGAGGAACTACGGGTGTGGGGGTGCTGCAGCAGGAACCCCTGGCTTGAAGTGGTTTCCATTATATACAGGGTTTACCATTTGGTTCAATGGCTCTTAGCACCCCCCACTATAAAAATTGTTCCAGCCCCTCTGACTCTGGGTGGACAAAGGGATCTGCTCACACAGAGCACCTTGCAGGATTGGGACCTTAACTGTGATGTAGCCAAGCAGCTTGTGTCTGCGGTCACACGCATGTGCATGCATGTTACGGCTCCACCTCCTGTCGCCGTGCATACAAGCAGTGTAACAAACATTTCAAAAATAGCCATAGCACTTTTGTTCAAATACCACGGTGATGGGTGTGATCTAAGATCATAAACTGGGTAGAACAGAAACAGGATCTATTATAAAGCCCCATATATAGGGGTTACCGTCCCTCCAGGATTGTCCTGGAGTTTCCAGGAATTAAAGATTAATCTTTAAAGATTATGCCATGTGATGAAACCTCCAGGAACACGTCCAACCAAAATTGGCAACCCCACCCATACAAAATTAACAAAAGTATTGTGATAATCCAAGTACAGTATCTCAGAAGTATTTATTTATACCACATTTAGGGTGACCAGATAGCAAGTATGAAAAATCAGGACAGAGTGTGGGGAGTAATAGTCATCTATATAAGAAAAATCCCCAAATATTGAGACTGCCCCTGTAAAATCAGGACACCTGGTCACCCTAACCACATTTGTGGTCATGCCAGTCATCACATTATTTTATTTTATTTTCCAAACCACACGGTAAAGATTTCAAACCATTATCTAAACTGGACTTTATACTGTGCTTATGGAAATTAGTACTCTCCACCCATAGCCATGACACAATTATTCTCTGTAGTCCTTCACAAAGAAGCAGAAAGAGACTTGGGAAAAATGGGCTAATCTCATATCAAATAAATGGGATTTCTAAAACATATGGTTGGGTGGGGTGCTATGCAATTTATATCACCAATGTTTGGAGAGTCATGTGAGCTTTGGCCACTCCTGAGTAAAATGATCACCCACACTTCTGGCTATAAAAATGATTAGAGCACCCCACCCCATCACATGTTTAGAATTTTATATAGGACCAGGAGCAGTTTTAGTGGGAAGAGCAAGCAAGACGTTGGGATTCTGGACTCCCATACTCTATTTCTAGCTCTGGCTGCCAACAACTTACTACTGTACGTGGTCATAGGCATGTCAATCCCACATGCCAATTATTAAACAATTATGATTAAATGTGAAATTATTATTCCATTATTTAAATGATTAACTACTAATGAATTATTCATTGGTACAGGATAGAGGTGCCTCTGTCTCTCGCTATATAAAATGGGAATGATGCCCACCTCACATGCTTTCCTGAATCAGGGCCATAAGACAGTATTTGTAAAATGTTTTGAGATCCACTGATGAAAGACATTAGATAACTGTAAAGTATCATTATTTACTTGTAAGCAAATATCAACTGCATGCTTCATGCAGCAGCCACTAAGAATCGGTGCTTTTATTCCTAGCTTTTCCCTTTCAGTGGGTGATCACAGTGGGGGAAACCAGCTGCTTTCCAGACCTTTGTCAGTCCCGTAGCTGTATACAGAGTCTTTGTATTGAATGATTTATACCATGCATTTGATGGTGTTGATGTCTTATACAACAAAACCTAGGAAGCCATACAGAAAAACTGGTTCTATCTACGTGTTCTCTCTCCCCACCACAGATCATCTGGAAGGGTGTTTTTAAATTATTTGTATTTACTTTCACTTTTTTCCTCATTTTTCTACATAATCTGTTAGCTTAATTGCTATATCCAAGGGGCGGACAGTGTTCTGGGAAAGCACTTGCAAGGGGATGTGTCCTACATTCAATCCTGAAGGTGGTGAAATTCATGGTGTATAGTTCCAGCATATCACCCGTACATGATATGCAGTAGAGAGCTCCCTCACACAGCACTCCACTAACTTGTTACACCTGTTTGAAAAAAATGTGAAGCATGCACCTCCTTCCTGTGCCACTGCTTACTGATAAGCATGTGATATTGACATTTCTAGTCATTGCTCAACAAGCCATTACAGGATTTTGTGTGTGTTTTTGCTTGCTTGATTTCTGTCTAATAAAAAGCATAACAACAACAAAACATACCTGATGATAGCGTCAGAACAATTATATCCGCTTGGCGCCCAATCCTGCATCTCCTATATGAATTTTGCCTGTACCAGGACTGCAGGGCTGGGCTTATATCTGTGAGCCCACATTGGGCGGGAGGTCATGTATGTGACAGACCAAAAATCCACCTCCATCCCACTCAGTGTTGTTAGTCTGCTTTTACTGTGACAAATGCCTGAGTCTACAAGTAGTGAATTGGGAAATTTAGGGTCAAAGAGAACCTAATTTGTGCTCCAACATTCCATCCCACACTATTTTAAACTTCCTGAACTACTAGCTTTCATTTTTGGGTCTTTTTCTCCATATTTGGGCTGGTCTGGTCTGGTTGAGTGGGTGGTATTGAGCAATTGGAAAGAAATAATAAAATGAAGGGTAGTTATTATTTATTATTACTCACTTTTATTGTGGTAGCCTCTAGGGAGCCTGATCAAAGACTGGATCCCCATTGTACTAGACACTGTTCAGACAAATAACAAAGACTGTCCCTACCCCAGAGAGCTCACAATCTACATGTCAGGCAGGATGCAACAGATGGGAAAAACAGGCAGATGGGGCAGATGCTGTGAGAGGATGAGATAATTATAACATGGACAGATTTAGCAGGAGTAAAGCCTGAGTTACATTTTATTACCATGACTATTGACTTATTGTTACGATTACTGTGACTATTATTATGATTTATCATTTATATGACAGTAGCACTTATAAGTTCCAGATAAGACTGGGGGCCCATTGTGATTAACACTGTACCAACACAGTATTAAGACAGTCACTTTTGCTGCTGTGTATAATCATGAGGTGTAATACACAAGAAGTGATGGAGCCCCTCAACATTTCATGACAATGTAACTGCACATGTGGACTGATTAAACAATCTCTGATTACAATTGCCCATGGAAATGCAAAGAGATACTTGTGGAGAGGAGAAGCCAAAGAAATATCAATCTATTAATTATTTAGAGAGGAAGGATGGTCTTGTCCTAAGGCAGTCAACTGATGCTCAGAAGATCTGGATTCAGTGTCCAACTCTGCCTCAGACTGCCTGGGTGACCTTGGGCAAGTCACTTAGGGCCAGATACTTAAAGGTATTTAGGTGCCTGAATCTAACTGATTTCAATGGGAGTTAGATGCCTGAATGCCTTTGAGGATCTGGATTTAGCCTCTCTGTGCATCAGTTCTCCAGCTGCAAAATGGGCATAATGCTTCCCTTTCCCCATAGTTTGTCTAGTCAGATTGTAATCTCTTTGTAAAGGGAATGGTGCTTACTAACTGTACAGCATCTGGCACAATGGGGCCCCAATCTTAGTTGGTGCCTCAAGGCACTAAATGTCATTCAAATACAGAGTTAACTGTTCCCTGGCTTTTACCATTCAATAGCTATGTTTTCTGAGGTTTGTATTATCATTTTCTCTCTCTCTTTCTCATTATTATTATTTATTTGTGTTACTTTAGCTCCTAGGAACCCGAGTCATGGACCAGGACCCCCCTTGTGCCAGGTGCGGTACAAACACAGAACAAAAAGACAGTCCGTGCCCATAGGTGCTGGAACTACGGGTGCTGGGGGTGCTGCCACACGCCCTGCTTGAAGTGGTTTCCATTATAAACAGGGTTTACAATTTGGTTCAATGGCTCTCAGCACCCCCACTATAGAAATTGTTCCAGCGCCCCCGTCCCTGCCCCAAGAAGCTCACAATCTAATGATTTACGTCGGCACTTTTTAAATGTATGTGGCTTTCTTCCCTATAAGAATTTCACAGATAAATCACTGTATTCAAGTAAGTGTTAATCATATTAGTCTCACAAGGGAAGGAATAAAAGAACAATAAATGGCCTATGGTGTTTTCTATTAGATGAAGTAAAATAAATACACCCATAAATAAGCTTGTCTCTTTTTTAAGCTTGGCTCCTGGTTCAACTCCTTCTCTGACCAATAGGGACTGAAAGTCGTTGCTATCTGATGGCTGTTTGGTGGCTCAATCCCGATCCCAGGAATCTCTGTCACAAAAATCACAACTGGCAGTGATTTGCACTCTCATTGGCAATCTCGGAAGACGTGAATGGGCTGTGGAGACCGATGAGCGCGTAGATGGAATCCTTTTAGGTGCTGTTTGAGGACAGCTTGCACGGTTGCTAGCCAGGCCGCTCTATAGCAGTTCTGTGGACAAACAGAGGGCTGCAGTCTCCAGACTTGTCAAAATGACACCCAAGGTCCATTTCAACTCCCACTGAAAGTCAACTGGAAGAATCCTATTGATTTCAGTGGAAGTTGGATCAGGCCCTAAATTCATAAGCCTAAAGAAATCAAGGGTGAAATCCTGGCCCCACTGAAATCAATGGTTGATTTGTCTTTCCCGCCAGTGGGGGCAGGATATCACTTTCCATTGTATTTGTATGAATCCATTCAAATGTCCCACTCACAACTCCTGGGTTTTTTGTCTTTGTTTTGTTTATTAACAAATAAAGCAGAAGAAAATACCATGGCAGCAATACTTTATTACCAGCGGCCAAGACTATTAGAGGATAATCCCAGCCTAGGAATCTATAGCACTGTGCTTGCACCTCCTCTCTCCTAATCCTCTAGCCTACAATTACAGACTAAACCATGGAAACAACAGTCTTTGTTGTGCCTTATTGCTTAATTGTTTAATGAGGTATTCACATTGTCTAAGTGGGTGCACTGTAATTTTGTAGCTGCTGTGGCAATAAACCCAGAGCTGCCTTTTGTGCAGAAGGATTTACTTGTTTTCATGCTAAAATAAGACACTATTAAAATAAACATCCACTTCCACTAGTAAATAAATCTAGGGATATCGCCATTCCATTAAGGTAGGAAAAAATAGCTTGCAACCTCCTACCCCCTTTGATGTTATTTTATTTTTAATGCTGTAAAAAGACGGCCTGAACTTCAGTGGCTAACATTTTGGAGACAAAGTCTTTGCTAAAGATTCAGCTCCTTCACCCCTCCAGCCAGGGCCGGCTCCAGGCACCAGCCTGGCAAGCAGGTGCTTGGGGCAGCTGCTCCGGAGAGGGGCGGCACGTCCAGCTATTCGGCGGCAATTCGGCGGATGGTCCCTCACTCCTGCTCGGAGCGAAGAATCTTCCGCCGAATTGCCGCCGCAGATCGTGATCGCGGCTTTTTTTTTTTTAATTTTGGCTGCTTGGGGCGGCCAAAACCCTGGAGCTGGCCCTGCCTCCAGCGAAGGTAAGAGAACCAGCATTAGCCCTCCTCTGAGATATCCAAGGGGCACTCCAGCAAGCCCAGACCACATTCCTCGTATTTCTAATGGCAAAAAAACAAAAACAAACAAACAAGCAGGATAAAACCCAAACAACTTGGTATACATCAGACAGAAGCTAAAGGGCTCATACAACCCAGTTTATTTAAAAATCCATTGATCTTTAGATAAGAAAGCCCCATGCAGGAGGCACGCCAAAGAGTGAAAAGTATTCAACATAATGCAATAATTGTAATGAGAATTCTGGATCTGGATCTACCCGTGTGCCCCTCTGTGTTACAAGGGTAGGAACAAAATACAATTCTTGTCTATTAGACATGGATGAACAAAATATATACGTAATAAACTACTGAAAGATAATGCTCCAGACTGGTCAATAAGTCCATTCTTTGAAGAACCTAGTTTGCAAATACAATTGAGCAATTAAATAATGAAAGACCAGGGTAGGAATGCATTATTCCCAACCCCCAGCATTCAAAAATCAATGGTCAGGCCCCCGGAAGTCATGACTGGCTTAAAAATCATGCAAATTAAAAACAAAAACGAATCAAATACTAGGTTTGGAGTTTTCTATTGCCTTCTGGCTTTTGCACCTTTATGGGTCACATTTTCAATCATTTCCTCATAACGATGAGTGATCGGAACTTACTTTTGGGGGTGGAGGAAGGGAAGCTGAGATTCTGGGGGTGTATGCACATGACTCCAGCAGCAAGGGCTTAAAGAAAAACATGAAGTATCACAAACCTTGCAATACAATCATGAGAGTAGGCAGGGGTAATGGAAGAGCAGGGCCGCCCAGAGGATTCAGGGGGCCTGGGGCAAAGCAATTTGGGGGGGCCCTTCCATAAAAAAAAGTTGCAATACTATAGAATACTATATTCTCGTGGGGGCCCCTGTGGGGCCCGGGGCCTGGGGCAAATTGCCCCACTTGTCCCCCCACGGGCGGCCCTGTGGAAGAGATTTTGAAGAGTGTTTTGCGTTTTAACACATGCAGGGTAAAAGTCTGCTAGGCTGATACCCTAGCATTATACTCCATAAGTAGTAGAAGTAATAATAATAATAAGACCTAGCACTTATATAGCGCTTTTCATTGGTACGTCTCAAAGCCCTTTACAAAGGAGGTCAGTATCATTAGCTCCATTTTACAGATTGAGAAACTGAGGCACAGAGAGGTGATGTGATTTGCTCTCCTAGCAGCCTTAGGGGAAGAGTCTGCCTGGTCCCAATCTAATGCATTATCCACTAGGCAATACTGCCTCCCTAAGTAGTCCTATTGACTTCATGGAGTCCATACTAAAGTATTACACATCATGAATAAAGGTATTAGACTCTGGCCCATCACAAAAGTCCTTAGGCAGCTGCTTCCCTGATGCCATATTTTTAAAGGAAGCTGGTAACAGGGGACGTGAGCAGTGGATGGTTCAAGGATTGCGCTCCATTCAGATTCTGCCAAATCCATTACTGTACACCCAGGCAACCCTACTGACGGCAGTGGTGATGAGGAAAGGGCTTTGCGAGCGTATGTGCAGCATCACTAGCCAACCAATACAGTGTATGTCAACAATAAAATGTAGTGGCCTATGTTCAGACCTGGCATGAAGAGTATATGGTGAGCAATTTATTACTTCTACTAACTTGTTATTCTTTTTTAAAAGGAACCACAATGTGCACGCCCTCCTTGTAATGTTGTTTACTGCGTTGCTTCTGGTAGCGGTAACATTGTCAACATTGTTTAATGAGCTGATACAGGCTTTTGCCGGATTTCACAGGATTTCAGTCAATAAGATTATGTAGGGTCACTTAGGGCAGAATTTAACTCCTGCTGTGGAGACTTTCACCTCTAGGCGTGAAGGCCCAGATCCTTAAAAGCTTTTCGGCACCTTACTCCTTTGAAATCAATGGGAGTTTGGGGCCTAAATACCTTTGAGGATCTGGGCTGAAAGGTCAGCTTCACCTGCACATGCAAGAGCTGAGCTCAAGGTAGGGGCTGAACAGGGCAAAACTGGCTGCATACCACCTTTGCACCTTCCCTGTGCTGGTCGGTTCATTCTTGTGCAAAGTTTAGAACAACTTCAGGGGATTGCTTAACTTACGCCTAATTGCCAGCAGCCCTTATGAGCCGTTCTGGTAGCTGGGAATAGCTGGGGCATAAGAAACCTCTAGCCATGCCCCTTTTACCTGCAAGAATGCCCCTAGCATGCCACCCGCACTGGAGGTTTCTGCAGAGGATGGCACAGAGCCAGCTATCCAACCAGCATGAAGCTGTCAAGCGGCTGCCAGAAGGAAGCCCAGAGGGTCTGGGTGTTTCATTATCATCTGATCTATCTGTGGATTTCTCTCTGTTATTATGTTACCAGCCGTGTTTATATCGCATGTGAAATACCACTCTATTGAGACCTTGAGAATGACGTGGAATTATTGCTCCGTGCCTTTGTTATTCAAACTGTTGACTTACAGGAGTTCCCAATTAAACCATGTCCAGAATGGAGCCACTCCTACCCAACAAAGCTCTCTGTGTCCTTACTAGGGCTGCTTGAAAATGTTCAGTGCACACAAAAATAGAGTTTCAACTGTGAATTATAATTGGGAATCCTTTAAGAACACTTTACTAGGTGTGACAGGTTCCCCCCGGGGTGCCACCTGGAACTGGGGTGCCACTGAGCCCTCTGACCCACCAGCATGGGCTCCCTCTCACCCTGTGCTCCTATGACCAGTTGCAAAGCCCTCCAAGCTTGCACTTTCAGCAGCATTCACACAGGTAGGGACGCACCCAGCTTCCCAGCCTAGAATCCCAGAGCAGTATCTTGCTCCCCTGGTCAAATCTGGGTAGCATATGGGTTTAATACCCGCTCCGCCTCTCCCTCAATGTGAAGAGAACCATGTGCACTTGTGGTAACCAAGCTGAGGTTTTCCCCAGACACCTTAGTCAAACACACACCGGTTTGGATTAAAACATAAAATAAGTTTATTAACTACAAAAGGGTAGATTTAAAGTGATTATAAGTGACAGCAAACAGATCAAAGCAGATTACCTTAGTAAATAAACAAAACCGCAAACTGAGCTGAACACACTAGATAGGTAGGATACGCATTATCAAATTCTCACCCTGAGTGATAAATAGGCTAGCAGATTCTTAAGGCACACGCTGGCTTGGCTTTGCAGCTTGGGTTGCCCAGGTTTTTATATGCAGGCTAGAAATCCCTCCAGCCTGGGACCACCACTTCCCCCCTTTTCAGTCTTTATTCCTCAGGTGTTTCCAGGTGTGTTGTCCCATCATGATGTCATTTCCCCCCTTTTATTTCTTCTTCCCACTTGCTGGAAAGCTCTTTTGCTGTAACCTGGGTCAAACAGTTCCCATTGTGTAGTGCTATCTCTGAGAGGTTTCTATTGTACACCGTTCCTGGGGTAATCCTTGTGCTTGTGTGCATTTCCTCAATAAGTCATTAACATTGTTTGGCCTTTTTACTGTTATACCTGAAAGGCTGCTTGTGGGTGTTTTCACAACATATTTCAAATAACACATACGTAGACAAACTTCATAACTTCACATAGGATGATAGCACATACAATCCAACGAGATATTAATGTCTAGCAGATCAAGACTTTTAGAATGACACCTCACAAGGCATACTTTGTACAAAACATATCCTAATTACATGACAGTGGTGAATATTGGGGTGCCAGGGTGTCCCACTAGGTACTCAAAAAAGCCACAATCCCACAATTGAGGAAGAAGGCTGTGCTGGTTTATACCTCACCTCCCCAGTTTAGCGGGAAAGTGAAGGCAACTATATGGACAAAAGGGGAATTAATTAATTAATATTAATAGTAATTAATATAAATCAAGAGTTAGGAATTGTAGAAAATTGATAAGGGAAGCAAAGGGACACAAGGAGAAATCTATGGCCAGTGGAGTTAAGGACAATAAGAAGGAGTTTTTAAAATATGTTAGGGAAAACAAAAGAATCCTGATAATTATATTGGTCCATTACTAAATGGAAATGTTAGAATTAGCAAAAATAATGCAGACAAGGTAGCAGTGGTCAATAAATATATCTGTTCTGTATTTGGGAAAAAAATAACAATGGATATAGATTCAACACATGGTGATATTAACACTCTTTCCATTCACTAGTATTTCTGAAGGATGGTTAACAGAAGCTACTAAAGTTAGACATTTTAAAATCAGAAAGTCCAGATCACTTGTATGCAAGAATTTTAAGAGAGCTGATGAGGAGCTCGCTGGATCAGTAATGCTGATTTTCAATAAGTCTTGGAGCACTGGGTGAGTTCTAGAACAGTGGTTTTCAAACTTTTTTTCTGGGGATCCAGTTGAAGAAAATTGTTGATACCCACGACCCAACAGAGCTGTGGATGAGGGGTTTGGGGTATGGGAGGGGCTCAGGACTGGGGCAGAGGATTGGGATGCAGGGGTGAGGGCTGTGTGGTGGGGCCAGGAATGAGGGGTTCAGGGTGTGGGGGGGCTCTGGGCTGGGGCAGGGAGTTGCAGTGTGGAGGGGTCAGGGCTCTGGACTGGGGGTGCAGGCTCTGCGGTGGGGTCAGGGCTGAGGAGTTTGGGGTATAGGAAGGGGTTCTGGGTTGGGGGGCTCAGGGCTGGGGCAGGGGGTTGGGGTGCGGGAGGGTGTCAGGGATCTGGGCTGGGGATGAGGGGTTTGGAGTGCAGGAAGGGGTTCCAGGTTTGGGGGGGCTCAGGGCTGGGGTAGGGGGTTGGGGCACAGTGTTGGGGCACAGATTTATCTCTGGCGGCTCCTGGGTCAGTGGCGCAGCCGGGGTGCACTGTGGACTGTGCTGCGCACTGGAAGCAGCCAGCAGCAGGTCTGGCTCTTAGGCAGAGGTACGCAAGCGGCTCCGCGTGACACTTGCCCACAGGTGCTGCCCCCCCAGTTTCCATTGGCCGGTTGCCAGCCAATGGGAGTGCAGAGCCGGTGCTCGGGGCAGGGTCAGCGCACAGAGCCCCATGGCCCCCCTGCCTAGAAACCAGACCCACTGCTGGCCGCTTCCGGGGCACAGCGCGGTGTTGGAGCGGGTAGGAACTAGCCTGTCTTAGCGGGGCAGCACTGCTGATGGGACTTTTAACGTCCCGGTCAGCGGTGCTGACCAGAGCAAGCAACCCAGTGCCTTCCAGGCCGCAACCCAGTAGTGGGTGGTGACCCACGGTTTGAAAAACACTGAGATATGGACTGTATCAGATACGGACCAACTACAGAGCTTCCTTTTCAGAGAGCTACGGCAAAGATGTTTTCCATACGATCCTTTAGCGCAGCAGTTCTTAAACTACAGGGTGGACCTCCCAAGGGAGGTGTGAGCTGTGTGCTTTATTTTATTTTATTTTATTTTATTTTATTTTGAAGTGCTCTGGCTGTCATCCCCAGGTGGCAGAAAGGCCTTGCACACCCAGGAGATGGGGGTAAAGGGGACAGCCAGAGCTCTCACACCTGTGCTTGGGCTTACCTTTGCCACCTCCCGCCCCCCGGCCCAATCCCTCACCAGGAGGCAGTCCGGACTGAGGCTCTCCTTCCAGTATCCCCCACCCAAATCCTTCACCTGGAGGCAGCGAGCTCTGGCTGCCAGCCCTGGGGTGGCAGCAGCAGCGCTGAAGTAAGGATGGCAATGGGGCACTAAGTCTATCGCTTTTCACATTGCCACCCTTACTTCTGTGCTGCTGGCATGGTGCTGCCTTCAGAGCTGGGCACCCAGCCAGCAGCCGCTGCTCTCCATTCTGCCTTAGAACTGGGTGGCGACATATGTATTTGTGTGTGGTGTGTGTGTGTCATAAACAACTACAGACACAAAGAGGGATGGGGGGGGGCAATCAAATAAGTTTAACCACTGCTTTAGTATAGTATACTGCCTGGAAGATCGGTTGTGAGTTTAAGTTAAATATGTGACACATGTTGCCACCTAGGGGCTGAATAGTGTAATACGGTTTAGTATGCCATTATGTCTCTCTCCCTTTATATTCTACATTCCTAATTTTACAAAATGTACACTATCATGCTATCTCTGACGTTCAATACAGATCAGTCTGTTAAATGTCTCTGAATCGTACTTGTTTTCTAATTACATGACTCGAATGCGTAACAACTTGGTTCTTCTGGCTGGCTATTAGTTGCAGTGACTGGCTGTGGTCAGTTTGGAATCTCTGATTCTTCTGGTTCTGCATCCACCATTGGTAGAATTTGCTCTGTTGATTGTTCTTTGAGGAACAAAATGTAGATGTTGACGGTTTCTGTTGTACTCTTCACTGTCAGTCTCAATCACATCTGATCTGGGTACTGAATTCTTTTTCTTTACCACAGCTGAAGTTCTCCATCCTTTTTCTCCATCCTGTTTGACCCAGCAAACATGGTCACCAAATTCTAGACCTGGCAGTTCTCTGAGTGATGTCTGTTGTAAAAGTGTTTATAGTTTTCTTTTGTTGGTTTTGTTTTGTTTTTTGCCTTTTTATCCAATGTGGCTACTATCTTCATGTCTGGCCATTTTGGAGATAGATTCTTTTCCAAAGTTGGAAAAAGGAATGGAACTTCTTGCTGTAGGATTTTTCTTGGCTGTCTGTACAGCTCTCTCAGCTTCTCTATTAATTGGTGAGTAATGTGGGCTGCTAGTAATATGATCAATATCCTATTCCATTTGCAATGACTTAAATTCTGCTTCTGGGAATTGTGGTCCATTAGCCGTCACCACTTGTTCTGGAATACTGAAGTGAGCAAAAGTGCACTTCAATTTCTCGATAGTACTGCAACATGGTATGTCTTTCCAGTATGTTAGTTATATATCTAGAAAAATAGTCCACAACCACCAGGTAATGATACCCCCTGAATTTGCATAAGTCTGCGGCTAGTCTCTTCCAGTGTCTGCCTGGTAGATATGTTGTTGTTCTGTGTGTTTCACCATTGTCTCTTAAGGTTATTTTTATAGGATCTCTTTTCAAAAGTCCAATAGCATCAAATCCTCCATAGAGTTCTTCCACCTTCCTCACTAAGCCCATCATGGTTGCCATGCTGCAGCAAAGAAGGCTTTTTGTCTTTGATCACATGCACTCTGAATGCAAAGCTTTTGTCTTTGTAAGTTATTTCTGTGGTGAACTGGGTCATGCAGTTTAAAATACCTCCAGGGCTAGTCAGAGCTGTGTCAGGTGACTTCAGCTGTGGGAGGGGTTGAAGGTGATTGTAAGTCCCTTCTGAGATGGCTGTGATGGCTGTTCTTGAGTCAATTTTTGAAGTCAAAAGTCATTCCATGAATATTCAGTTTCATTCTCCAGGCAGGATTCGTGTCATCACATGTGATAGATCCCAGAAAGAATGGCTCTTGATTGACTGCCTTGGTACAGCGAACAGCTGGAAAATGTTCATATTTTGTGCATTTATTATACCATGAACCTTTGGCTGGACATGCATCATCTCTTGATGATTAATTTTTCTCTATTAATTTTTCCACCTCTTGTGCATTTAGGCTGAAAGGCTTTGGTATGTGCCAGGAATTTCTTCATAGCCTCAGGGCTTTTATGGTAATGACTTTTAGCACTTCTGTCTGTCTACAGCTTCTAAACTAGATTCAGGTTTTCAAGTTTGGCAAATTGCTCTAGGTTCTGCTGTTTGACTAGCTCAGACTGCTTTGTTATTTAAATAGCTGTATGTAGGGTTAAATCTGTTTTGAATTGTAGCTGCTGTGAAAGGTTATTGTCTGTTGGCCCAATATCCAGCTTGTTTCTGATATTTTCCCATGTTTTGCAGTCCCAAAATCACAGTTTTCAGTCAACGCATGCCAAGTTCTTTGTGACCCTGGAACCTCTTCAGTGCCAGCTAGCAGAGTCCCTCCATACTGTCACTCACATCAACCCTGACACACTCATTGCCCCAACACACTATTGTCATAATACATATCCCAAAGGTGTCATGTAAGGCATCATGTGTAAACCAGTGACACACTGGCCCTGAAAAATCACTGTGTGATGTATGTACATGTTGTTCACGAGTTATAGATGTGTGCTAAAATATGTTCTTAAAATGTGTTTGGAAGGCAGAGCATGAACCCAGAGAAAGGACACGGACCCAGACTCCTAGACAAAGGAGTGTGTATTTACCTGTCTGACCAGCTTGGCTACAGGCAGAAGACAATAGAATCTCATTTTCATATAAGGTAAACAAAGCCATAAAGCTAAACGAGCGGAGGAGAAGACTGTTTATCAATCATGTCAAGGGACAGAATCTGCACCCTTGGAAGCCTTCCTGGCTCTTGAAAGAGAGACAACAGATTTTGGGCAATATAAATGTGTGTGTGGGGTGGGGGAGGTGACACTTTAGGTATCCATCACTGAGGGGACTTAGAGTTAAGTGCCCTCTGAGCCTATGAAAGCTGGATCTTCTTGGCCTGGAAGGCAAGGGTAGCTGGAAACTGACTGTAGGTGAGAAACGTGCTTATAGAAAGATAGTAAACGTGCTGGAATTAAGTTTTAGTCACTAGAAAGTGTGTTTTGTTTTGTTTTATTTGTAACCACACCTGTTTATTTTACTCTTGTGATCACTGTGATGGGTGTTCACCCCAGATTAGCCTAGAAAGGGTTAATGAGGCTGAGAAAGGGCCAGTTAACCGGATAGGCCACAGCTGAGGGGAATTAGGTGGCCTAAGTAAGCCCTGATTGATGATGCAGCCCAGCTGAGAAGGAACAGGTGGTGCTACTAGAGTGCTAGGAAGCTAGCAGTAGAAGACGGCTGCAGTGAGGGAGCTTCTAGCCACTCTCTGGACATTAGAAAAGGAAAGAAGGGAAATGGCAGCAAGGTTTAAGATGGCGCAGACCTTGGCTGCTGATTAGAGGGTCCCGAACTGGTCCCCTCAACTGGAGAAGTGGCACAGTCTGGGCAGTGAATGGAAAGACTGCCTGAGACAGTTTGTATGGAGAAAATTTGATACCCCAGAAGGGGAAAACATGTAGTGACCTGGCTGGAAGGTAGGGTGACCAGATAGCAAGGGTGAAAAATTGGGACGGGGGTGTGGGATAACTGACCCCTATATAAGACAAAGCCCCAAATATCGGCACTGTCCCTATAAAATCGGGACATCTGGTCACCCTACTGGAGGGCCATGCTACAAAAGAGGGAGCACCCGAAGTCACAGAGAGAGGCTGCAGGGTGTGCAAATGAGTGATGGAAGGGGGTGTCAGACTTGGAAGGTGCTAATCCCCAGAGCAGCTAGGAGGGGGTGCCCTAGTGGTGGGTAAGCCCTGTTACAACCACTTAAATCTCTATTCTTTCTTAATAAACTTATTCTTGTTGTATTGCAAAACCAGATGTGCATTAAAGTGTAAATCTTCAGTTAAACTAACAGGCTGGTGTGTGTTCTGTCTCTTCTGAGGCAGTGGACTTAGGCCAGGTCTACCATACACATTAAAAAAAATCCATCCCCCCACCCCCTGAGTGACACAGTAATACTGACCTAACCCCTAGTGTAGACAGCGCTATGCCAATGGGAGAGCGTCTCCTGCTGACATAGCTACCATCTCTTGCAGCGGTGGATTAACTACACTGACAGCAGAAGCTCTCCTGTCAGCATAGGAACATCTTCACTAAAGTACTATAGCAGTGCAGCTGCACCACTGTAGCTTTAAGTGAATACCTGCCCTTAGTAACTTGTGTGAGTGTCCAGTGAGAAGGACTGAACACTGCAGAGAAATGTCTCTGGGGAACTCAGGACCAGGGGTTCACGGATTGTTATCTGCTAGGCAAAGTTTGGACTGGCAGAGTCCTGAAGAGTTTGCTGGCAAGGCAGACGGGCTGGTTTGTCAGGGAGTTGTTACGCAGTTTAATAATAGCAAAACTCTCACTTGTTAAGGCTGGGAGAGGTCACACAGGGCTCACAGTTTTGTGTACCTGTGTAGGACATCACATGCTTATAAAAGATTCAGCATTTTCTCTTGGGTCCGCAATTCTCTAATGAAAACATGCTCTTTCATAAACCACATTTATCTGAGGTTAAAAGGATGCCTCAAACATAGCCAAAACCCTTTCATAGTCATCTTTGTGACTGGCTTCAGGACAGTCAAAGTATTTAAAGGTATGATCTGCCTGTTTTCCCCCATAGAATAAGTTAAAGAGCACACCTGAATGTCTCCAATCTCCTTGTGGAGTTAGTTTGCAAAATGTTGTTTCCAGTTTGTCCATTCTGTAGGTCTATCAAACCTGAAGTTCTCTGGAGCACTGAAGAGTGGTATGTTGATGAGATCAACCCTGCAACCTTTGTTGCTTTGTTCCTTCTGTTTGCAACCTTTATAATTGCTTCCCTTCTGTTTCTGTTCTCCTCTGGGGCTAGTTTACTTCTAACACCATGTCATGAACCCCTTGTACACAGTAGGTTGCAGGACTGCTACTTAGCAGGTCAGGCTTCTCTATCAGATATGGACTGACTACAGAGCTTCCTTCTCAGAGAGATACACCCAAGGTGTGTCTTCCATAAGATCCTTTAATATATGGCCAGGAATGGCTGAACGTTATAACAGTTTTGGATTCCATTGCAAACTGAGTGCAAGCAAACAATATGTATTTTTAATACAGTAACTCCTCACTTAATGTTGTAGTTATGTTCCTGAAAAATGCGACTTTAAACGAAACAATGTTAAGCGAATCCAATTTCTCCATAAGAATGAATGTAAATGAGGGGGTTAGGTTCCAGGGAATTTTTTTTCACCAGACAAAGACTATATTATATATATATACACACACACACAGTATAAGTTTTAAACAAACAATTTAATACTGGTACCCAGTGATGATGATTGTGAAGTTTGGTTGAGGTGGAGGAGTCAGAGGGTGGGATATTTCCCAAGGAATGCCTTACTGCTAAATGAAAAACTAGCAATTGGCTGAGCCCTCAAGGGTTAACTCTCACACTCTACAAGGCAGCAGGAATGGAGGGAGGGGAGACAGCATTGCAGACAGAGACACACACTCTGTGTGTGTGAGAGATAGAGATGCGCATTTACCCTTTAAGTACACTGCCTTGTTAATTAGATCAGCTTGCTGAGAACGCAGCTGTTGCTGCCAGCAAGCTCCCTCCGTCCTGAGCCTTGTGCATTGTCCCCCCTGCTCTATGGAAGATGGCATAAGTGGGGTGCAGGAGCAGGGGGAGGAGGGACACCCTGACATTAGGCCCCCTCTTCCTCCCCACCCGCACAGCAAGCGGGAGTCTCGGGGAGCAGCTCCAAGGCAGAGGGCAGGAGCAGCACATGGCAGTGGGGGGAGGGACAGCTGCAATTGCTAGCCTGCTGGGCAGCTGCTGCACAGGGAACTTAAGGGAGCAGGGAGCTGATAGGGGGGCTGTCGGTCTACCCTGGTTCCAAGCCCCCACCAGCTAGCTGCAACGGGCTGCTCTTCCTGCAAGCCGTGGACAAAGCAGGTGGCTGCCAAACGACGCTATAAGGGAACATTGCACAACTTTAAACGAGCGTGTTCCCTAATTGATCAGCCACGTAACAACGTTAACCGGGACAACTTTAAGTGAGGAGTTACTGTACAGGTAAATGTATACATCTAAGAATAAAGAGTACAGGCCATACTTATGGAATAAGGCACCATATTCTGGGAAGCAGTGACTCTGAAAGAAAAAGATTTGGGGGTTGTGGTGGATAATCAGCTGAACATGAGCTCCCAGTGTGATGCTGTGGCCAAAAGAGCTACTGCGATCCTGGGATTCATAAACAGGGAAATCTTGAGGAGCACTAGAGAGGTTCTTTTACCTCTGTATTTGGCTCTGGTGCAGCCGCTGCTTGAATATTGTTCCAGGTCCTGGTGCCCACAATTCAAGAAGGATGTTGATAAACTGAAGAGGGTTCACAGAAGAGCCATGAGAATGATCAAAGGATTAAAAACCTGCCTTACAGTGATAGTCCCAAGGAGCTCAATCTATTTAGTTTAACAAAGAGAAGTTTAAGAGGTGATTTGATTACAGTCTGTAAGTCCCTTTGTGGGGAACAAATATTTAATAATGGGCTTTTCAATCTAGCAGAGAAAGATAGAACACAATCCAATGGCTAGAAGTTGAAGACAAATTCAGCCTGGAAATAAGGTATAAAATTTTGACAACGAAGGTAATTAACCATTGGAACAATATATCAAGGAGTGTGGTAGATTCTCTATCACTGACAATTTTTAAATCAAGATTGGCTATTTTTCTAAAAGATCTGTTCTAGGAATTATTTTGGGGGACGTTCTAATCTATGGCCTGTTTTACACTGGAGGTCAGACAAGATGATCACAATGTTCCCTTCTGGCTTTGGCATCTATGAAACTAAATGGAAACTTGTGCAAAAATATTTTTGATTTTCATTTAAAAAAATCAGGTTTTCATTTAAAAACTGAAATTTCAGTTTTAAACAAAGTAAAATCCGTTTTTGGTTGTCAAAAATTAAAATGCTTGGTATCCCTTTGCCTAAAACCAAGCAAGATTTGGTTTTCAGGTGTTTTCTTTTTAGTGGAAACTAAAGTTTTGAAGAAACTACAAAAATATTTTCTTTTTCATTGAAATTTTTGGTGGGGGAAAATAATTCCCAGCCAGCTCCAGTTGTTACAGGTGCCCTGCTATTTGAAATTGTTAACAATCTTTCGCCATTAAATTCTGCCTGTTTCAAGGTTTTAACTGCTTGCTTTTAAAGAACTCTTCGGTTGTGTCACAATATTTCTGAGCGGTCTTTAGGTCCTGGTCATATAGGAAGCTTTCTTTGTCTGAACACCTGCCCTAGGGAACTATGAATTTGAATTGCTCTGCCGCTGTGGATGTCGCTTCTGACTCCATTCTGAACAGTACGCTAATGCTGGCATTTCAAGCTAAACAAAATAAATGGGCATTTGCTGCCACTTTTAGTCAAAATGTATTTGGATAAACTTTAACATTGCTTTTGCAAAGTGCCCTGGCATAAAAGAGACCATATAAATAGATGTTCTATCACTGGTATTTATATGGCCTCCACTACCACAGTGCCTCACAATCGCTAATGAATCTTCCTGGCATTCCTGTGTGGTAGGGAAATACTATTATCCTCATTTTACAGATGGGGAAAGGAGGCACTTTTAGACTAAGGCTCAGGTCCGCAAAGGCACCTAGCTTCCAGGAGATCCATGGAAGCTAGAAGCCTAAATACCATTGAGGATCTGGGTCTGAGTAACTTGACTAAAGTCACATGGGAAGTCTGTTGCAGAACTGGGAGCTGAACCCACAACTGCTCAGTACCAAGCTAGTGGCCTCACCACTAGACCATGCTTCCTCTCGATTGTTATAGGCAACGCTGGTTTCAGACCATCTCTTTGAAGGGTGGATAGGATGCAGCTGAAGAAGAACAAAGTCTAAACAGAAAGAGAGGAGTAGAGGCTGGATAGAGGAGGAAATGCCAATTGTTTCATTACTGACCCAGTGTCCGACATGGCACAAAACAAATGTCATCACCTTTTCCACTCTGCAGCTTCCACCATATCTGTCATCAGTGGAGCCGCACTCTGCAGCCTCTGGAGCAGCCCAGGACCTGCAAGGTGCCATAAAACCATCTCTGCCCCATTTCCTCATGGCTCCTGGAGGTATGGTACAGCATCGGACCCCGTATATCACCTTCCATACTTGCATGCAGTTGAAGCCCAGACCCATAGAAGAGCTCTGCATAAGCTCGGAAGCTTGTCTCTCTCACCCACAGAAGTTGGTCCAGTGAAAGATATGACCTCCCCCACCTTGTTGCTCTACCTTCCCCACTGGTTAGAGTTTGTTGATCCAGGTGTGTTTGCCACATTCCAAGGGGGGGTAACTGAATGTTTACCTGAATTCCTCTACAGTTTGAATTAGATCCAGTATTCTTCTTCTTGGCTTCTTGTTCTAGCTGTTGTTTCCATACATTAAACTGCTGTGGAGTTCATCCTGGGAGTTAGGCGATCCCTACATCACGGAGTGTTGTGAGGCTTATTAGTTAGTTTTTTGTAAAGCAACAAAAGTTCCAAGTAGTATTAATTCTATCACTACTTTGTGCTTAATACTTCATTGTTGTATTTGTCATTGACGACAGGCATAAAATTCCAGCCCAGATGAAGAAACACCTGGCATTGGGATACTTTAATATTTACAATAGTCTAATGATTACAGGAGCAGACCATTACAAAGTGTCCACCTGCCCTGAGGGATCAGAGTGACTCTGCAGAAAAACTGTCACAAATAGAACATTGTTCCTACTGGGAAGGGACTCTACAGAATGTTTTTTATTTTTCAGTAGTTCCTGCTGTGGCGTGGCATTTACTGCCTATTTTGAGTAACACCTTAAATACCTGTCTGCAGTGTTGCTGTAGCCGCGCTGGTCCCAGGAGATTAGAGACAAGGTGGGTGAGGTAATATCTTTTATTGGCCCAACTTCTGCCGGTGAAAGAGACTAGCTTACACAGAGCTCTTCTTCGGGTCTGGGGAACCACGCCGAGTGTCACAGCTAAATACAAGGCGGAACAGATTGGTTAGGATAAGTAGTTAATATGTATTTCAAGGGACCATTCAAGGTGAAGTGGATGGTTAACACCACTACAGTTATAGGGGAGGAAAGGGGAGGGGAAAGGCAGCTGGGGGGGGACGGGCATTGTTAGTGGGTTATAGATTGTTGTAATGAGCGTAAATCCAGTGTCTCTATTCAGCCCATGATTTTTAATGTCTAGTAAAGTTATGAAGTTTGGGGAGTTTAAATTCATAGCTTTGCTAGACCTAGAAATCATGGATTGAATGGAGACACTGGCTTTATGGCTTATTACAACAATCTATAACCCACTACCAACACCCCACCCAGCAGCCTTCTACCTCCTCCCTCCCTGCTATGACTGGAGGGGTGTTAACGGGCCACTTCACCTTGAACGGTCCCTTAAAATACATATTAACTACTTCTGCTAAACAATCTGCTCCACGTTGTATTTAGCTGTGACACTCTGAGTACATTTCCCAGACCCGGAGAAGAGCTCTGTGTGTAGCTTGAAAGTTTGTCTCTCTCACCAACAGAAGTTGTTCCAATAAGATATTAGCTCACCCATGTTGTCACCTTAAATACCTTTCACTCGTACCTGGTAGGCCATGTCTATATGTACAGTACTGCAGCAGCGCAGATGCACCGATACAGCTCTAGGTGTAAATGCTCTATGCCAATGGGAGAGCTCTCTCCCGTAGCTGTAATAAAACCACCTCCGAGCAGCAGAAGCTATGTTGGCAGGAGAAGCTCTCCCGCTGATAGCGTTGTGCACACGAGCACTTACGTCGGTGTAATTTATGTTGCTCAGGGAGTGGTTTATTCAGCCCCCTGAGTGACATAAGTTATGCTGACATAGGCTGTAATGTAGACACAGCCTTAGACTCCAGACCAGTGTGACAAGCATGTTAGTTAGTAACTGACCAGTAACTAGCACAAACAGTAGTAACCATCTGTTATACGTTTAATAATATCTGGTTCTTATCACCCACAGATCTCAACGTTCTTTGCAAAGATAGTATGTATTATTATCCCCGATTTACCAATGGGGAAACTGAGCCACAGAGCTGTAAAGTGACTTGCAAAAGATCACCCCCCAGGCCAGTTAAAGAGCCAGGACTAAAATCCAGGTCGTCCAAGTCTTGAACTAGCGCTTTATCTGTTAGGCCACACTGCCTCCCTTTAGAAGAAGGGCTTAATCCTCTTTACAACACGAATGAATCTCATTCATTCATTTTACAGTTGGGTAACTGAGCCACATTGGTTTTTAAGGTCAAAATTTCCCAGTGTTTACTAATTTTGGGTGGCTCAGTTAGTGTCCTGCAACTTCCCTTCCACCTGCCGTCTATATACTAACCAGCCTCACTGCTGCACAGATCACTGGTCTCTAAGGGTCTGGCTACACTGCGGTTAAAAACCCACAGCTGGCCTGTACCAGGTGACTCCTGTTTGCAGGGCTCAGGATAAAGAACCATCGAATTGCAGTGTAGATGTTCAGACTTAGGCTTCAGCTGACCCCTGCAGCATCCTAGAGCCTGGGCTCCGGTCTGAGCCCGAACGACTCCCCTGTAATTGAACAGTCTCTTAGCCTGAGCCCCGCAGGCCTGAGTCAGGTGGCACCGGCCAGCTGTGGGTGTCTAATTGCTGTGTAGACATACTAGTTGTGCTGGATAGAATGATTCAGCCACAGAGACACACAACTGACTGGTGGGTTGGGAATATATCCCGGGGGAGTGGGTGTTGGAGAGGTTCTAAACCACCCCTAAAATGCTCTCTGGCAGGTAGTAGCTCATCCCTACTATAGAGGCAAGTGGCCACCCTGGAGCTATTTTTACAACAAATCCAGGCTTTGGGTACGTCTTCACTACCCGCCGTATCAGCGGGTAGCAATCGATTTATCCGGGATCGATATATCGCGTCTCGTTAAGACGCGATAGATTGATCCCCGAAAGCGCTCACCGTTGACTCCGGAACTCCACGAGAGCAAGTGGCGGTAGCGCAGTCGACGGGGGAGCCGCGGCCATCGATCCCACGCCGTCTGGACCCCAGATAATTTGATCCAAGATACTTTGACTTCAGCCACACTATTTGCATAGCTGAAGTTGCGTATCTTGGATTGATTCCCCCCCCACCCCCCAGTGTAGACCAGCCCTTTGTGAGGTTGGATGAAAAGGGCCTCAGTAAACTAATGGGAAGCCTTGGTCAGAAAAAGAAGAAATGTTGAGTCCATCTATATTCTTGACTACAAGGATATTTTCTCACCCTTGCTGTGTCGAGAGCTCTGTGCTTACATCAGCTGCTTGTTCCATGTACACACTCCAGTGAAAGAAAACACATGAAAGATACTAGGCCATTAGCCTGCAGTTGCTTCAAAACATGAGCTATTCCTGCCCTCTACTGGTAGTTTGCTCTATAGCTCCGTCACTCTTTTAAAAATGTTTCCTACCGTTGCTGCTCAAAGTCGGAATTCTGAGGATTTGTGATAAACTGGGTGAATTATTTGAAGTGACACTTTTTTTTTCCTGACTTTAGTCTTTCTGTCTGGTTGCATATTATCCACAAACAGCCTCTGGTTGCTATTACTATGTTCATTCTTATTCTCATCTGTATTACAGTGGCACCACTGAGGTCAAGGTACTTCACTGAACATACATATAGTAAGAGATAGTCGTGGCCCTGAAGAGCTTAAGTCTAAATACAACAAGACAGGCAAAAGGAGTCAGAAAAGAAGCATTAATTGCCCCCCCCCCCCGTTCCAGATGAGGAGTGAGGCACAAAGACTAACTGGAGCTTGCAGTGCAAACAGCTCTGTTGGACTGGCCAGAAGTGGAAGCCAATCAAATTCAGATTTGAAATAAGGCACACATTTTTAACAGTGAGATGATTAGCCATTGGAACAGACTACCCAGGGCAGCGGTGGATTCTTCCATCTCTAGATGTCTTCAAATCAAGATCTGCTTTAGGCAAACACAAATTACTGGGGTAACTGGGTGAAATTTAATGGACTGTGCTATAAAGGAGGTCAGACTAGGTGATCTAATGCTCTCTTGTAGCCTTAAACTCCATGAATCTATATGACTTGTCCAAGGTCACACAGGGACTCTGTGACAGAGCCAGGAAGTGAATCCAGATCATTTTGGTCCCAGTCCAGGGCTTTATTACGTGACAATCTTCTCTTGTTCATCATTCAGAATTATGCAACACATGATTTATGGAAACATATTTTGATGCTATGGTGATAAGTGTCATAAAAATGCCTAAGAGAGATTAGATGTAGATCTGTTAGTCTAGGAATTCCTTGTGAACCATGAGTGTTGCTGTGGACATTTGCTATTTGTATTTCACTAGTCATGCAGTTTGAATGGCTACCTACATCTCAGGGACTTGTTTCCGCTCCCTGATCCCACAAAAAGCTTTCAAGACCTCTGGCTTGACTATTCGTTTGAATAAATATTTACACACATTCACAAGGCCTTTTTTTCTCTTTCTGCAAACATTCCTGTGTACAAAGAAGAACAGGAGATATAAAAAGTTTTTTTTCTCTTAATTAATTGGCCTCTCAGAGTTGTAAGACAACTCCCACCTGTTTATGCTCTCTGTATGTGTGTATATATATCTCCTCAATATATGTTCCATTCTATATGCATCCGAAGAAGTGGGCTGTAGTCCACGAAAGCTTATGCTCTAATAAATTTGTTAGTCTCTAAGGTGCCACAAGTACTCCTGTTCTTCTTTTTGCGGATACAGACTAACACGGCTGTTACTCTGATTCCTGTGTACAAAGATTTCGCTCCCAGGAATGTTCATGGAGAGCAAACAAATGGGGTTGTGAAGACCATCAGAGTGAAGAAATGGTTATTATTCCAACCTGGTATTAGACCATGGATTGGTAAAAATACTTGTGCGCTGTCTCTAGTACAGCCTCCATTGGTGCAGCTGTGACAGTGAAGAATCATGGGTCCAGATTTTGATGCATCCTGGTGAAAGCGCTGTCAGTGCCAAAGAGAAGGAATTGGCTTAAGCTGCAGCAGGGAAAATTTAAATTTTGTGTTAGAAAATGCTTTATTACTGATTATTATTGTTTAATTGCTTATTTATTGTGGTAACACCTAGGAACCCCAGGGTGGATACATGTGGGGGGATGAGGATATAAGGGGCTAGGGAGAATATGGGGGGAAGGAAAAGGGTAGGCAGAGTGAATATGGGAGACAGGGAAAGTGCTGGGGGGCAGGCATGGAAGTGGGGTGTAAGGAAATGACAGAGGGAAGAAGAGAAGGAAGCATGAGAGGACATACAGAATCACACTTAAATTCTCACATGACTCCAGGAGCTGGGGCTTAAGAAAAATACCAACTATTACAAGTCACATGCTAAAATCATGAGAGTTGGCAACATTGTTTCAGACTGAAACAGTTTCAATAGAATCACTTCCCCCTTTCAATTAATCAGTGGAATTAGCGATTCCAGTTTTCCAGAAGGGCTTCAAGTCTAGACAAGACCTACATTTCTAATGTTAAAAACAAGTAGGAAACAAATGTATGCAGGCATTTTTTATACATCATAGAGAAGGGGAAAAGGTACAGCCCTGAAGTTTCTATATCCCTTTGTATGTCTCCTTACCAAAAAAGGCATATTTTTGAGGGGTGCAGGATGCCCGTGGGTTTAAAAATCAGATAGTATAAACTGGGTGCACAGCCACTGAAACCAACAGAATTGCATCCAGCTGCATATTCTCGGTATGAGTTTTGTCCAACAAGCTTTAGCTCTTCATGAAAACGTAGCCATTTGTCTGAATTCTCTTTATTGTTTAGAGCAGGCTGCCCATATTTCCATGGAATTATTTAAACGCAGAATTATTGGACCATTTCGCAGCTACAGAGAGAGATTTTTTTTTACATAGAATCTCTGCTCTTTGTGGCAACATGATGTGATATTGAGCAAGATAATGGTCAGAAAAGAACTTTGCTCGGCTCCTAATGAGGAATTGTTGACAGTAAAATTACCCCAACATTCATCAAAAAGCCAATAAATGTCAAGCATGGGGCCTTTGATGCAGTAGCTCATATAATTCCTTCCCAAAAGCTTTTTCAGCGTCTTTTCAGAGTATGTATGCCCTGCATTTCTGCTGATTTCACTGAAAACTTTGCTGGTGAAAAAGCTATATTGCTACTGACTGACCACGTGAACTTGGGCAAAACAATTGGCATCATTTTCCCCACCTGTAAAATGGGGACAATAATAATTAATAGCTACCAGTACAGTCCAATCCCAGTAGCGCCAGCCCCAGATGTTCAAATATCAAGAGTCAGCCCCCAAAATCATGAGACTGGCTTAAAAATAACACTACTTAAAATGACTAAATTTTGGGGTTTTTTTATTTGCCTTTTGGGTTTTGAACCATTATGTTGCATGTCTCCAAGCTTTCCTCTGCAACCGTGAGGGCTAGAACCTTATTTCAAACAAACAAACTCTGAAAGCTGAAACTCTCATATAATCAACTGACTCCAGGAGCTAGAGATTTAAGAAAAAGGCCAAATATTGTGATGCTTGTGATAAAATCCCAAGTATGGGGAAAATTAGGATGTATTCTGATCTCCTACTCTTTTGCACATTTAACATCAAATGTCTTGTGCCTAGTATCCCGAGTGTGTCTGTCTAAGGGCACCTTCAACATATTTGCCCTAGCTAATACGGTATGGCCCATAGGATGTTCTTCTTTGAGCCAGAGCGGTCATTAGTATATTACAGTTTCAATGAAGCTAAGACCTATTTTTGCACCCTAGCTTGTTTGCTTACATTCTTCATTAGAGGAATATGTTTATATATCATATGTGCGCATTATATTACTTGACACTTCAGTCCATTATGGGGCTCACACACCTTCCTCTAAGGCAATGGTGCCCAAACTTTTCCTATCGTGTCCCCCTTCCCCCTTACCAGTATTGAATGTGTCTGTCCCCCCCACCGGACTGGGACCGGGGCCTGAGAGTGGGGTCGTGCAGCCAGGGGCTGGTGGCCAAGAGCAGGGGTGGGCCCGGAGTGGAGCTGGGGGCAGAGTAGGGCTGGGTGATGCTCCCTCCTCACCCCCCTCCATGGGGGCTGGCCCAGGCTCCACTGTGCACCCCCAGATGTTCCTCCGAGCCCTCCTAGGGGGGCACACCCCACAATTTGGGTACCACTGCTCTAAGGCAGCTAGTCCTAGCCACTCTATGAGGCAAGATGCCTGACCTGCTGGATCAGTGCGCTGACCTGGGCTGGCAATTCGTATGTTACATTTTCTCTACCAGACCCAACTCCAGCTGCTGCTGTATACTTTGTACAGTTAGCAGAAATCTTGCCCCTTCCTCTCAGAGCCACTTGTAATGATAAGCTGCATTCCTAGAAGCCCAACACACAGACATGTCACTTGTGATTGGGGTCACTGGGAACTAGGCTAATTACCTGGCAGGCTGACTGCTCCAGAGCAGGTTCTTTAACAGAAATGAATGGGGCGATGAGGGAAAGACTCAGTTATTTCAGGGCAAATTCTGTCCTTGGGCAGCAGCTCGGCACAGCAGTAGGGCTTTCAATTTATCATCTGGTTTGCTGATCCTGGGCTGTAGAACTTAATTAACACATTTGCAACCATTCTGCTTTACAGTAATAGTCTGTGTGCTCATGAAATTAGATAAAGGCATTTGTGGATTAAAAAAAAAAAATGGTGCAGAAATTAGAGCTGGAAATTTAGGTCACCTTGTCAGTCCCTTTTCTGTTCTTTCACAGCTCTGCCCAATCCAGCGAGAGACATTTCCAGCAATAGGGTATGCAGCAATCCCCGTGGGGAGGCTGTTCCACAGACTTCAGCACTAGAGGGACAGATGGATGACTAATTGTGGGGATTCCCAAGTCAAACCAGGCCTATACTAATTACACAATTGCTGTATTGAGCAAAAATAGTACAAAGAAATATCTTCATCTTAAAAAATAAGTGACTGTGATACTTCAGTAGTGCTTTTCATTTGAAGATCTCAAAGCACGTAGCACAGAATTTGTCATGCCTCATAACCGGCTTCTGAGCAGATACAGAGACACTGAACGTAAAGAGCCAGCTTTATGAAGGGTTTGATCTTGATCTTTCAGGGTGCTGAGTATCCTCAACTTCCACTGAGGTTGTTGACAAAACATTGGAAGTTTGGACCCCAAAATAGCAAGTGAGTGGTAGAGTTTGCAAGAGAACTCAGGAGCCCTGCATCCTACTCCCTTGGTCTATCTAATAAGTAACCAACACTCCCTCGCTTAAAGGCTTAAGCCTTGATCTTGCAAAGGTGTATGGATGGATGTGCTTAACTTTACATATGACAAATAGTCCCGTTGATTTCAATGAGACTGCGTCACTGCTAAGATCGCATAAAGTTAAGCACGCCCATACATCTTTGCAAGACTGGGGCATTAATGGGCCTATTTCTGTGAATAAGATGGGCAGGATACGGCGCTTAAAGGCAGTAGACCTATTCACAGGAGAAAGGTGAGCAGGGTTTGACCCTTATTTAGTAAAACAACTCTGACTCGTAACTATTTAATCAGAAACAGACTTTCTTAAAAAAACCAAACCAACCCCTCAAGACAGTGTCAATAGAGCCATCTAAAAAAGTTGCTTTGCAGCTGGTAGTTAATTACATGAGGACAATTTCTAAAAATATAATTATCTACTGAAAGAGCGCGCGCACACATAAAAAACAACACTTGTGGTCTAGGATGGGCCAGGTGAACCACTTCAGTTCCACAGCCAGTTGGGGAGAGCAGAATTCTGTAAAAATCCAATACTGCACTTATTCCTAAAAGCCTGGAACAGAAGAGCCAACAGAGATTTGCTGAGTAGCTGAATAACCCCCATTAAATATAAACATAAAAAACAATTTACTGTCTCCTCAGTGCTCTCAGCTGGCCATGTAGGAAGATGTACTAAGTAGAGCATCTTATTATATTGAAAAGGACATTGTCAAGGTTAGTTGCCCCCATATTTAACCCTTTCCCTCTCCTTATCTGTCTGAGCAGTCTGATGTAACCATGATGGGTTGTGCAGACCACATCAGCCCTGATAGGGTTAATGAAGGTTTGAGACCAGTTAGTCACCTGGCATCACCTGAGAGGAGGGTCAGGGTTAACAGAGTGAATCCCAGCTGGGAGAGGGCTGGGCCAGCCCTATAAAGCGAGCAGCGAGAACAGGAAGGGGATGCCAGCTCCATGGCCATCCTGTCTGACTCCTTATGAGAGCTGCGGGCAATTTACATTGGCAAGTCTGACAGCAGAAATGATTTTCTTAATGAACTATTACTGGAACAACCAAACTGATGCAACTGGATGTAACCATAGTAATCACATGGATCCTGGTGCATGTAGGGACAGCGGGCAACGAAGAGGCGGACAAACAGGCAAAAAGTACAATTAATTCTGAACGCACTGACCTGGGAATCCCCTGAAGCAAATTGGAATTTAAACACCTAAATAAAAATGTGATAAGGAAGGAATGGCAAGCGCTGTGGGTGAACAAAACAAAGGGGAAAAGACTTGGAGAAGTATGCCCAACCGCTGAAAATGTTGATATTCTCCAAGGCTCTGAGAGGAAGAGCAAAGTGGGTCTATTTAGAATTCTAACAGGGCATTGCAGATTAAATAGTAATTTATTTCTAATTAATATGCATAAAGATGGATTATGCGTAACATGGAAGGCGCAGGAAATGATAGATCCTACCCTTTGGGATTGCAAAGACTGCACCAGTGAAAGGAGGTGTTTATATAGAAAACTCAGAGGCCTTAAAATAACAACATTTTCCTTGCAAAATCTAGCAAGAATACAAGGAAAATAGGGCCCAAATAAAAACAACAAAAAAAAGCTCTTCTCCAATTCTTTAAGAATACAGGGAAGGTGCGAGACTCAAAGTCACGAACAAGATACAAAATACAGAGCACGGCAGTCGTTGCCTCAGGAAGGGAAATTTAGATGCAGTAAATGTGGAGGGGAGCATTTATACGACAAGTGTAGCAAATATGGAGGAAAGCACAGTGCAACCTATGGAAAGTGTACAGCAGCCAAGCAAGAGAGGTACAAAAACAATGCAGAAGCTACTAGGAGGCATCTAAGACCAAAAGGGGAAGAGGAAAGGAAACTCAGTAAGAAGAGATAAGCACACAACATAATAAATCAAAGGATATAATGAGTGCTATAGGGGGAAAAGGAGAAGACCTACTATGTATGGACAAAGAGTTTTATACCATTTATGATGTAAGCAATAAACTGCACATCACAGGCAGGGATAAAAAACAGACAATGAAAATTATGGTTAAAGCAGCAGGAAAGTACCTACATGTTAGCAACTTATCAGTAGAACAACTCCATGCTTTTTTAAGTGAAGGAAACACTGAAGTGTAAATAGAATGGTACTAAGTATTTACTGTTTACTGTCTAATACAGCGGTTCTCAACCCGCGGTCCAATTAGCACACAGCTGCAGCCCAGCTCAGCTGTGTGCTAAAGGCTGCCAATGTGCCGGGGTTGCCAGGTTCCTGGCTACCTGGTGCAGAGAGGTCTGGGCTGCCGGGCGGGGTCAGGGCTGCCGGCCTGCCCTGCTTGGTGGGACTCCAGGGTCAGGGCTGCCGGCTGGCCCCGTGAGGTCGGGGGCCCAGGGTCTGGGGAAGCCGCCAGCCCCGTGAGCTGCCCCGTGAGCTGCAGAGTCTGGGGCAGTCGTGCGACAGGGGTCTGGTATCGGAGCAGCTGCCAGCCCCACGCAGCCCCAGGGCTCCCAGCCCCATGAGCTTCAGGGTCCAGGTCCAGGGCAGCCGGCCCGCTGCGTGTGATGGGGTCCGGGGCTGCCAGCTGGCCCCACGAGTTCTGGGGGCCGGGGCAGCTGCGCGGTGGGGGTCGGGCAGCTGACCGGCCCCACAGGGTAGCCAGCCGGTCCCACAGGGGCCGGGGCTGTTGTACAGTGGGGGCCTGGGGCGGGCAGCCAGCCGGCCCCACGCAATGAGGGTCTGGGGTTGGACTCACAACATATAATAAGTTGAGAACCACTTAATAGCACATGGACAGGAACTAAAGAAAAATATCTTCGGTAAAGATACTAAACCTGATATCATTTGAATACAAAGAACATGGTTCATAGGGAAAACTAGATTTTAGAATACCAGGATATGGCATCTATAGGCAAGAAAGAGAAGTTGGAAGGGGTGGAGGTGTTTGTACATTCACTAAGAAAAACCTAAATTATTGTGAAATTGAGTTGAAGAAATTGAATATAGAGTATAATGTTTTCAAGATTCCAAAGCAGAATAAATCTGCATCTTTGAAACTATATAGGTATACAACCCCTGTGGAAAACTGGAGATTTAAGGATTTGACAGACAGTTGAAGATGCTACAGGCCCATATATTATATGTGGAGACCTAAACAGCCATAACAGATTATGGGGAAGTGGAAAAAATTATAAGAATGGCAAATGTGTAGATCAATTCATTGAGGAAAATAATTTAGTAATACTGAATGATGGTACACCGACTAGGTTTAATGCAGCCAATGGAAATCAATCCTGTCTAGACCTTGGAATTGTGTCAAATACTATAGCGAGCAAATGCATCCGGGAAGTCGATAAAGAGGAGGGAATGGGAAGAGATCACTTCTCAGTATTTATAGTTTATCAAGGTAAAGACAGTGTTGAGGATGGAGGAAGACCCCCTACTTGGAATATGAAAAAAATCAAACTGGGAGCAAATGTAACAAAAATATTAATGAACAATGTATAAGTTACAACACTGAGGAGTTTAGTAGCAATATACCTAAGGGAATTATAATGGCAGCGAAGTTGGCAATACTTAAGATATTAAGTCACCTTAAAGGTAGAAACCATGTACCATGGTGGAATGAGGAATATAAAAAAGCAATTAAAGAAAGGAACAAGGCATATAAGGAAGCAAAAAATACAATGAATACTAAGGATTTAATGAAATATAAAAGAAAGGTAATTATGAAGGGCGGGGGAAGAAAGCTGGAGAAAGTACGATGGGAAAATAAATAAAGATACTAAAACATCAGGCAGATTCGGAAAATGAATAGAATATGGAGTAAGGACAATTCTGTACCAGGCCTCATTGTAGAAGGCCAAGGGACAAAAAGCTCGAACGAAATAAAAGCAGAAGCCCTAGCAGAAATATTCCACAATGTTAGTAATGATGAAGATCAGATATAGAAATCCGTGTGATCGGGAAAAATTATTAAAGAGAATCACGAGAACGGGAAGAGGTGGGAGGGAGATGAGAATACAATATTAAACAAAAACTTCTGTATGAGGGAACTTCAAAAAGCTATCGGTAAAAGCACTACCTCTGCACCAGGCATGGATGGTGTATGGAACGAAATGCTAATACACCTGGATGAAGGAAGTCTGAAAATACCATTAAAACTATACAACAGTGTGTGGGGAACAGGTGAGCTACCAATAGAGATGAAACATGTGGTTGCAGTCCCAGCATGGAAACCAGGAAAGCTGTGAAAAAGACCTGATATGTACAGGCCAATTGCCCTTGCATCATGTATGGGTAAAGCCATAGCAAAAACGAATGAACAATTAACAACATATCTAGAAAAAAAAAAGGACTTATAGACAATGCGAAAACTGGGTTCAGGAGGGGAAGGAGTACAGTTGATCACATACTAAGAGTAGAGATGGAGGCACAAAAAAGTCTGAGAAAAAGAGTAAATGATAGTAGCTTTCCTAAATATTGAAAAAGCATATGACATGTTATGGAGACAGGGCTTATTGCGTACAATATCATCCATTAGCATAAAAGGAAGAATATGTAGGTGGATAAAGGATTTCTTAAGAACTATGCAGGTCAGAGTAAGAAAAGCCTACTTTAGCATATATACACAATCATAAATGGCGGTCCGCAGGGGAGTGTTATCAGCTGTATCTTACTCAATGTAATGATAAACAATCTCCCCAAAAGGATGAGTGCAGGAATAGGCACACCCTGGTTTTCAGATGATCACGCCGTATGGGCTAAAAACTGAAACCAAGAAATAGGTGAGAAACAAATTAATGAAGTGCTTAGGAAAAATACCGAATGGGGAAATGTGGGGCTTTGGATTTTCAATTCTCAAAATGAAAGGAATGATATTCACTAAAAAGAAAATTAAAAAGATGAATTGTCTCTGTATGAACAGCAAATAGGTATAGTTAAAAGCTATAAATTCCTGGGTGTCACATTTGATAGGAAGCTAACATGGAAGGATCACATTGAAAATAGTGTAGATAAATGTAAAGATAAACTCAATTTATTTTAAAGTATTTCTGGACCCACCCGATGAGCACAAAAGAAAGCAATGGTAATGCATTATAGAGCATTAATAAGACCAAATACTAAGTACCAATGCCAAGCATTAATTCAGCATTGCAAACAATCTTAAGGAAGCTAGACGCAATCCGAACGCATGCATTATGCATTGTATGTGGTGTCTTCATCACAACACTACTGTGTATAATGCAGTTAGCTGCTGGTGAAGTGCCTGTAGCGTTAAGATTGAAGTTATTGAACTTAAGCGTTTGGGCAAAAGTTATAGGAAACAGAGAAGATGAAAACCCTAAACAAATATATGCAGAATGCTGGGAATTCAGTGGACAACATGGGGGTGGGAGGGAGAACCCAAAAAATGCCTCATGTCAACAGGACTGAGCTGAGTACAAAAGAACGAAGAGAAAAGAAGGACCTAAAAGAAATTACCACATATAGCTATTGGAAAATGCATTATGAGTGGAAAATCATGCTCCTGATATAAATGAACTATAAGGGGAATAGGAGAGCTAAATATAGTAAATTTAGCAAATCGATGTATGTGATAAATGGGGCAAACATTGCCAAATATTTACAGATGGAAAAAAGAAGAAGAGTGGAGATAGCATTCTCCAGCCCAACATTTGGAAGAAAGAAATCCATGAGATTTAGCAACTGCATTAACTGACTATGCAAAACCCGAGGAAGCAAACAAAGTAGCATAGAACTTCACTGTTAGGAACAAAGTATCTTTGCTTAGAGGCACTCTCCCTGCTGAACCATGGACATACCGTCCAATAGCTGGGCAATATTGTTGCCTCTTAATGACAGAAGACCAGATCCTCAGCTGGTGTAAACCAACATAGTTCCAGTGACTTTTACCAGCGCTATGCCAATTTATACCATCTGAGGACTTGCCCATAGTCCAAACTGAACATACCTTCCTCATCACCAGTGCCAGCGGCCATCATCCTCACAAGGGCTACACAATACAGAAGTGAAATATAGTTTTCAGCAACACCAAAAACACAGTCCCTGGGACTTTCACAGAGAAGACACTGGTGTGAGTTAGCTAAGCCTGAGCGTACTCATTTGCAAGCTGTGTTCACACTATGTGACCAGGTAGGCTTGCGTTTCTGAATAAAGGCCTCTATTCCTTCCTGTCCATCCTTCAGGGTCAGATTGTCCACCATGACCTGGGAGGTCATTCTATAGGCAGCATCAAGGTCCAGTGCCATCTGTTTGTAAAAGGTGGCTTTCCCCAGTGCCACAACAGACCAGCTAGTTTCACATATCTTGCGTGCAATTTTCATGGTCTCCTCTTCCAGCTTGTCTTCTGGTACCACCCTGCTGATAAGTCCATGCAGCAATGCATCGTGGGCAGAAATAGGCTCTCCTGTGAACAGCATCTCTAATGCAACCTGGACAGAAAAAATAAATCCTACTGAGACAGTTCAACTTGCTTTGGTTTACGTCAGCAATTAAAATGGAGACATAAGGCCCAATCTTGTTCACCCCTGAAGTCACTGGCAAAATGGGCTTCCATGGGAGCAGGGTGGAGTCCAGAGGCAAAAATGTTTCAAAAGTGCCCACAGATTTTAGGTGCCAACTTGAGTCACCTGATCCTCATACCAAGAACTGCTGAACCCCCACGATTCCAACTGAAGCCAAGGGGAGGGGTGGGCACTCAGCATTTTCTAAAACATAGGCCCATCTTGGTGCTTTAAATTGGGCACACAAAAAGCAAAATAGAATAAAAATGAAGGCATGCCAGATCAGTGGGTAGTTTTTGAAAATGTTGGCCTTAGTTTTAGTTTTGTGTGTGTTTTTAATTAGACTCCCTGTCGCTCATGTTAGATCACGGCTACATCTATTTCTGTATCCTGCTTCCTGCAGTGACCTGTGTCTGATGCTTTAAATGAGAGGGAAAAAATCCATAATGTACTTGGCTAATTGTACAGTGCTAAATATGGGGAGAAAAATGCCTTGCTGACCGTAGGGGCAATCAGCTGATATCCTGAATCATGAGGTCTAACTACCCTTGTTATCGTCTTTGCTTCAGTAGCTACAAATAGAAGCATCTCAGACACATTTCATTTGATAAGATGTAAAAACTGAAGTTCTAACAGTTGCAACAATGGTGCTTTTTAATCTGATATGGGAGCACTTGCACTTTAAAAACAATACACTGACACATATTTTAAACATGGAATTGTGCAATCAGAAATATTGGAAGGATGATCCAGGAGCGGTTGTAGTATCAAACCATTCTAACTCACTCAATAGAAAATGGACTAGATTTCAAGATGATGGCATCAGAGCCGGGAAGTTAAGGGTTAAGGTCCCTTTCCTGCAATCTGACCTGCACAGGAGGACCCTGGCACTTGAGCAGATCCCCATTGACGAGCTTCTGCCCAGATGGATACAGTATGAGGACTGGCACCTGAGGTTGCACAGCTCAAACAAGGCTTTGTGAAGTGCATCGTATTCCTTACATAGTGACAGGTTTCAGAGTAGCAGCCGTGTTAGTCTGTATCCGCAAAAAGAAGAACAGGAGTACTTGTGGCACCTTAGAGACTAACAAATTTATTAGAGCATAAGCTTTCGTGGACTACAGCCCATTTTACTCCTGTTCTTCTTCTTACGTAGTGAGTGAGGCCATACTCACAGTCAGCAGGAAAGAAAAGGGGAGGAGATAAAGGAGGGTCATAGATGCTATTTAAAACAGATCTAAGCAGATCATGCTGGCATTGAAATGTCAGTGCTTGGCAGGAAAGGATACCTAATGGGACTGGTATCCTGCACTTGGAGGGGTCTCCCAGCAGGGGGAAAGCATCATTGTCTAAAGGAAAGAATTTACTGGCAGGAGGGAGAAGGACTACTGTGCTGATCTGCTGCTGCTGTGGGGACCCGCTGCTTGGGATCAGGGAGGTAGCAGAGCTGCTGTCCTGGAATACAGGCCACATCTACACTATTCTTGGACTTCCCAGCCCCCCCCAGACCAATGTTTTTTTCTAAAGTTGCTTTTGGCAGTGGAATGTTTTGCACTACAAAGTGCTGAGTGAGGAAGGTGCATGGATGGGAGCTAGAGCACGTAAATACAGGGTCTATTTTCAGGCACCGGAGAGAACAGTTCTCTCTTGAACACAGCCTACCTTTCTAGAAAGGGCTCTCCCTACAGCCACAGCTGGTGTGGAGCAGAACAGCCCGACCTTGACTCCGGGTGTAGCAAACCTGGATTTCTCACTCGCTACTGCAATGTCACAGCTCGCCACCAGCTGGCAGCCTGCTGCCGTAGCCAAGCCATTTACCTTGGCAATCACTGGTACGGGGAGTTTTTGGAGCAGAGTCATGACCTGTATGTGCAAAAGGAAGTGGTCAGCAGGTCACGGATGCATAGGTGCAACATGTTCCCATAATCCATGACTTGAAGATGTTATTACAGATACAATGATTATCTTCACTGATTATTATCTGTAATATGGTAGCATAGTGACCCATTGTGCTGGGTGCTGAACGAACATACAATAAAAGACAGTCCCTATCCCCAAAGCGTATTACACAGAGCTGGGGGTCAGGACACTTCTGTGGTACTGTATAATGATACTTACCCATGTTTGAGCTCTGCAGATAAAAAGTGCTATTTACCTGCTAAGTGTTATCATGATTACCAACTCACATCAGCACATTGTGACCAGATGACAAATTTCAGCTGGTTTCTTCATCTCTTCTTGTGTGTGTGTGTGTGTGTGTGTGTGTGGGGGGGGGGGAAATCACTTCTGCTTAATCATATTTTACCCTCCTTGGCTGAAATCTCCAAATTCAGTTTTGCATTAGCTCTGCCTTTATCTCAGTCCTTGTGCTACTGTTTAAAAACTAGTGTCCAGCACTTCTTGAGACATGGAACCAGGCAAGGAATCCGTTTGTGTACAGTAATCACATCTGCAGGTACTTTCTTCAAAACATCCTTATAAAAAAAATTACCGTATTTGTTTTCTTGTGTTTAAACACGTCAGGAGAGCTAGCTTCTACTCCAAGATGTATCAGAGTTTTGTGTGGAATAATAATACCTAGCTTCTAAACAGTGCTTTTCATCAGTAGATTTCAAAGTGTGTTCCAAAGGAAGTCAGTATTATTATCCCCATTTTACAGATGAGAAAACTGAGGCAGAGATGAAGTGATCTGCCCAAGGGCATGCAGCAGGCCACTAGTAGAGCCAGGACTAGAACTAATATCACCTGAGTCCATAGCCCAGTGCTCTATTCACCAGACCACATTGGGTATGTCACTTAACTTCCTTAGTTTCCCCACATGTAAGATGTGGCTATTTACCAATTAGACTTCTCTGCCACATAGGGGTAAAGTGAGGTTTGATTAGTGCTTTTCAATCTCTTTAAGATCCTCAGATGGAAGGGGCTACAGAAGTGCAAGATATTCCTGTTAGAAAAAAAGATCATATCTTATTTATTTTAGTTCCTGGCATTTCATTTCCTCTTGAACCTTCTTTATCATTTTCATGGTCCCACGATATTTATTTGAAGCATTGTGCCTTATTTGTTCCTTACACTCATGGCTAAATTATTACACTCATCATACACTAAGGCCCTGATTCTGTATAAGACTTATGCACTGACTTAGCTTTTTACACTACAAATAGTCTGCTAATCTTCCTATATTTTTCTTTATTAAATCAAAGCCTACCTTGCTACATCATGAATCCCAAAGAATGAAATATCTGAGCCATTCTATTCCAATCTGCCTGCTGATTACAGCTGGAACTGACGATAACTGAAATCCTGCACACGTTCATGGTATTAATTATACACACAGGACAGTTTAATTTCCTTTGGTGTTAAAGTGGAGAAAATTGCAAACTCTTGATTCCACTCTATATGACAGTAGAACAAGTTTTATGTTTCCAGTTTGATCTTCCCTTTTCCATGAACCAGTGGCTGTTTGCTGAGTTGCCCATGGTCAGCATGGCAGGACATTGCTCAGATGGGGGTTAGGCACAAGCCTGTATGAATAACACATGACTATCTTCAACCAGGGGTAAATGTAGCCAGCCCTGATTCAATGGGTGCACTATACTAAACAGCTGAGGGGGCACTGCCCGCCTGCAGCAGCCCCCTCCTTCCTAGCACTGCAACCTTAATCCCAGCCTGGTGCTGAGGGGAGGCCCTGAGAGGCAGGGGCTGAAGAGCGAGCCCATCCTCTCACTCACCCTGAAGTAGCTGCTCCTGTCCTGTGGAGCTGGGTCTGGCTCCCCACTCTGGGTGTTGAAATCTTGCACATAGGGTCACAGTGCCACTCAGGTTCAACCTGGCTGCCTCCCCATCCTGTTTTCCTGGTTTTGCACCCTTGGTTTCATGATTTCTGTGGGTGCAACTGAACCCATGAACCCAACCTCAAGCCACCCCTTTCTTCAACTGAAAGGAGAAAAAAATCAGCCTTAAATTAAACATGTATCTTACTCATACAAAACAGGCAAATCCATGGGTGTTATCAGTATGTCTAATCGTACCTGGCACTTACATAGCAACTTTCTCATGAGGTTCTCAGAGCTTTTAACAAATATCAGTAAATTAACCATGTGTCCCTATTGGTTCCAGTTGATCAACTAGGTTTTGGAATAGGACAACAGATCCTAATTGATGCAAGATAGGTTAGGAGTATTATGCCTATGAAACAGATAAGGAATTGATCCATATTTGCGTAAAGTGCAAGACTCATGCAGTGATGATACATGGATCAAATATTAAAAAGATTTAAAGGAACATACAACAATTATACCTATTTTAGGGCATTTGCATATTGCAGATACAAGCCTTTAATCATGCATAATCCTTGCACTTCTATTTGCATCTGGAGAAATGACGAGAGGAAATAACATGTCCAAGATCAGAGAGTGGCAGAGTCAGGAACTGGAGTCAGGAGTCGAGAGGGACTAAGCTCTGCTCTAACCACTAGACCACCACATTCTCTCCCTTCTTAAACTTTTTTCATTGCTCCATTCAGCTCCTCACTTTAATAGTGGATTCACTGAAACGCCAACACCTCTTCATTGGCATTAGTGCAAAACCAGCACCCTGGCTTACCTCAGCGCAGGTCTCAAATACTTCAATATGGTGCTTCGTGTCCTGTTCACTAGACAATTCCTTTAAATCATGGCCAGCGGAAAATACAGGTCCTTCCGCTGCAAAGCAAGCAATAAAATGAAGAAAAAAAAACTGTAAACGTCGCTGATCTGAATGAATCTAGCATCTTGGGCCGGTGACAATGCAGAATGTAATAAGTCCTACCTGGCAGAAGTAGAGATACCCAAAAAATGGGGGCGGGGGTACTTTGCAAAAACATCACAAAATGTTGGCGCCTGTTTTTTAGATCAAGATTTCAACTGCCATTATACAGACTGCTGTACAGCATTTAGTCACATAAGCCCTATGGACTCTAATGGGCATTGTAAGGACACATCTGCAGAGGAAGCCCATGAGCTTTCATTTTCAGCTTCACTTTGCCTTCCATTGTAAGTACCCAGTGAAATGCAACAGTGATCTTACATCACTTGTTACTGAGCACCTCTTGTGTAACTTAGAGCAAGCCATGACAACTGGTCATCTAGGCGAGGCACAAAATGGCAGACATAATAAGAATTTACATGCACGTAGCTCAAATATATTTCATCCCAAAGTCATCCAAGGCACCTTATAATCGTAAATTGATACACAAGCCATACAAAGGGATCTCTTAAGCTGCTGAAATGCAGCCACCTCTGGGGTGAAAACATGACAATTTCTTAATTGTATAGTAACACTACGGATTGGTTCAATGCAGGAGGTACCTGCCAGGGCCGGCTCCAGGTTTTCTGCCGCCCCAAGTAGCGAGGCACTTCGGTGGCAGCTCAAAGAGGAAGAGAGGGACTGAGGGACCTGCCGCCAAATTCCCGCCGAAGACCCGGATGTGCCGCCCCAATAGCAAACGGAGTGCCGCCCCTTTGTATTGGCCGCCCCAAGCACCTGCTTCCTTAGCTGGTGCCTGGAGCAGGCCCTGGTACCTCCATCATGACAAATCACGACAGGCCACATGTTCACCTTATTAATATTACTGCTGTGTGTGAAATGCTCCCTAGCAATTCAGGTCTCCTAGGAGAAATCCAGAGGGGAGTTAGTGCTGCTTCTTGCAGTAGTGACACCCCCTCCTCAGCTCAGAGAGAAGGTGGTATACCAAATGCACTGCTCCTGAGCGAGGGGGGCTGGGCAGCGCAGGAGGCAAGGGAAAAGCATAGTGGGGCTGGCTCTTTGCGTGTTTGCCTTGTGATCTGCCAGGATAGAACCATATATCTCCAAGGATCCTCAAACTCTGTAAAGTCAGAAGGCTGCAGCCCCTCAAAAATAACGTGAGGTCACACCCACGGAATTTTTGAAATTCTTTCCTTCATCCCGTTGGCTTTTCCATGGGAGGGGGGTAGTATTTGGCCCCCTGTGTTTAGCAGTTTCCTACCTCAGTCAATAGGAAGTGATGTGGTTTTACAGGGCTCAGCCAAGCTTTTCAGAAAACACCACAAAATAGTTATTCAGTACAACTTAAATAACAGCTCCTACCCAGTATAGTGGGGAGCTGCTCTGCTCTTAGGCTGATTAACACAGTTCTCTCCTGTTTACACAGCACTCAGCAGGCTCTGGTTAATATTTCACCCACGCTAAATAAAGATCAGGATTTTGGTGCCAGGTTGTTCAGGAGGGCAACAGACAAGAACTGTCTTTCTTCTCGGATGGTTGTTGTGGGCAATGGTTGCTCCACCTCCAAAGCTTTCATCTGTGGAGTCCCACATGGCTCAGTCCTCTCTCTCTCTCGTCTCTCCCCAGGATCCTTTAGCTATATGATGCGGTCAGGAAGGCTGGTGTGACAGCACAGACTGAAGTGCCATCAGTATGCAGAATACATCCAGCTATACATCTCCTTTATGTCAAACACAAACAGTATCACCCCCCAGCTCTCTCAATGCCTACTAGAGATCTGCATCTAGATGAATGCTGAATCCTGGCCACAGCAAGGTAATAGTGATAGGAAAAAGGAAGTATCCTCTCTATTGAGGGCATTTGCCCTCAGGGTAAGTTGGTCGGCAGTTTTGGGGTTCTTTAGAGCTCCTCATTACTAATGGATACTTATGTAGCCAGGCACCAAAAAACATCCACGTCCAACTGCAAAGACTGTGTCCCACCCCTGCAGACAGATGCAGCCCTGGCCATGTAATTGTTCCCTTTGTGCCAGATTGTTGTAACTAATTATGTTTGGGAAAAAGCCACACGCACACCCTTAAAAAGCTCCTATTTATACAAAACACAGTAGCCCATGGGCCACTCCACTGCTAGGTCATGAAAAACCATCCCATAGGATTCGGCCTGAGATCACGTCCTCCTCCATATCAGCTGCATTCCACTAAAACAATGAAACTGGAGTAGAGCTGGTTGAAAGTTCTCGTTTAAAAAAAAAAATTAAAGCAAGAAATAACACCCCCCCAAGTAAAAATTTGTGATCTGCGAGGATAGAACCATATATCTCCAAGGATTCTCAAACTCTGTGAAGTCAGGAGGCTGCAGCCTCCTGTAAACAAAACATTTACTTTTTTTGATTTTGAAAAATTAGTAGAAAATTTCAAAAAAATGGTCACTTTTCCCCTGTTTGTTTCACCCTCTCTTATGTGGAGCATCCCAAGGCAGCTCATGAGTGTACAGGAGCCCGAATATTCACAGGGGCTGCACCGAGATGATGAAACTCATTACAGCAAGTCATAAAAAGTACCATGGACTTTCAAAGCTAACTGAAACCTCATCTCTCTGACCTGCCTATCCCTCAATAAGCCCTTCACCCACAGAGATATACACACAATCCAACTCTCACAACAATGCACACAAAATTAAAAAGAATTATAAACCAATCAAGCTATTGTTCCTATAGGCCAGAAAAGAAAAAAAAGATTGTTTTATTGTTTTTTTTTCTATTTTATATACTCTGGAAGTGCTCAGATATTACTGTTTTATTCCAGTTCTTATACCATCCCCATCAACTTTACCTATAGTGATAGGGGTTATATGAGTATCTAGAAGGAAGAAGGGACATAATAAAACTTGGCTCTTATATAATGCTGGTCACTTTTAGATCTTTATCATGTTTGTCATCTTTCCTTTTACAAATAGGGAGACTGAGGGACCGTGAAGTTTGCGCAAGAGTACAAAGGCAGCTAGTGATTGAGCTGGGAATAGAATCCACATCTCCTGAGCCTCAATATCATGTCCTAGCCACTGAACTTCTGCACAACATGTTGTGACATTGATCACAATATCAACATTAAGCACATGAGCCTCTGGAATTGCCACTGAAATCAATGGTCATTGTAACCTAGGCTTTATTCTGTTAAAAAATCCCTACATATAAAATTGATTTTTAAAAGAAAAGTAGCAATTGGACTTATGAACCCTTAAAAATATATTGCAGTAACGGTCCAAAACGCTGCAGCTTACAAGAGGGTTTCTGCAGTGTTTGTCACTGGTGTAGATTTGTATTTTTACTGAGTGAAGGAAAGCTTCGTTATTACTACCATCAGTCCTTATTATTGCACGTACAGAGTAGGGCCAGACCCTGCATGGACTTAAGTACATGCTTAGCTTCACACAGTGTGGGTAGTACTCTCTCAGGTCACTTTGAAGGTATTGCTCACAGCGTGTAAAATTAAGCATATGTAGGACTTCTGATTTTACGTCTTAACCAATAAAACACAATATAAATAAAAATAGTGTTTATCAAATAAACCCTGGCAATGGTTACTTGTATTTAAGGACTTGTCTACACAGAGCAGTAATGCAGACTATGAGGGGGTGATTTCTAAAGCACACAAATGTGTTGCGCATTAACTGGTCCGGGCAGACCCTGCTGGTGGGCACTAAAGGTTCCCTGGTGCGCTTTAGCATAGTGTGAAACAGTACTAGGTTGATGTACACCGGGGAACATTATGAAGAGGTTGCTCATTACAGTGTATACAAAGAGAAAACTCCAACATCCCTGATTTTTGGACTCATCGATTTTAAGGCCAAAAGGGACCATCATGATCATGTAGTCTGACCTCCTGCACATTGCAGGCCACAGAATATCACCCCCCGCCCATTCCTGTAATACGCTCATAACCTCTGGCTGAGTTACTGAAGTCTTTAAATCAACATTTGAGAACTACAAGTTACAGAGAATCCACCATTTACACTCGTTCAAACCAGTTCGTGACCTGTGACCCACGCTGCAGAGGAAGGTGAAAACCGCCCAGGGTCTCTGCCAATCTGTCCTGGGGAAAAATTCCTTCTGACTCCAAATATGGTGATCAGTTAGACCCTCAGCATGTGGGTGAGACCCACTAGTCAAAAACCTGGGAAAGAATTCTCTATAGTATCTCAAAGCCCTCCCCATCTAGTGTCCCATCTCCAGCCATTGGAGATATGGGCCATATATCCTCATCATACCATGCCCTTCATAAGCTTATCAAACTCAGTCTTCAAACAAGTTAGATTTTTTGCCCCCACTGCTCCCCTGGAAGACTGTACCATCTACAGCTACATAAAATTTAAAAATTGCTACTAATAACCCCCTAAAAATGAAATTAATAAGCCCTGAAAAATAGAAGCCCTACATATATGTAAGTCTTTGCAGGATCCCCAGATCTGTAATGACATTCATCTAAAACACCTAACAGAGTTTGGGTAAGTATTATTCCAATTTTACAGCTGGGTAAACAATGGCCCTAACTCTGCAAATTTGGAACTGACAGTGAACCAAAACATCCATTATTTGCCCAGCTCTAACACTGTCCAAACCACCACTAGGTATATGGCATTGTAGAACATGGCAGTTAACCCATCTTTTTTTCCAACCTTTATTTTCCCCTGAGATCAAGGAAGTACCTGAAATGATGATGACTCTGAGAGCCTTGCTTTCGCTATCATGCAGAATATCATCGCGGAGACACTTCAGCATAGAGAGTGACAGAGCATTTCTTTTCTTAGGGTTATTCAAGATAATGTGTCTGTAAAGATTTTAATAACAAATTGGTCATGATCCAGTCAAACAAAATAGAATCTCTCTGACTGTTTCTGGAATCAAAGCTTTGGTCAAAGTAAGGACGGGCACTTGAAATTTGTTATTTTATTTAATATTATTTATTTGTATTGCAGTAGAGCCAAGAGACCTCATCAGTGCTCAGGACCCCATTGTGCTAGGCACTGTACAATCATGTAACAAAAAGACTGTCCCGCTGCTAAAGAATTTACAGCTGAATCTGGTTTTAAACTTGCCACCAGAAAGCATTTCTTGATAACTTTGTTCCCTGACGGAGGCTGTCGTGTTCCTCTGTATCAGATATGGACTGGCTACAGAGCTCACTTATACATACCAGATGAGTTCATCATTAGATCCTTGGCAGGTCACCTCTTGGGAACAGACCGAAGTCATGTTTATTCTATTATCGCTTCTCTCCCATGGTGGCAAAGGGTAAGAGCATCACAATTTCATAAAGTGAAAGCAGGAACCCCCCACCCCCCAATACAAAATTTAATTTAAAAATTCCAAGCCACACACTTTGTGGGACTAAGAAGGCACAGTTATGTCCTGTACCTCACTGTGTCTGTTAGGGCCCAATCTAGCACACACTTAAGACCAGGCATAACACTTGTGACTGTGAATAATCCCATTTAGGTCAACAGGACTACACTTGATGGGAATAAGCATGGGAGCCTTGGGCAATGGGGCCCCAGGCAGGCACAGGGGTCCGTCCATACAGAAGCAACTGCAGGATCTAGCCCTGGGATTCTCAGGACAAATTTTTTGGTGGCCGCACTCGCTGATAGCTGCTCTCATATTTTTTCCTATAATATTTGGTTAGCTTTAGGAAAAACAAATAAATATGCACATACACATGTCCAAATTATTGTAATATATTTATTGCTAGCTAGTAAGTCTGCTGTGAAAAGTGATATTAACAAACATACAAGTATCACTTTTCACAGCAGACGTACTCAACCCTGGCAAGCCCGGGACAAATGAAACACTGGATGAGAGTCAGGGGAGGCAGCGGGGTTAGGGGCGATGGGGGTGGTAGGTGGGTGGCCGGGGGAGGCAGCAGGGGACTGGAGCCTGAAGCCCCACGGCTGTGCAGCCAGAGCCCAGTGCTGGAGCCCAAAGCCCCGTGGGCAGAGCCTGCCACCCCAACACACCAGGGCTGAAGTCCAAAGCCTGAGCCCCACCACTCCTGGGAAGGTGGGGAACTCACCAGCTGCTCCTCCAGTGTTGTGCCCCAGGTGTCTCTGGAGGGGAGCAGGGCCCAACCCCTGCTGGCAGATACAGCAACCGACACACAGGCGGTGCATCCAGAAGCACCCAGGAGGGGCCACTACTATGCCACTTCCCCCCTGCATCACAGCGCAGGAAGTTGTGGCTGCAAGAAAATCCCCTGGTGGCTGCATTTGAGAAACACTGACTTTTGAGAAACACTGACAGCGCTTTACCGTGGATTGTGTCGTCACGGCAGAGCTCTGGGAGAGAGCTCTCCCAGGCTCTAAAAAAACCCACCTCCACGAGAGGCGTAGCGCCCAGCGCTGGTGCTCTGTTTACACTGGCGCTTTACAGCACTGAAACTTGCTGCGCTCAGGGGGTGTTTTTTCACACCCCTGAGCGAGGAAGGTGCAGCACTGTAAAACGCCAATGTAGACAAGCCCTTTGATTGGTAAATCTCTGTGGCAGGGAGACTCCCGGCTCTTCATAGGTCAGACAGCACCATGCACACCCTGGGCGGTGAATTCAGGATTTTATATACCACAAGGAAAATTTAAGAAGTGCAAATGTTCTGTCAAAATTATTAAGCCACACCCACTGTGCTAGGGACTGAACAGAGTCACAGATAGGTGGGAAGGCCCCATCCCTGCTCCTGTAAACTATTTTATGTCCTTATTTTTAAAAGGACTTTTAAAAAATGATTCCCCTGGGTTTTGATTGTCATGCTGGCCTTGAACTGTACCCCAACCACCTTTCAGTTACACTCACTCATTGCATAGCCAAATCTATGCAGGTCCTCCACAAAAGTTGGCACTGTCTCGTTAAATCACTGACACCAGAAACCCAGTGTTATGAAGATTAACTGCATAGAAAACTCTGTCTGCATGTCAGGGAAATCCATCAACCCCTTTTGCTATTAAGGGTGAGTTGGGGGTGGGGTCTAGGGCGTTACACAGACACCCCTCGTTCTGGGGTCTGGGTTATAGACACAATCCCACAACAGGAATGTCCCATGAGGGCACTGGGGAGAGTGGGGACTACGCTGAAGTCCCAGCGCTGGTCGGTTCTGTTGGACCCTTTGCTCAGCGGCTCCCACGGGCACAGCGCAGCCTCACCTGATGCCATCCAGCTGCCGAGCGCAGGTGAGTTTCTCCAGCTGTGGCTGCTGCCCCGATCCAGCTGTGGCGCCGCTGCTGAACCCAGAGGCAACGGGGCCGCGGAGGATCCGGGAGGGCTTCAGCCTCCAGAGTCTCAGGCTCGCAGCCATTGCTCGTTTGGGGAAGGAGTGGGAGGCGTTGCGGTGCTATTGCTGGAGCCTTTCTGGCTCTCTGCTGACCCCTAGGCTGGCGGGGCTCTGCAGGGAAACGAGCCGGGGCAAGGCTACTCCTCCACCCGGTCACCCACAGACAGCCTGCTCCCTCTGCCTGCACAGAGAGCTGGGTGCCATCGTGCTCGCCTCTGCTCTGCAGGCACTGATGCCGCCTTGCCCTGCCCCTCAGTGCAAAGCCATCGCTAGTCTGACTTGGCAGCCGCAACACTCATTGTGCACAGGTGTACGTGACAATGCATTAGAGCAGACAATGGTGAACCGGACCTAATGATTCCTTCCAGCCCCAGCCACTGGTGTGATGTTGTTATGCAGGCTTCCAAAGCAGCAGTGACCGTAATATGCCCAGTACAGCAGGGGGTTCTCAAACTGGGGGTCAGGACTCCTCAGGGGGTCCTGAGGTTATTATGTGGGGGATTAAGAGCTGTCAGCCTCTACCCCAACCCCTGTTTTGCCTCCAGTATTTAAATATATAAAAAGTGGTTTTAATTTATAAGGGGGGTCGCGCTCAGAGACTTGCTGTGTGAAAAGGGGTCACCAGTACAAAAGTTTGAGAATTACTGCAGTACAGGATTTGGCACCATTTCTTTGCAGATGCTTAATGTATCAGGGAGGAGGTTGTTCAGGTCACTCTTCATCCGTGGGAAGCATTCATGTAGAAGGAATTACTCTTCCCTCTTTTGAATAGAGTTCTGCTGTTCTTTATAGTTACCCTCAGCAAAACTGCCTGGATCTGTGACATTCTGATTTTTTGGGGAGCTGGGGATTTAGGTCTAAGTCTGCATCAGCAAATTGTCTTAAATGGCCTTTTGATAATGGGCAACGATCGGTTGTTGGGCTGATGCCGATCATCCTGAAACAGTGGGAAGAAATACTAATTTCTGAAAATTTTGTCTTAATTTGCAGAGTGGAGTGATATTGTCTGTCTCTAGCACCATCTAGCTGAAGTTCTGAAGGAACTTAAAAAATCTTAAGACTCACAGCCACTTTGTGAGGCAGCTACTCATCAGTCTGATTATTTATGCTGCTTGTACAGAGGGGGAAACTGAGGCACAGAGCTGCAGTGACTTTCTAGAGATCACATGATTTGATCGCAGACTAGGGAATAGAAGAAAATCATGAGATTAAAAAAAAACATTACACTGTAGTTTTTGGCCTGTCCTTAGATTGTTGAGCTCTCTCCGCTCATCCCCAGTGTGTGTATGACAATTGGTGCTGCCCACCCTCCCATATTTATTGTGTGAGGTGATTTGCAGGAGCTCTCACCCTCACATCTGCTCAGCGTCCCAGATCATCAATTCTGTCCCCTGCCCCCACAACCTCCCTTCTGCTCCTCCTGGGATTCTTCACCCCCTTCCCAGGCCTTGGGGAGCTACAGCGGGGTCCTCTTTCCCATTTCCAGGTTGGGGGGGACAGCTCCAGGGGCTCTTCAACCCCCCTTCCCAGACCCCTGGATCTGACCCCTAGGCCACACAGCCCTGCTTTCGAGGGCCGCCATATGGACCCGGTTCCTAGGCTGCCGCTTTGACTCTGGCCATTGAGCCGTACTGTCTTGAGTCCCAGAATGGTCTAGTAGAGTGTAACCGTGGTGTCACCACACCCACAATCCACCTCAAAGGGGGATGCAGTGTGCATAAATCACCACAGGCAGGCAGCCAACAAGGCGCTGCTGATCAGCTGGGAAAGATGCTATTGTACACAGAGCACACTGGCATTATGCATTCCACTCCCCGTTCAGCAAGGTTCTTACACCCCCATAGATTTCCATCCTCATCCACAATCACACCAGCTCACCCCAGGCCCCCTGCCACGTGCTAAGAGAAAATACTGAAAGTTATAAATGTTTTATGCACAAGCGTGTCTCCATTATCTATACTTTACCATGGTGATTGGTGCAGTAGAAATAATGTAAAAGGGTATATACAACAACAAGATATGTGCATTGTGGATGTGAATTTTTGCTCCCATTCCATTGCCTGATCAAACAATCCTCCCCATTTTTGCTAGTCTGGCTCCGATCTTGTAAAGCAGTGGTACTCAACCTTTCTAGACAGTACCCCTTTCAGGAGTCTGATTTGTCTTGCATACCCCATTTTTACCATATAATTATAACATAAATTTGGAATATCAATATTGTACTTACGTTTCAGTGAATAGTATTCAGAGCAGGAGAGCTTTCAGTGAGTGTCTTAAAGAGACAGCATAGGCTTTCCCCAGCAGCCAGCGTGAGCACACACACACACGCACACACACACACACACGCACACACACACACACACTCTCTCTCTGTCTCTTTCACACTCACCTCCCAACACATACTTGTATTATTGTTGTTACTTCTTGGTACTTCCTGCAATGCACATATATTCTGTCATTTTATTCTTTCAAAGTGTGTTATTTTAGTGTTTTGACTGGTCTATGCATTTCATAATTTTTATTTCTCTTACACTTAAATTTAATTCTTTAAGTAGTGAGTTGTAAAATGCCTAACCTGTCCTGGTTGGAGTAATTATCCCTATGGTAACTTTTAATAAATATATATTATATCTAGGTTTTTGTTTCTACTGGTGGCACACATCCGCACATACCTTGGTGCACATAACAAAATTTATTCCGCACATGGATGGAAAAAATTAGAGGGAACATAGCCTTTGTCTGAAATTTCATAATTGTGCTTGGCAGGAGTGAACTTGTAGAAATGGAGATGAACTTCTTCATCGAGGCCCTGTTTCTGGGACAGCATCACACTGCTGGTGACATTGGAAGCATCCGTTTCTAGCATGAACAGGATGTGAGAGGATCCTGTCAGGATCAGGGTCAGGATGTGTGAGGATGGACATGGAAGCAAATGCTGCCTTTAGTTGATTGAAGGCTGCTTGGATTTCTGGCATCCAAGTGAACTTGGTGGGTTTTTTTTTTTTGCAGCAGAGATGTTATAGGGATCAGGATTCAGGACTAGGCCCTTATAAAGCATTCATTAAAATTCACAAACCCAAAGCAGCACTAATTTCTGAAATGTTTCATAGTGTTGCCTACCCATGAACCACTTCCAACTTCCAAGTATCCATGCGAACTCCCTTGCCAGGCAGAATGTAGCCTAAGGATTCTACTGTGGGCTGATTGAAGACACATTTCTCCAGCTTAGCATAGGCTGGTCTTCAGAGCAAGTTAGGATGTCATCTAAACGGGCGACCACATGACAGTCCAGCATATCCCGTAAATCATTATTAATTAGATGCTGAAAGGTCCCAGGCAGGTAAGTAAGTCCAAAGGATATCACCAGATTTTTGAAGTGGCCATACTGAGTGTGGAAAAGTGGTCTTGCATTCATCCTCTGATCAGATTCTGACTAGATTGTATGCCCCTCTAAGCTAGGGTTACCATATTTAAAAAATAAAAAAAGAGGACACTCCACGGGCTCTAGCCCCACCCCTTTCCCACCCGGCCACGCCCCTTTCCCAACCCCGGCCCCGCCCCAACTCCGCCCTTTCCCCACCCCTTCCCCAAAGTCCCCGCCCTAACTCCTCCTCCTCCCTCCCAGCCACGCGAAAAGGGCTGCCCGAGCGCTACCGACTTTACGGTTTGCCGGGCAGCCTCCAGACCCTGAGCCCCCGGCTGGCGCTTCCCCAGCGCAGCTGGAGCCCGGGAAGGGAAGTGCCTGGCCCGTGGCTCGGGGTCCGGAGGCAGGGGGGGGCTGCCCGAAGCCAGTAGCGCTGGCTCGGGCAGCTCGGCTCTTAAAGTCTGAGAGGGGAGGAGCGGAGCAG